>NW_026641478.1:952500-1382500 GCF_028554395.1 Pezoporus wallicus | reverse complement strand
TTCCCTATTTTGATTGTCCAGGAATTTCAATATATAAGCAAGACAGCTGGGACTACTTCTTTAAGGCAAGAAGAGACTACAGTTTGATGAGACAGCACTTACATTAGAAGCTATATTCCATCTATGATCAATATAATTTAAAACCAGATAATAAAGTTAATATAATTAAATCTGGGACATGGTCAAATGATCACTTGCAATTAAGATAGTTTAATAAGTTGCTACCCCTCACTTTCCTTTCAGTGTCTCAGATACTGCTCTCCTTTTTAAAACATATTTGCTGAGCACTGTTTCTTGGTTATCTCTTGCAAATCGATAGGAATTTCAAGAAAGTGTGAAAGGTTTGCAGATCTTACTGCTCTGAAAAATCTTTGTTTACTAGAAATTTTCCTTTGAGGAGTTCTGCAAGCATTTACAATGAAAAAAAATAATGGGTCGCTATTTGTATACTTAAAATGATCTATAAAAGAATTTAGAAATCCTTCCTTAGAGTTTAAAACGTGTAGAAATTAGATGTATCCTGGGCTGCATCAAAAGAAGCATTTCCAGCAGGTTGAAGGAGGTGATCTTACCCCTCTGCTCTTGTGAGGCACCACTTGGAGCACTGTGTGCAGTTCTGGTGTCCTCAATGTAGGAAGGACATGGAGCTGTTGAAACAAGTCCAGAGAAGGGCCACGAGGATGATCAGGGGACTGGAGCACCTCCCATATGAAGACAGGCTGAGAAAGTTTGGACTGTTCAGCCTGGAGAAGAGAAGGCTGCGTGGAGACCTCATAGCAGCCTTCCAGTATCTGAAGGGGCCCTGCAAGGATGCTGGGGAGGGACTCTTCATTAGGGGCTGAAGTGACAGGACAAAGGGTAATGAGTTCAGTCTTCAACAGGGGAAGTTCACATTGGATATAAGGAAGAAGTTCTTTACTGTGAGGGTGTTGAGGCAGTGGAATGGGTTGCCAAAAAAATGTTCCATCCCTGGCAGTGCTCAAGGCCAGGTTGGACATAGCCTTGGGCGACAGTCTAGTGTGAGCAGCCCCTGTCCATGGCAGAGGGGGTTGGAACTTGATGATCTTAAGGTCCTTTCCAACCCTAATTATTCTATGATTCTATGTGCTAGGACATGGTACTAGCATTCCTGATGTTTTTCCAAGAACTGTACGTACCTTATCATTAAACGTAGTTATACTTAAACTATGGTACTACTATTCTGTGGTTCTGTGAAACTAGATTAGCCAGCAAAGATTCAAACTGTTACAACCCTTTTACCAGTATAGAAGGATAAATAGCCAAAATCTGAGATTATTTGGATGTTACTGGGGGTGCTGGACATCAAAACAGTGGGTGAATGCTAGCGTCCCTGTTATAAATTCCTTCTGATTTTGAGAGGGTTTCCAAGATCTAAGCAAGTTTGTTTTTTTTTCTTCAAAGTAGGCATAGTTTTTAACCCTGCAAGCCATTGCAGTCACTGGAAAGATTACCCATATCTGCTCTCTCCTTGAAACCAGTGGGATGCTTTACTCAAGAGTGTGCAGATTGCAGTGCTTGAATATACTTCCAGGGATCAGGAGAGGAAAGGCTAGTTTCTGTGACTGAATATTGGTTATCCACCATAACATGTAAAATTATAAATACCAGTATTACTAAAGATGTTGATTTACTACCTTTGGGTTTTTTGAGGGGGAAAAAAAAAAAAAGCTGGATATTACTGTGCTGTTTTCCAACAAAAATTACATAATAACTGGGATTAGTATGTGAATGCAGAGCTCTGACAATATTTATGGATCCAGACAAACCTAGCATCTTTTAGGATGCTAACTATATAAAGCAAAGCCTATACTTATAATTTAAATAAAATGCTATTAATTTTTTACCCGAGTTTATCTGCATCTGGGGAGGGGATGTCATTTTCATATTTAAGTTCATTAGGTTAGGCTAGTGAAAATTTTACGTGCCCTGAAAGTGAAAGGTGACTCAATGCCATGCCATTACAGAGTAGCTGACTGAATCCTAAATCTCCCAGTTATGTAAAGTGGTTCCAGTTTATGTAACATAATCCAGTTTTCATTGCATCCCGTAGGAGAAATTCTGTGGGTATCCTGACACACAGAAGATGACAGAAGCTTATCTCATCTCAAGATCTGAGTGGTATGAACAAGCTTACATCCACATTACTTTGTGCAGTCATTTGAGCACATCTGTCTTGGAGTGTTAGGTCTGTGTGAAGTTAAACCAGGAACTGAGTATAAGAAGCAAGTAGCATGGGCAGCCTTAATCCCTTTCCCTCTGTATGGCTGTGTATGGCCAAAGGGACCATTAGTGTGGCTGCAAGTGAAACTTGGTGGTTAGGGCATTCTTTTGGAAGAAAAAGACTGAAGTCCGGTCCCCACTGTACTGCAATATTTTGTTGTAGATAGGCAATAGAAGTAGTGGGTTGAACTTAAGACTCCACATGTGTTAGAGAGTGCCCAGGTAAGCAAGCAGTAGAGGAATGCTCATTCATACATTGCTTTGCTCTTAGCATAGCAACTAATCAGGGAAACAGGTTTAACAAAAGTTTAAATCCAGGTTTAACCTGGATTTTCTTCATAGGTAGAAGGGAGAATGATTAAAATACATTCCTGAATTAGCTAGTTGTGGCTGAATTTCCTCAGATAGCAAAGGGAAAACAAACTTTTCCTACGTCATGAAGTAGTTTTATAGATTACTGGATAATTTCATCATCACCACCACTGTCCACCTCTGACAAAAACAGAAGTGTGGCCAGCAGGTCAAGGGATCTTCCCCTCTGCTCTGCTGTGGTGGAACCCCACCTGGAGTACTGTATCTATCTCTGGGGTCCTTAGCACAGAAAAGACATGGGCCTTTTGGGGTGTTTCCAGAGGAGGGCTGCAAAAATGATCAGAGGGATGAAATACCTTTCCTATGTAGAAAGGTTGAGAGAGTTTGGGTTGTCCAACCAGAAGAGGAGGCTCCAGCGACACCTCATTGTGGTCTTTCAATACTTAAAGGGGCCTTAGAAGAAAGACTTTTTACCAAGGGCAGTTTTGATAGCACAAGTGAGAACAGTTTTAAGCTGGAAGAAGTTTAGATTGGACATGAGGAAGAAATTCTTTACTGTGAAGGTGTGAGATACTGGAACTTCTGCAGGGAAGTTGTGGCTGCCCCATTCCTGGAAGTGCTCAGGGACAGGTTATAGTTTCAAGCAACCTGGTGTAGTGAAATCTGCCCCTGCCCTCAGCAGAAGGGCTGAATTAGGTAGGTTTTAAAGGTCCCATCCAACCGAAACCATTCCATGAGTCTATGGACATGTGTTTAATCGTTTAAAAGAAGATCAAAAGTACCTCTCTTCTAGAGAGTGATCAGAACTCCCAGAAGTATTTATTCAGTGTCCAGTTGTTTTCCTGTCCAAAGTGTGGCGCTGCTGTTCTCAGAAAGGGTGGATTTCAGCTGCAGACCTTTCCTGCGATATTAGATCCCTTCTCAATTTACAGAATTTTCAGTGTAGGGACCTAAATTAAGTATGTTATGAACAGAATAGTACCTAAGACAAGATGGTAATTCCACTTAGATGGAAAATGACTATATTAAGTTTCATGTGAGTTTCAGGTATGGTATCATTGTAGTACCCAAGCTCCTTCTGAGCACTTACTTAAGAAACCTTTTTTATGGTACCTAAATAAGTGGTAAAAAGCCATCAACAGATCCAGGCTTGTTTTTCAATGAATCTACATACTTCCCGAGTTAGAGCTAAAATATTTGTAAGAAAACTAGGTGAATTGAAAGGCTTACAGAAGAAAAACTGTGACTTCTAATTGCTAAAGCACTTACCTACACAAAACTAATTAAAATTCTTTAACAGATCTTAATTGGAACCTAAATTGCACTTCACTGGGACTTAAGTGGTATACAGTGTTGGTTCAAGACCTCTACCTGAAAGTGAATGTCATCATATGAAGCAGATTCTTATCATGCTTGAAGCATTGTAGAAGTCCTTGGAAACAAAAGAGAGCCAGTACTGTTGTATATAACTGTGCTGACTTTTGCTAATTAAATTCCTAATCAATAATTCTTCATCACTGAATCCTGAGTTAAAGGCAGTTTTCTTAAAAGATCCTTCAGCCAAATGTATGTAAAACAAAGAAAATTAGAATGAGACGTAGAATAAGATTAAAACTATTTCAGACAAAAGAGAACATAGGTATTTCTTTGATGTTAGTTTAAGGATTAGTATCTTGTGATAATAGTCTGACCATCCTCAAAGAATTTGGTGTCTGTATCCTTGTTTTCTAAGAATTATGATGTCATTTTGGATCAAAGAAAAATAGAAATCTGATTCTTTTTTTTGAAGTTGCTGTTGTGCAATATCATTTCTGGCTTCTAATAATATTCATGTACAGAGTGAGATCTGCTACTCTAATAACCCACATATAATAGCCTTCCTAAGAATTACGTGACAAAAGGCATTTGTAATTATATTTACTTCTGAAAGATTATGGTTTATAGTTAAACCAGGAGAGGCATCCTGTCATTTTCAGAACCCGTTAAATGTGACAGAATCTATTTTTCTGCCAACTTGTGAAGACCAGGCAGAGAACAAATTTGCTGTGGTCAGCTAAGTGTAACCACTGAGCAGGAAAGTGAATTTAATAATGCATTATTGTTCTTCACTGAAGGTGAACTGTTACAGTGCCTTTGTTATAGCAGACTTTGCGTCTGCTTATGTTTCCAGATGCCATGCAGATTACCTGATTAAAATCTCTAATGCATGATAAAATGTTCTGTGTACACTTTTATATTAACATAAATGCATCAGGTTTTGAGGACTGTGACACTAAAGCTAATTGGAAATATTTACTACTCCATTATATGGTGCATATTACAAATAAGGATTTATTAGATGTAGAATAAATGATAAGCGACTGAGAATTCACAAGGCTTATAACTATACTATGGTTTTGGGGGGTTAATATAATGAGAGCAAACCTCAAGAGATTTATGATGGCACCTCAAACTCCTGAGCTGATGTTGGATGTTGGTCTTCTGTTTTCATTTTTATTTCACACAGTAATTCAACCAAAAGAGAAAATACTCCTTCTGGCCAAATGCTGTTCTTTTCTTGGCTGTCTCCTGATGTCATTTCAGCACTTTCAGCTCTTTACGTTTTCTAGTTTCCTTCTGCTTTTCTTTAATTTTTTGTTCTTTTTTGGTTATCTTACCAACTTCCAATTGAAATTTAAAGCATGATAATTTGCTTGCCACCAGTAACCTAAATTGTCTTCTTTTCCTAAGTGAATAGAGGTAAAATCAGTATAGGTTCATATTACTCAAAATTCTTACCTATGTGTCCAAAACACATTTTTGTAATAATTAAAGGTTACAAAAAAAAAAAAATGTTGAGGAAAGAAAAACACTTTATATGGACAGCCACTGTCACTGTCACCTCTCTGTCAGTGCTTTTGTGACCTGTTTGAGTCATGTCTTCATCTGTATCATCCACTTCTGTACTGGTGAGAAATTTACTTAAAATTTGGGAGCTTCAGATGGATGGCATTAAAACAGTTCTATATGCATGCAAATGCACAGTCAGTATAACAGGCACTGTGTTTAGCAAAGGGTGTGTATCAGAATACAGGTGTGTAGGAAATAGGTTTTAATAACAAAATGATATAAGAGATATGCCCGAGTCCACACCTGTTGTGCAGTTAACTCAGGCGAAGCTGCATTGACTAATGCAAGCAAAAGAAGTCCTCTCCTTTTATTTTTTTCTTTTTTAAAAAGAATCATTGTACAAAGTTCTGTATTACTTTCCATTTTATTGCCTTAAAGGACCGGCGTATACATACCTAATATATCTACATTTAGAATTATGTTTTGTGCTCCAAAGAGTTAATGTTGTGGATTCCTGCCTTCACTCTGTGGATGAGATCGCTACTATTTGCTTTTTAAAATGTACCTACATCTTGAAAACTGAAGTTGAGAATCACAACTGATGGACAATGTCCCCCATGACTAGAGATCTTATCTTCTGCGGGGGGGTGGGGGGTGGAGAGAGATAGATCAGAGATTTCAAATAATTTTAAGGATAGACGCTGTTTAAACTACAGTCATCGACAGCAAGCTTTATTGGGAAGGAGAGGGAGGTTTTTTTCTTAAACCTTTATCATACATGTGAATACCATGTATATGGCCCCGGCAGAACAGAGGCTCAGGAGGCTGAAGGGAGGGGGATTAATAAACGGAGCAATTGAATTAGAATTGGACTTTGGCAGGAAACAGTGCATGAGAACCTGATAGATTTTGACTTGTTATTAAATTAGGAAAAGAAAATAGATGATTTCACAGGGCAATCAGCATTTCTTTCTGTGCAGTCTTTTATCCACTTTTTTTTTTTTTTTACAAAGTATTTATGAACTGAATTTTGTTCCTCATAAAAAAATGGGTGACTTTAAAGGACTGAGAGGAGAAAAGAATTGTCTGATAATTGTTAAACTGGGAGGTCTAATTACCTCCACAGTTAATTAAAACTCTTTAACTGCCCTCTTGGTGTGACAATGATACTTTCTCCTTTCTAAATGAAAGTGTAAAGGTTAAACAAAGCAGCAATCTAGCAAACAGTCTACTAGAATTTGTAATCTGACCCTGAGATCTACTGTTTACTTTGCAGAAATTACAGTGCTGGTGTGTAAAACAGGTGCAGAACACTTGATACTGTTGCCCACTGGTATACAAATGACTTGCTTTTTACTAGGCACGTAGAATTTCCTGTATTTCCTAAAAAAATCCAGAAACCCTAGATTAACAAAGTGGAAAAACTCAGTCTGTGTCTTGGTCCTGACCTTGGCAGTGAGACAAAAGGAGATTGGCAATGTAAGATATTTGTTGTACACTGGAGAAAAGATTCACCACTGGAGCCCTGCAATTACAGCTAAAATGCCTTAAACAATTGTTAAAGTAACTGCTAAAAATAGGGACATTTCAGTACTTGGTAACCTAGGACAAATGCATATCTATTTTTCCAGAGCTACATTATACTATTTTAATGCTGTTTGGTTGGTTGTTTGGTTTTTAGGAACACTTTCTTATGGGTCATTTTGCAAATAATATTGGACTTTTTTTTTCCCCACTTTTTTTTTTTCCACTGAATGTATTTCTAACCAGTTCAACATTCAGAAAATGACCACTAGAATTAATGGGTGTCAGACATCTCTGAGCACAGAAAAGTTCTGAATGCACTGAAGGAGCTTACCGTATATGCCTTGTGATAGAAGGATATATATTATTGATCATCTTCATAGGAGATACGTATGAAAGTCAGCATGAATAAAATCTAACCAGTCACATCTTGGGTCAGGTTAAGGACCTATTATATACATATATATATGTGTGTATGTGAATTTAGAAATTCATCTGGCTAATGCAGTTATGTGTTGTTGGTTTTTTTTCCTCAACAAACAAGACTAAATTTCCTGCAACCAATGATTTAAATCAAGAGCTAATATTTAATACTGTTCAAATGGAAGAATTTAAAAAAATAAACCTGTATAGCAAAGGTTTGTTTAAAGAGGTTTATCTTTGGTTATAAATCGGGTTATTATGTCTCTCTTCTAAGTAGAGAATTTTCAGGAAAGTATTTAGCACTACAGTGTAAGTTTAGCCTACCCTCTTCAAATACTGAACTTAGAGTATGCAAAAGTGTTTTCTTGCCTGTGTCTTGAGTGTCTGCCTTCTGGTTTTCTTTACGTGAGGGTCTGCATCTGGCATCTTTTTTATCTGTGATTAGGAATCAAAAAAAAAAGATTCAAAACTTTGTTCAACAAAGATCTGCTCAAATAGAGACTTTTTAAAATGAAAAGTGATTCTGTCTGCATGCAATTTTTGTAGTTAAAATAGCTGCATATGTTCAGCTCATAGAAGTCTTGTTTGTGGGACAACAAAAGGATGTCCATTTTCTATTGTATAAACTCATAAAAATACAACTTCAATGACTTTTTAGCTGAGTTTTCAAGGCACGTTTCTCCTTTGTTACATAGCAAAGCATCAATGTAACAGGCCATAAATTCTGCTAAATAAAAGAGAGCTAGGGAGTGAGCTTAAGCCCTGAATCCTTGATTGTCCATACTGCTTAATTGTTAGCTTTTAGCCTGGCTCTGTTTTGACTGCTAGAGTTAGCTCCTTCCACAACACATCTGCTCTAGAAAGTACTAGCACTAAATAATGTGGACATAAGAAAATCTTACTTCGTGGCATGGTCAGGGATCAAATTGCACCCCTTTTGTTTAGCAGTACAGCATACAAACGCAGGGGAATAATAGTTGTTTCAGGAAAGGATTTTGGGCCGTGACTTTATTAACAGAATATTTTATTTACAGCGAAATAGTATCTATGATCCTGTCATTGTTAGGATTTTGGTCCCTGCTGTGCTTACTTTCATTTAATATAAAAAATGTTTAAGACCCACATTGGAAATCCTTTTCTTTTCTTTATATAAGTTACCATTTCAGGTAATGGGATTTCTTTCAAATTGAAGTTTTCTAACCACATGTCATTGTACATTTCCCAGACTTTAAGTGGATTTCTTGCAAAATGTTTGATTAGGGTTTGTCTGTTCATTTCACCTTAAGAGAATCCTACCTCATTAAACTTGTATGTTAGCACTACGGATATTCTCTTGTACCCAGTTATTAGCCATTAGAAAACAGTTGCTGCAGCCAGTCAATAGCTTGGCTACACAAAGTTACACTAACTGGAATTTTTGTTTCTTACACTTTATCTCTGGGGAGACCTTAGCCTGTCATCACGCCCAGGTTGTCCTTGGTGCATTTGTGCAAAATGTCAGTCAGATAAGATTTCACTTTCAGATACCACCACCCCCTACACCCCCCACCCCCCACGGTGCAGGCTGGGGGGGGGGGGGGGGTATGAAGTGTAAAGGGAAATTTGTACAGAAACTGAATAACTGAGTTCCTTGGTTTCCTGTTTCTAACCAGAAATGTCAGATATTGGTTCTGAACTTAAATTTTTTATAATTTTTTCATCAGATACGTGGCACAAGAAGCCTTTCCTGTTGTTCCGTTATTGTTATACTTTGTTGTTCTGTTACACTTTAAGCATTGCAACTTTTGAGGTACAAGACTCAAGGTAATACATTAATTGTTTACTTTCAAAAACAATGAATGGAGAAAATTCCTTTGCTTAAAGTCAGTATAAGTTTTGAACAATAATTGGTTTTGAACTTCATAAACATTAATAAATAATATTCTACTTTAATAGACATAAAAATAATTATTTTTCACTGGCTTATACAAGCTGTACATCTCAACACCATTGGAAAACTACAATCTACAGTAAGACATAATTGTATAATAGAGATTACTCTGGCTTTACTTTCACTGTTACTCAATTTTTCCCTTTCTGCGTCAGTTACCAACAGCCCTGAGTCTACATAAACAATCCAAATAGCAATTACGGTACAAGCCTATGATAGACCATCATCCCAATAGTGTGTATGATAAACTCTGGTATCACTGTCCTTGCTACTAGGAGCTGAGTGCTTCTAAGCACTGATTAAAATGATGCAACACAGTAAATAAGTAGATACAACTTGATCCCATGTATTTAACCCTTACAAATAGGTATGATTCAGCATAGAATTCGTAGCTGAGAAGCAAAGGTATCCTGAGCAACATTTAGTTGCTGATAGGTATAGAAAAAAAACAACTTTCTGGTTTTGGCCTATGCATTTCCAAAGTGATTACAGCATTATAGAATTCTACTACAGCCTTTTTGAGGATTTTTTTTTTTTCTCTTTTCTGTTTTGGATTACTTAACATTAAATTTTTATAATTATAGTCTTAAAGATCTAAGATGAAGGTATGTTCATTTATAATCAATTTTATTTAATTTACTTGATTCAATTTAAAAGATATAGCTGGGTGGCTAATGAAGTTTTCAGTTTAATTTGTGCACTAAATAGTAACAGGTAGGAAACAATTATGTAAAATTTTAATTGGAATTTACAGAGGGAATGAGGATTTAGTCAAATTAGCATTGGTTTAACCTAAAATGGTTTGGCTTAGTTTTTAATTTTAAGAGGCTATATTTTTCAGTTATGTTATTGCTTTAAAAATAATAACAATCTATCTTTACTATTTAAATAAAAAGCTGCCCAGAAAAAACCTAAACCTTTCAAGAACTCTCTTAAAAACAACAAAACCAAAATAAATTGTTGCTTATGCTTTTGTTTCCTCCAATTTGTTTACTCAGCTGAACACATTAACTGAATTAACAAACTTTTGTCTCCATTTCCTGCATTACCCTTCACTGCAGAACCAAGATTTTTTTTATGAGTTCACTGTCAAAAAAGTAACACACTTTTTCAAAAACTGTTTTTTTAATTCACTGATGTTTCAGTATGATTATCTTTCATAAACTGCATGCTGTTTTTCCCCACAGCTACAATCCCAGATTAGTATATAACATCAGATGTTGATGAAAGACTCTGCAGGAGCACTAAGTGTTAGTACTAGTGCATTAGACTAAGAATTAGAACTTAATTCCTATTTTGAGTGGGAGAAAAAAAGTAGAAGAGGCATTGGAATATTTGCCATGTTGGAAAAATGAGAAAGTTTGTTACAATGACAATTTTTTTTCTTTCATTTTTCCCAATAAACTGAATTCGGATTACATTTACTGCATACTTAAATGAAGGAGAAACATGAACAAAAGCTTTTAAAGAAGATGATGCCAGTCATATTTTTGCTTTGATTTGGTTTGCACTTTATGTAGTTTTTCTTTCAGTTATTGTATGTTTAGCCAACCATCAGCCCCATCCTGAAAGTCAACAATAATAAAAATGTAAATCATCATCAAAAGCATGCCTTGCGGTGAGAGAACATTTCAAAGATTGTTTATCAGTTGTTCATTTTCTCCTGTCAGATGTTGAAATCTTCTAGTTCCCATCATATTGCACAGAAATGCAGTTTTACTGATAGTGTCTACTTGTAGCTAAGCTGTGAAAAAGTCAAAATTTCATTTTGTAAAAGCAGTTATCACACAGAGTACTGCAGACCTAGGTTATTGGTCCTTATTTAGCAAGCTCACTGATAAGATGTCTAATTTCCTGGCCAACCTTTTTGTGTGTATGTGTGTGTAAGAGTGTGTACGTATGTGTGTGGGCCCATTAAAATATATATTAATAAAAAATACCCTATACAGATTTTTCACTCGCAGTATACAGATACAGAAATCATGTAAACACCAGCCATAAAGTCACTGTGAAAAAATACAAGATTTTAATTATTAAATTAACTGTTAATATTATATTACAGTATTTTTAAGTGCTGCATAAAATTTTAATTAGAAATATGAGATGTGTGGACTACCTGACTTAACACTGAGCACAGTTTAATCCAGACTCAGTCAAGTTCTTCTGCTGTTGATTTAAGTTTGGAAAATTTCCATATCTAAATTAGAGGTCTTCTGAAAAAAATGGAGGGGAAAAAGCTATGTTAACCATTTTAATACAGACTTCTGTTGTAGAAAATGTGCAATAGAAGAGTTTTGTCTACCATCTTTCCATATATGGCTTATCTAATATATTAAAAAAATACTCCTATTTTCCCCTAAAAGAAACCTATACCAACATTTTTCCTTAGTACTAAAAGAGTGAATAGTAAAAAAAAAAAAAAAAAAATTAAGATTTTGATGTCATCTTGGTCAGGAACAGTGAAGGAATAGTTGAAAGAAAGACCTTTCTAGTCTGTCTGAGGGAAAAATCTGATCACAAAGAATTATTTTAAGAACTCTTTCTGTAATTATTTTTTGGGTAACGTATCAACAGCTTCTTAGCTGTACTGATTTGGGGTTTGGGTTGGGTTGGTTTGTTTTTTTTTTTTTCATTTTGTTTATAGTTCGTACTTTTGAAAGAAATGCAGCTACTGTAATAAAATTGTTAGGAAGGTAGGACAGTGACTTATTAGTGGAACCATAGAACAAGTAGACCTAAGTTTAATCACAGCAATTTCTTTCTGAAAGAATTACAAAAACAAAATTTCAGGCAAGAATTGCAGGTCTGTTTAATTGCTTCTCCTTCCATTATGCATTTTTATGTTCACTGCAGTGTTTCATAGAAGATCAAATATATTAGATCCTACACATCAGAGAGATTCTGTAATATCATGTACAGTTGAAGCCAACACGAGTGAAAATAATTTTGTGGATGGTTTTCTCTGCACTTAATTTTTTTCTGTAAACCTATACTCCCTTCTTAGCACAGCAAAATGAAACCTTGATCACTGTTAATAATCAACTCATTTAATAGCACAAATATGGCTCCACAAATACAATAATGACCACAGAAGTTAAATGGAAGTTAGAAAAATATTGTTAGCTACTATATTGCCAGGAAAGAGAAAAATGGATGTATTCATATCAGAACTGAAAGATCTTTGCCCAAAACAAAGTTTCTGCATTTTGTTTTTATGCTTCAATAAGTTGCTTTTCATAATTAAACAACTATCTGTAGAGCTGTTCTTTATGTGTTTATTAAAGATCATCTAACTCATTTCCTGTTGACATAATTGAGTGGCAAAGTAACTGTTATAAATAGCTGACAAGAAAATGAAGGGGACTGTTTAAGTGGGTTAAGTTTGCTCATGTACTTCATGGGGAATTTTTAAACTGTAATCTTTGCTTGAATTGAGATACTGCTGTTCAGTGCCTTCTTATTTTTTGAAAAAAGAAATTTAAGGCACTGAACATACATTTTAGTGCATTTTAAAAGTCTGAACTCTGTACACATTATCTATGCCCATGAACATCTGTCTAAAATGGCATAATTCCAAAGATACTGTAAAAGTTAAAGTTCAGTTGGTGGTCTTGTCTGTTGTTTAGATAGCACCAATTTCATGAGGCCTGAACTTAACCATTACTATTACTCAGTTTCTCTCTATCACTTTTCTTTTCCTTTCTGTGAGGGAGAATGAAAAAACAACCAACAAACTAAACGAACAAACAAAACACCGATACTGTTTAATTCCCTGAACACAAAGCTAAAATCCCTCCACAGAACATCAAATACAAAATGAGAACTATAATTTCCTTATACACTCTTCCAAACTTGGATCATTTCAGTTATTACCTTATCCTGATATAAACTTTGGTGAGCTCATTTTAAAAGAAGTAACATTTATCTCATGATGTAAATTAAATAGCTGTTGCCAGGTCTATTAAATAGAGTATTACTTTATTTACCCCACAGCTGACAATAGAGTCACACAATTCACTCTAGACTGGTTTTCCATAAGTTATAGCTATGATGTCTCTAAAGGGATAAAAAAAGTCATATCCTCTACTTCTCAGCTTATTTTCATCATTACGTATATTCCTATGCAATAATAAATCACATGAAATACTTTTCTTGTAGCTACAGGGCTCAAGGATTAACTTCTGTGCTTGATATTTATTTGAGCTCCAGAAATATAAATATGTCTAAATCTTGCTGAATGAGGATCTATGTTGTACACTAATACAACAGTGTAGACATGCTTGGAGTTGGGGAAATGTAATTAAATAACCCAAATGTAGTCATACTATATGCATAGCCTCTATGTTTTATATGAAATACAGCAACCAGAACATTGCTGCTCAGTAAACTATGAAAGGTAAGTGAACATCCTGAGAGCCTGACCTTGCCATATGACATGGGATAGAAAAAAACGAAGAGCGCTTTGTAGGACAAACCTTGACTACTATAGCTAGTTTGTCACCTACACGTAACCAGATGGTGGGCTATGTTGCTGGAGAAAAATTCTCAGTTGAATACTGGGATGGATTCTATTCTCGCTGATTTCGCAGTTTCCTTGATGCAGAACAGAGGAACAGAAAGCCAAAGTAGCCTTGTTTTTCCTCTAATTTCTATCTAATTTCTTCCTGTTTATTCTGCTAGAGGGGAGGAAATAAAAGGAAGAGGTTTGTGAAGTAAACAGATACTGAGAACTGGGATTAAATTTAGAAGAAGGCCCTCAGCACTTTATTGGTTCCTCCCACATAACAGCTCTGCTTCACCAAACAATCACGATGACAGGTTTGGAGATCTTGGAAGAACAGATTTTGGAAACCAGCCATATTTTTTGGCAAAGTATCTGTGCATGCAATTAATTGATTTCTAGACCTGCTGTGTGCATCCGTAATACTATTCTCAACTCAGAGTTTTAGTTTTATATTCTTGTCCTTATCTTGATACGTGTCTGTGATACATTGCTCATTCACACTCTCCAACTTCAGACTGTAGCATCTATTTCAACATAAGAAGGACATGGAGCTGTTGGAACAAGTCCAGAGGAGGGCCATGAGGATGATCAGGGGACTGGAACATCTACCATAAGAAGACAGGCTGAGAAACTTTGGGCTGTTCAGCCTGGAGAAGAGAAGACTGCATGGAGACCTCATAACAACCTTCTAGTATCTGAAGGGGGCCTACAGGGATGCTGGGGAGGGACTCTTTATTAGGGACTGTAGTGATAGGACAAGGGGTAATGGGTTCAAACTTAAACAGGGGAAGTTTAGATTGGATATAAGGAAGAAATTCTTTACCGTGAGAGTTGTGAGGCACTGGAATATGTTGCCCAAGGAATACTCTATCCCTGGCAGTGTTCAAGGCAAGGTTGGATGGAGCCTTGGGTGACATGGTTTAGTGTGAAGTGTCCCTGCCCATGGCAGGTGGGTTGGAGCTAGATGATCCTAAGGTCCTTTCCAACCCTAACTATTCTATGATTCTGTGATTCTATGAATTCAGTTTAATTCAGCCACGGAAAGTGGATGGAGCAGGAAGTGCACTTCCACAAGCTTCTCTATGCCTTCAGACTTGATCTTGGATGTTTTAAAGGATTGTCCCTCTTGGTTTTCCCTATGAGATTAACATGCAGGTTTTGGAAATGTCTTGTGACCACAAAAAAAAAAAACACCTTTGCTAGGGTACTCTTTTATAATGTGAGGGAACTTCACAGAACTATTCTGTTTCTTCGGTGCTGTATGGTGTAGTTTATGCTCAAATGTATCAGACCAAGGATAGAGAATAGAGAAATGCCTAGTGAAACAGGATAGTGAAAGAACAGAGGAAAAGGGAGAGAAATGAACTTGAATTACAGGAAATTCCATTGAAACGTAGGAAAACTTTTCAACTGTGAGGTTGCTGAAGAGAGGTAGGGAAGTCTCTGTGGACCTATTCAAAACCCAACTGGACAGAGTCTTGAGTTGTGGCTGGACTAAATGGTTTCCAGTGGTGCCTTCCAACCTCAACCATCTTGTGATTCTGTAAATTGGTAAGGACATGTTATTGGTAGTTACTAAAAGAAAACACGATAAAGGTTTTCCTCTGCTATTCTTCAACTGTAATATGACCTGAAGAGAAGCAGTGAATAATTGAGATGCTTTTTTCATTTTCTTGTGTTCTTATGGGGAAAGAAAACCAAATCCATTTTTCTGAGAACATAAGGTATATTTACTCTGATGTTTTTATAGTCACATTCTGCTCGTGCCCTATGTTTTGAGGTCCTTATGCTATGGTTTGCTCTCTGGTTAAGGATAGGAATCATATAATTAATTTTATGTAGCACTGGTAATGCAGGCCATTTATATTCTTGAAAGCTTTTATAGAAGACTTTATTATTATTATTTTTTAAAATGAAATCCCCTGAACAAAAGGCACACTTAAAAAATGAATTAACTAAGTAGCTATCCTCACGACCTTTTCATACCCTAGTTAGCAATAAATGTTTCCTTTTTAGAACTCTTTTAAATCTGAGTATTTTTTACACAGAACTGGGTTTACTAAAGCTGTAGAGACTTTAAGAAGTTTGGAATTCTCAGAAATATCTCAACATGGAAGGGGTTGTCTTTAACAGTGCTTTGTACACTTGAATGCTTGTAAGTGTCCGTATCTTCTCAAAGTAATATAGATCTAAAACATCCAAAGTTATTACAACTTTATCAACAAAATTAGTTGGAGGCTGAAAATTAATCTGAATAAGTATATTCAGTTTAGATATTCACATATAATTCAAAAATCATAACTGCATTGAAACCAGTATATACAATTTATCAACATCTCTTGGAATATCTGTCTTTTTATAAAGTGGCAGAACCATTTCTGAGTTTGAAGTGAAACAGGTTTGACACAGATTTCTGACAGAGTTAAAAATCTGTGGACCAGTAACCATAACTGCAAATGTAACTAAGTGAGGCTTTTTTCGGACAACTTAGGCAATGGGTGGCTCTCACGGATTTTTAGATGATGACTTGTTTACAGAATGAACATACAAATAATACAGAAGTGACTGGTTTGGAAAATCTGAGCTCACATTCTACCTGCATTAAAACCAATAGGGGTTTTTGTTTGTTGTTTTTTTGTTTGGTTGGGTTTGTTGTTTTGTTTTGTTTGTTTTGTTGTGGGTTTTGTTTTGTTTTGTTTTCTTTGTTTTTTGTTTTTTGAGGGGTTTTTTTTTCTGCTTGTAGATTTTGTCCTGCAGTGTTTTGAATTTGAGGTGCTTTTATAGCCCCATAGCATCTGAACAGACCCATATCAGATGTGAACTTTGCAAAGCACAGCAGCACATTTCTTTCCTCCAGTACTTAACCGACTTGCTGCCTTTAATTGAAAAAGGTTGGATTATTGTTTTTCATTTAAAGCTTTCCTCAGCTTTTAAAATTGATAGTGCCTAAATTCAAAAGGGATTAAGGAAGAAAATAAGTATACATTTTCACAGCCTTTAAATCACGTAATTTGCCACTGAAATTAATGTGTATCATCTTGAATTACTATTTGATCTTATACATAAGTACTCTGCTATTTAAAAAGGGTCTTAATAACAAATATACCAGAGGCAGTTTCGAAGCCCTTTTATCGTTTTTTTTTCAACAGTATCTCCCATTTTCATTTCATTGCTTTTGTTCCTTACCACCTTCTTCATCCAGAAAAATAAGTAACAGCCAGTGTCGCTTTTGAAATGGAAAAATGGTTTCAAATCACTGGCAAAGCTTAATGACTTCTGACTGCTGAGATATGTTAATTTAAGCCAGACCAAATGTTCCTCAGCTGCAAATATTTGGTGTTTTTCACTGGGAACTGGCAAGATTTATGAGGGCCCAGTGGCAAAGGCTCTCTGCTCACATGCCTCACATTACAGTTGTTTCACATGTTAGATGATAAAAAGCTGTTTGAAAAAAAAAGAAAAAAAAAGAAGAAAGAAAAAGGGCGGGGAGGGGGTGGGGGAGGGGAAGCAAAAGCATCAACTTTTCACAGGAAATGTGGATAGGTCCAAAGATGATGAGGACTTAGAAAGACAGCTATGCTTTTTTTTCTGTCAGTGAATCTTCTCAAAGAACCATTTAACTGCTGAATTAATGCAGTATTCTCATGCCAGTCTGCATTCTTTCCACCCTCTCAAAACATCAAAATCCATGTGACTGGATGGTTCAAAACACTGGTAATGGAGCATAGAGTACTTTATTTTTTTATTATTGTTTACTTTTTTTTTTTTTTTTGCTTCCAGGTGGCCAGTCCAAACCTATTGCAAACTGATAGTGGCCAAAAAATTCCCTTTGGTTATTTTGAGAAATTAAGTTAGTGAGCTCAGTTCAATAATGAGTAGACAGGTATCGACATCATAAATACCACAGTAACTTATGCTGGTAGACCCTCTTGACACGGAAGTCTTAACCGAGATAGGGCAGAGACCAGACTGTCCACTGGGGGAAGACACCTGCATGACTAGGACATCAATAGGAAAAACCTGTGGAAGCACTCCCTGCCATTCTGTATATTAGTTTGAAAGAGTATGAATTGGGAAGCATCCAGTCTGTCATAATTCAAAAAATAGCAAAGAAAAACAGCAAAGGGAATGGGGCATTATACAAATTATGTTCATAAATTTCATTTTTTTCATATATGCATAACGGGAAACTTTTACCTTCTTTATTAATTAAAAAAAATATTTCCTGATTGGTTTACATTTACCCCTTAATTTTTAAGTGACTGTGAAATTTGAGGGTCTTACTGTATTCCTAAATGTTCTAATAGTATTAGATACAAGGTTTTGGTTTGTTTCTTTCCTGAAAGCAGAAGCTGAAAACTAGTACTAGCAAATCTTGGCATGCAGAGGAAAGAATGACTGCCTTCTCTGCTGGGCTGAGGAACACGTCACCTATAGTCCTTCTACCCACACTTAAAACCTTTGAAGCAAATGTAGTTTTCCTTTCTGAGTCTGTCTGAGGTCGTTATTGTCAAAAGCCTAATTGCTGCTTTCATGCAGACAGGTAACTTCAGTATTAAAGCTACTGGCTTACCACTGCTTCTGCATGCTTTACCGTGCTTTTTGTATCCCCTTCATTCTCATAGCTGATAGAACAAGTAAGTACTCCCAGAATTCACAGGGAGGAAGGGTACATCAGCTTTTCTTATGCTGGATAAAATCACCCCCAAATCCAAACAAAAATCCTGAAGTATATCTCTGCGTAAGTCTTCGGGGTATCCTGAGCTAAGTGAGCATCAATGTAAATTCGTTCAAACTTTACGGTATAGATGTTTGCCATCATAATAGATTAACCCTGATTATACAAATCAGCTACAGTGAAGGTCTACTAAGCACACAAATGACTGCTCTAATGGTTATAAGGTGATAACTCCTGGGTGGTTTTCAGGGTTTCCACTGAAGGTAGTGGGAGCCAGGAGACCTAAGTACATTCTTAGCATTTTGAACAGGAAACAGAAATGCCTCAGCAGGGATCAGAATGCCCCCTTGAGTGGTAAGAAAGGATTTTAAATTTTTCACATGTACATAATGTTTCTCACAGACAAGAGAAATATCTTGAAATAAATAAAGCAAATGTTGTTTGGTTTAGTTTTTATTTATTAACTAAAATATGGAAAAATATGATGTTCATATTTGCATTTAGGCTGAAACTATTGTTCCTTAGGGAAAAAAATACACCATGTATTTGTGCTGAATAATCATAATTATGCCCTTCACTGGGATAAAAGGAAAAAAAACCCTGACAGCCAGCAAAAGAAAAAAATCCAAATTCTTTTCTTGCATTAAATATGACACAGATTGTAAAAAGCAGTATTTTTACCCTTGAAATGTTTAGAAGTATTGACATTCTGTCCACTCGATTGTCAGCTTGTCTTTAGAGATAGAGCTTCCAGGTTCTTAGCATTTAGTAAACTGACACTGATCTCTATTCTTCTTTAAACTTGTATGCAATTATTGGCTTAAAAAAGCCTCCACGATACTACAAAAGGTTATTCTTGCTGTAGACACTTTTAAGATTCTGTGCTATCCTTGTAGCTGTTTTCCCGATCTTTTAAATTTGTATTACTAAGTAAGCCTTATTAGTTTTACTTTAAGCCTCAAAAACCCCTTGAAAAGTGGTTTGGGAATATTATGGATTCCTGTTCCCAGGGGGGACACATGGAAGTTTTAGCTTGTGCCTCAGAATCGGTGAGGAAGGGGAAGCAGCAGGACCTACACAGAGTTAGAGCAAAAAGCTGGTGGAGTTGGAGGCAGATCTGGGAGGCAAAAGCTGTCTTCACAAGTTTTTTGGTTAATTTGGTGGGAATTTGTGTATGTTAAATGGGCAGCGCAAAATCAGCTTCATGAATTTGAGTGTTGAGCTTTGTGTGATTGAAACCAAAATCTGTGTCAGAGCCTGCCTTCCTTACCTGAGCAGAGCTCAGGTGGAATTTAAATAAGTGGTAAACATGAAAGACTGGAAAAAAGGATTTGGTCCTTTGTGTACCAACTAGATGTATAAGCAAAATTAGCTGCATCTTAATAAAGGTTAAAACAAGAAAAAGTATAACAAAGTGGAATAAATTGACAAGCCTTCCTAGCAGAAGCAATGGCATCCCTTGATTTCTCTGCCATTATTCATATTGCTATGTTTACTTTACAATGCTAGAGAAATCCCTTATGATTTAAATAAAAATTGTCATGTTTAACTTCTATTGGCATGCAAATTCGTTGAAGATAAAATATCTGTGAAATTTCTCTGTTTTCTTTCACTCCTGCTTATATGATGAAGCATGATTTGTGGTATTTAATGTAATCAGAGTATCATTAATTTTCTGCTAAAATGTTTCTGCATATGGCCTTGTAAAATAACTATATACCATGACATCAGTTGGTTAAAGAATTAAAATGAGGATGACAGTGTTTTTCTAAAGAAGATTTCTCTGAATCTTTCCACCCACAGGCTCTGTTGAAGGCAGTAAATAGTCCATTTTTGTTAATGAAGCTTCACTTATACAGCTGGGATTGTTTAATATTTTACGAGTGTTACTTTGTTTTGCTCTCAACGATCTCAGGCAGTTAAGGATTTATGAATCGTGTTTTTCTCAGCCCATCTGCGGTTTCCTATCTTCCCTGGCCTTGAGAATATGTTTAAATTTATTAAAGCGAAGCAAAGGCTCATTATTTCAAAGGAGAGCCAAAGTGACACAGTGAATTGGTTATTAATGGAAAGGCACTGCCATAGGGCGATTGAAATTTAATGATATCCTACAAGAAAAAAATGAGGGTGTCACTTTCCAAAAAGTCATGCTAAATGCCAGCCTTTTTAAGGTCCTGCCGCTAATTTTATGCCTGCGCACAGTAATGTTTTCAAAAGCGTTTAGGAAACACGGACCAGTGACTGTACTGATTATCCTTTTCACCTTCTCGCCTGTTCCAAATGGGTTTGTGCAGTGAGCGATTTAATCTCTAAATATAGGGAACGTTAAAAAAAATAACATTGCTGTTTTTCACAAGCTAAGGGCCTTTTGCAATCCTCCAGAGATGGACTTGCAAATATGCTATCTCCATATGCTCACAGTAAGCTCTCAAACTGGCTCATCACCAAAAAAAAAAAAAAAGAAAACAAAAAACTTCAGTCACTTTATTTCTTCTGCTTTTCTGTCATTCAAGAGATGTTTTATGTACACAGAGTATGTTTATTGAAATTTAAGTCACACGTGATTAAAGCGTACCTAGGAATTTCTGAAATTTCTCCCTTTTCTCCCAATTAGTCTATATTTTCTTTCAGAAGACAGTCCTTGTTTCCTGAAATGCCTTCCACCTGTTTCTGGATTGTTCTTAGTTTATAGTATAATGTTCATATAGATTTTGTTACAATGTTTTCTCAGTTTGAAAGACAAGCTGTGCAATTCTCTGGCAAAATCCAGTGTATTCTTCCCAAGCAAATATTGATGCCTGGTGTTTTTGTTTGTTTTGTTGGGTTTTGGTTTTGTTTTGTAATTTCACCTGGATATCATTCTCAGATCGCAGAAACCAAATAGTGTTCGAGATGGAAGAGGGAGAGGAGGGGAGAGGGGAAATACCTGTATTGGTACTTCAGGATCAGGCTGATAGAAACTTGTTGGTGATGCTGGTGCTCAATGGAGTATTATTGTTTAACGTTCCAGTGCTAGTAATAACTATATGGTTCCTTTTAGTTGTGTGTTTCAACATATGATTTACTACAACTATAACCAGGCTTAAGAACAATTGAGGAACATGGATTGTGGATAAATCATGGATAACACAAGGTCTGTGTAAATGTCTGGACAGAAAATAGCTTGTGATAACTATGTCAAAAAAGCAGGCTTTACATTAGACACCTCACAATGTTAGATGACTGCTCCTTTGTAAAAGCAGAAGAACTGATGAAGGATTCTCGTGCCATGACAACAAAGCTGCTATGGTTACACAAGCCATTGTGTGACCTTCCTCAGTTCTCAGCCACTGGGATGAAGAATCCCCTTTAGTACTTCCCTATAGCCATTCTACTAAGATATCAGCTCCCCAGAAAGCATATGGATACGCAGCAAAGCGAAAAGGGGTAGTAGCATAGAGGGATATTTGGTATCAATCATCCTCATTTAATACAGAAATGGTAGAAGTCTGTGGTGGAAAAGACATGCTAGGTCACCTAGTTCATCTCCCTACTGGTGGAGGAAATGTCCCCTACATATATTTTCTAGTACCCTGTCCAGTCTAGTTTAAATAACTTATGCAACTCATTTAAATTTATATTGTAATTTTCTTATAAATATAAAATCAAACTCCAGACGTTGCCCTTGACGGACGCATTAGTAATAAATCATTTTCTAACCTTGCTAATGATAGATTTCCAAACATCTGCTGACAGGTAAACAGATTTTTTTTTTTTTTTAAACTAATTACTTCTAGTTCCCAGCCTCAACAAATTAAATAAATATATAAATAAATATAAAATGACAACCATGTTATTTCTAAAGGGAGAAACGTTACCCTTTCTGTAGGCGTGCATCTGATAAGCATCCCCTGCACATGGTCCTGCCCCTCCTACACATAGGATAACCTGTGGTCTAAAACATACTATCTGCCATCAAATTTTGGACTCTTTTCTCCTACAGAGCAGAATCCTGAGGTGAGAGGTTCTGATTTGTTCAGTCTCCAGAAAAGTTGCAGTGGGGAACAGTTATTTGCAGAACGGGCCAGTCTAGGTGAAGTGAGTCGTGGCAAGTGTCATTTCTGAGGATAAGACAGCAGATGTTGTTTCACACACCTTGGGTGCTGGTAATGGTGCCTGTGCTACAGGAAAATAAGGCTGCCTCTCTGTGTATAGAAACCAGTTGGTGAGAGGCCTTACTGTGATTAACACCAGGAGGTGGAGGGGTTAGAAGGAAGGGTCAGCTTCTGTGAGGTGCCAAGTATCGTCTTCTCTAGCTTAAATCACTGAAAAGGATCTTCAAACTGGGTGCAAGAGTTACTGCAGCCAGCACCATGGCTTCACGGGGCCTTTCTATTGTTTGGGGTGAGGGGGGTAGAAGAGTCATTGGATAAGTCTGGTAATACCAGCAAATACTGTGTTAACTGAAGCCCTGCTAGGATTTGCCCACAAATTTAAAGAAAATAGGGAGAAATGGTGTCTCAGTGGTCTGCAACTTCAGTTCCTCTGAGCTTCCTGTTTTAACTATAAACTTATCATCTTGTAACCTTTCTAACAAAGACATGAACACTTCAGCTACATATATTTTGATTGTTTCATGACAGTTTACTGGAGGCTTAGCAATGACAGATTTCTTCATTGTCTTTTTTGCCAAAATTTGTCCTTTAAGTCATTTTTGTTGACTGCCCCTTTTAGCAGCTCACCTCACAATGAGAGAGGAGACAATTAATGGGAGGGTGATTTATCACTGCCAAAAACTGTCAAGGACTTCTGTTGTAGCTGGAGAAAAAGCAATTTCGCATTATGGCATTTCATTCCAAATACATTGTATTTACAGCTCACAGTTTTATTTTCAGAGCCTATTATCAGGTGAAACAGTTGCATCTGAAATGTTGTTTGTGACATAGGTGACCTGTTAGGATTTGATAAGTATTTACGCCAGAGCACAAGGGGCTCACACATCTGCTGTTGGCAGAAGCAATGGAAAAAAATAACCTGGAAATGAGGCGTTTGATTTTTCTGGTTCCTACACTCCAGCATCTGTTGCTATAATTAAGTGGCATTCAGTAATTGCAGAGCAATGGTGAAATAAACATATGCATTCTTGCCAGCTTTTAGGATTTGGTGTCCTTACAGTAGGAGAGACAAGCAAAGTGACTTCAGCAAGAACAAAGGGTTCTGTAACAAAGTTTAGCAATTAACTTTCCTATTGCATAAAGAGGAATTTTAAGAGGAAAAAGAAATAGAGGGGAGAAAAAAAATAAATCGGCTGTTAGCTTTCATCCATTTAAACTGATCATTACAAAAGGTAAAGCAGAATATTAAACTGGGAACATGTTAATATTTTCTTTTGAATGACTCTCTTGGAGTTGTATTAAGAAACAAAAATGGAGCATGCAATGCTAACTAAAAAAAAAAAAAAAAAAATTAAAAAGAACATGCCAAAGATGTATTATGCAGAGAGAGTTTTTAATGCAATGTACCACTTGGATTTGAAGGGAGAGTTGAGCAGAAAATCTCCTCAAGGGCCCCTGCTGCCTTTGTTTATGTACCAATTGTGGTGTAAATGAAAACAGAACCTGGTGGTCAGTATTAGTTAAGAACCCTGGTTAAAACAGGCTTTTTGAACGAATCATTTATAAGGCATTAGTTAAACAATCAAATGTTCCTTATTCTGTGGTGAGATACAGTGTTATGCATAATTTTCAATTATTTTTTAGTAGTAGGATTAAGTGGGGGCATGTATTTTCTTTTCTGAAAGAGGATTTAAATCAGAACACTGTCTCACCTGATGATAAGTTTTGTGATTGTTGTGGGTTTTGTCTTTAAGAACAGGCTGTCCAAAAAGTTATTACAACAATGGTCCTTGTACTAAAAATAAAAATAAAAATGGATAATTGAATAGCAGTAGCCATGTAACCCAACAGATATGTGGCAGATGTAACATGTTATAAATTCTGGGAACCTAAGAATAGAAAAGAGTGTCTGGCTCTTGCTGTCTGTCGAGGCCAATAAAGAGTGAGCATGAAAAAGAGCTATTAGTATTGTTTGAGGAGGCCATTCTTATATATAGAATCATAGAATCATAGAATCGTTACGGTTGGAAAGGACCTTAAGATCATCTAGTTCCAAACCCGCTGCCGTGGGCAGGGTCACCTTACGCTAAATCATATCACCCAAGGCCTCGTCCAGCCTGGTCTTGAGCATTGCCAGGGATGGAGCATTCACAACCTCCCGGGGCAACCCATTCCAGTGCCTCACCACCCTAACAGGAAAGAATTTCCTTCTTATATCCAATCTAAACTTCCCCTGTTTAAGTTTTAACCCGTTACCCCTTGTCCTGTCACTACAGTCTCTAATGAAGAGTCCCTCTCCAGCATCCCTACAGGCCCCCTTCAGATACTGGAAGGCTGCTATGAGGTCTCCACGCAGCCTTCTCTTCTCCAGGCCGAACAGCCCAAACTTCCTCAGCCTATCTCCATATGGGAGGTGCTCCAGTTCCCTGATCATCCTCGTGGCCCTTCTCTGGACTTGTTCCAACAGTTCCATGTCCTTTTTATGTTGAGGACACCAGAACTGCACACAATACTCCAAGTGAGGTCTCAGGAGAGCAGAGTAGAGGGGCAGGATCACCTTCTCCGACCTGCTGGTCATGCTCCTTTTGATGCAGCCCATGATACAGTTGGCTTTCTGGGCTGCAAGAGCACACTGAAGCCGGCTCATGTTCATTTTCTCATCAACCAACACCCCCAAGTCCTTCTCTGCAGGGCTGCTCTGAATCTCTTCTCTGCCCAACCTGTAGCTGTACCTGGGATTGCTCCGACCCAGGTGTAGGACCTTGCACTTGGCATGGTTAAACTTCATGAGGTTGGCATCAGCCCACGTCACAAGTGTGTCAAGGTCCCTCTGGATGGCATTCCTTCCCTCCAGGGTATCAACGGAACCACACAGCTTGGTGTCATTGGCATATTTGCTGAGGGCGCACTCAATCCCACTGTCCACGTCAGCGACAAAGATGTTGAACAGGATCAGTCCCAGCACCGATCCCTGAGGGACACCACTCATTACTGGTCTCCAGGTGGACATTGAGCCATTGACCACAACTCTTTGTGTGCGGCCATCCAGCCAGTTCTTTATCCACCGAGTGGTCCATCCATCAAATTGATGTCTCTCCAATTTAGAGACAAGGATGTCATGTGGGACAGTGTCGAATGCTTTGCACAAGTAAAGGTAGATGACATCAACTGCTCTACCCCTGTCCATCAGTTCTGTAGCCCCATCATAGAAGGCCACCAGATTGGTCAGGCAGGATTTCCCTTTAGTGAAGCCATGCTGGCTGTCACCAAGCACCTTGTTGATTTTTATGTGCCTTAACATGCCTTCCAGGAGAATCTGCTCCAAGATTTTGCCAGGCACAGAGGTGAGACTGACTGGTCTGTAATTCCCTGGGTCATCCATTTTCCCCTTCTTGAAAATGGGGGTTATATTTCCCTTTTTCCAGTCATTGGGAACTTCACCTGACTGCCATGATTTCCCAAATATGATGGCCAGCTCCTCCAGGACCCGCAGATGGATCTCATCAGGACCCATGGACTTGTGCACATTCAGATTTTTAAGATGGTCTCAAACCAGATCCTCTCCTACAGTGGGTGCAAGGTCTTCATTCTCACAGTCCCTGCATCTGCCTTCCAAGACTTGGGTGGTTTGGTCGGAGCCTTTGCCAGTGAAGACCGAGGCAAAGAAGTCATTCAGAACCTCAGCCTTCTCCAAATCCTGTGTAGCCAGTTCTCCTGAGAGCTTCCTGAGGGAGCCTACATTCTCCTTAGTCTGTTTTTTATTTGCTTTGTACCTGTAGAATCCCTTCCTGTTATCTTTAATACCTTTAAGTTTAATTCATATGCTTTAGCACTTTCTCTTGCATGGTCTGGAGCAAGTTTTGCATTAACTGTACACCTGCCTTTTTGGCTGGTGGAGTAAGTAAGAAGAACCACCATGCCGTGGGCAGAAAAAAATTGCTTTGAATATCTTGAATATATATAGATACATACACTTATATATATTCTTATATATATACACAGAGAGAGAGAGGTGTGAAATGAATTAAGGAAAGAGAAAAAAATCTTGTTTACTGGAGATGTGACAGGTTGAAAAGTGAAAATAGCTGATAGTTTCTTCTTCAGTTTCCATTGCTTATACTCATTTCTGCATGGCCATAACGAGTCAGTCAGGGTTTTAAAGAACTGGAATATCACAGGTTCAGGATCTATATTTTAGCTAAATGTAAACATCAGGTTTATTTTCTCACTTTACTGTTCAGATAGTGTGACTAAATCTGTTTGTTAATTTTGCTTGTAAATACAAATATTTGGAGGGTAAATGTAGCTTTCTGAACTGATCAATTATATTATTGTTATCTTTAGCTTCATTTACTCAAATCTGATATTAATATCAGTAACCACTTTTTAAAATCATTGTAATACACATTTCCATAATGTAATTTTGGGAAAAAAAGAATCTGGTTAGACTTGAGGACATTATTGTGTAAGAGTCTGTTTCTAATAAACTTCTATGTGGATTAACCTGCTTTTTTGTTCTGCAAGTGAGCTATTGGGTTTTGGTGCTGTTTCTGAACTTGATGAGAGTTGGGAGGCTTTGATTATGTTTCAGGGTTTGCCAGTAACCTGTTGTGTGACTTTGGAAAAGCATTTCACCTTTCTGTGCCTGTTTCCTTCTGTGCTTATTTACACCTGAGTTCCTCGGGGAAGGGGTTACCCCTTGAGCATTTGCACAGGACTTTGATTTCCTTTTTGAGCCCTAGGCACTAAAAATAAGTATTCTCATATTAAGTATTTCATTGAGCCATGTTGGAAGCTTTTTATTTTTGGTGGAGGTGAGCCCATGGACCGTGGCTGTGAGCCTACTCCTGCCATCCTTGCATTGGCTTCTGTTTCTAAACCATTTGAGTAGGGAACGTGGCATTAGGACCTCTTATAATCAACATTCTTTTGCCAGCATCCATTCTCAGCCTATTAAAAGAGAAAAGATAGTTGTGAGAACTCTGTCAACAGTGAAAGATCTATTATGCTGTCCACTAAAAACTTAGTAGAGGCTATAGGAGTATTTTTAATTGAGATTTTTACAGCCGTTTGATAACACTGTTTTGATCACCGTATTTAGGGCTGGATTCCAACAGTGGACATAAAACCTCTGACTAATCCACTGAGTCACCGAGTCCCTGTCATATATTGCTTAATGGTCCATGCTGCCAGGAATTATAATAGCTTTCTAGTAATTTTTTTTTTTTTAAAGAAACTTTATGGGCACAAAGTCTTATGTAAGTTTAAAACTAAGATTTTTTAAACAGGCAGTTAAAGAAAACTTGCTAGAGCTGTGTTAAACGGCGTAATTTTCTTTTTTTATTTACAATAAATCTACAGAGTCTTAAATCACATATACTATAATTTAATGACTAATATTCTAACTTTGGTTGGTTAATGTTTGCAGGGCACTTACAGATGCTAGAATAATCTCTAATGTTTTTGCTCAATCTGCTCTGGAGATGGATGAAATAAATAGTTTAAACTAATTAATGTAACACCAGCTGTTACAAGTGCTTGGCAGACGTCTGTGAGTTTTGATGGGCAGAGAGCGGCTGTTGTACTTGACTTTATTTTAGTACAACGTTGATCACAGTGTAAGCTGGAATAAATGACGAGCCAAAGGAAGGAACAGAGGATGAATTCTGTGTAATGCAAAATAAATATTGCCTTTTTTCTGAAAATATTTTTTGAGGTCAAGCGAGAGTTATACTGGACTGCTGTTAAGGCGTAAGTGCCATGACAGCATCTGTGCTAACCATACTCGGTATTTACAAGCTGCAAAAATGTATAGGCAACTACAGAAATTCATATTGCTTTTAGATTTCAAGAAATCTTAAGGCTTAATATGAGCGGCTTGGCTACATGTTTTATTTCTACCTCGTAATTGCTGTTAGAAAGAAGAGATGTTTAAGATAGGCTAAAGAAATAACACGTATTAGTTCTAGAAAGTTAATGTTTTTGCAGAGAATAAGTTGGATTTCAGTGCTATTTATATGCATGTGATTGTATTGTATGTTTTTGATTTGTTTATTTTGCACTCTAAAGAATGAATATGACTGCAAAAATTTTCTAAATTCAAAACAGGTATATCAAACTGAATTTAGTGCTTTGTGCTGTAGC
The DNA here is from genome assembly GCF_028554395.1 of Pezoporus wallicus. Classification (NCBI taxonomy): domain Eukaryota; kingdom Metazoa; phylum Chordata; class Aves; order Psittaciformes; family Psittacidae; genus Pezoporus; species Pezoporus wallicus. The sequence goes on along the minus strand of NW_026641478.1, from coordinate 1,353,821 downwards.
CTTAATTTATCAGTTCCTGGTCAAAAAAACACCACAAAGCCAAAAATATATTTCTGATGAGAATTCACTGTTCCCATGTGATTTAAAAAAGAATCTAAAATATCCAAGTAACTTTGCTTTTAAAGTTGGAAGGTACAATAATTGTGCTGTGACAGGGAAACGATGGCTGCTATCTCTGTATGTGGCAGCATTAAGATAACAGTGTCATTGTACAGATTGTTACCCTGTGAATATGTCTAATAAGTTATTATAGCATGCTGAGCAGATGGCAAGTGTGCTCCTGAAAGAATTGATGGATGGGATATGATGTCATCAGTGAGATGACAAGGTTCACAAGGTACTTGACCTCCAAGAATAAGTCCTAACTGGTTAGAATTCTAAATGGTGAACTTTTGTGACACTGGATAAATGGGAAATATGTGCAATTTGTATTTCTTTATGGTAGTGTTTACCCTCTTCACTGAACTCCACATAATGGGATTTGGTCCCTGAAGAGTTGGAGATATTGTTGGAAGGTTTCACCCTGTAACCTTCAGAGGTTTTCAAATACAAAACTATACATCTAAACCTTAATGAAATCCCAGCGAATTATATTTATGAAGTCGGTATCATATTTTTTCCTCTTTAATGTATGTATTTATGAAGAATTCAACTGAGATGCTCAATTAATTTAGCATATTCTCCCAAAAGAGGAAACTACTGACTCAGTGAGAAAGTGCAAAGCATAAAATTGTGGTTTATACTTTCATAAGAATGTGTTTAAAACTGTGGGCTATGCTAACATGACAAAGAGCTAAACTAAGAATTTTAATTATTGCTAGATTCTCCATCTCTAATTTGTCTATCTATCTGTCTTTTTATTCTGTTCCAAATTATATAGTGGATCTCTGCTGTTGAAACACAGGCTTCTCAAATAGTCTTCTTAGTTCTTTGCACAATTCGTGAAATGAGGAAGGTGCTTATGAAAACCTCAAGAGGGAGAATCTAGCTGCTCAAGTTTAGGCACTCTCTATCAGCTGTATCTGACAGACGCCTTCTTTCTCTTCATTGTTGAATGGAGAATTTAGGTCTTTATATAGAGAGTACAGCTTTCCTGGCAGACCTAGGCAGAGGGATTCAACCTTTCGTCTCTTTTAAGCACTCTGTAAACCCCACCAATCACAAAGTGAGCTCTCCATGTGCATTTTTGTGAGTGATTATGTAGACAGACAAATCCTCCAAAATTCAGAATTAAAAGTTTGTACCTGTGCATTTGTAAATCAGAAACAGAATGTACAAAAGGCAACATAGAGAGTATATATCTAAAAAAAGAACATAAATGAATCCTAAAGATACATACTATGCTTTTCCTGAAATGAAAGTTAGAGGCAAAGGGTTTGAGTTCATGTTTCTTAACCCCTGAAATTAATAAAGCTTTTGTTTTTCCCCATTGCTTTAGCTATATTTGGCTATGATCAAAACCAGGAAGGTTAGGAGGAAGACGCATGACCATAGTAGTTAGCTTTTTTAAATCTTTAATAAAATACTCATGGTTTCTTAAAATGTTTCTTATTTTTGGGGTGCTTTCAAATGAGAAAATAAATTCCTTGTGGAAAACTCTTCTGTATTTTATTGATTGTTTGCAGAACATAAATGCTATATACAAAAGCAAACTATGAGAGCATGTACATGCATGCTTGTTCTGAATACTTTAATGCTATTTATTTTCAATACTGATAGTTCTTTTAGATATTTGAATATTCATATGTCAACATTGAAATTATTTACATGAATTGAAACAAGAAGAGACTAGATGAAACACTATAAATCATCTGAATAAAACCAATATATTATGATTTTTACATTTTCTAATGTTCCGAGTTTCAAATAAGTAAAAGTTGTTTGTAAAATTTCTGCCACTGGGGAATATTGTTTCATTTCTTAAATCAGATTGTAGGTGCAATAAAACTTTCATAAACATGTTACAAATTGCTTCCATCTTTCCTGTATAACTAAAATTCTGAGGGCTCCTAAATTACTTCAGAATTACAGCAAAGTTTTGCATTTAGTTCTAAACACTGTAACCATGGGCCAATTTTAGAGTAATTGCTTTGAAAATGTGGATTACAATTTAAAGTTGCAGTCTTTTTTCCTTTCCTTTTTTTTTTTTTTTTGCTTTATTTTAAATACATGCCCTTAACCAACAAGCCCAATGCAACTGTTTTACTCATGTAAAAAACTTGTGTTTTACTAGTTCAGGACACATACAGACAGCAGAAGGAAGATACTATGGTTTTCAGATCATCTTTTCCTGTTACTCCAATAGTAAGGGTAGCAGCATTGTGTCTTCAAGAAATAGCGACTTACTTTTCATGTGATTTGGAAATACTTATCTTTTCATAGTTTACTGTTATTGTTTCTCTGATTTATTGCCAGTTTGTTTAAATATAGCAAGAGAGCAGTAACCTTCTCAAACCTGCTGTTAGTGAGGCAGCATAGAGATGAATCTTTAAACAAATATTTTCACTCGCTGTGTGTGCGCACTTTGGTAGTGGGTAGATTCAAGGGATTTGGTTCTATTCTTGTAATATTAACTCATAGTGAAATGTCATCTGTATTAATGTCTACAAGTTTGTTAAACTAAATAATAATCTGTCAAAATGCTTAAAACCATCAGAAATTATTAAATAATTTGATAAATTATGCATTTGAGTTTTCAGTTCCTTAATAAAACAGAAAAACCCAGAATCTACATCTTGTATCATGTTGTCATGGGGTATTGATTATGTGGCTGAAGTATTTTCAGAAGCTAAGTCTTTTCTACCCAATCTTAATAGTTCATACATGTCTGTGTGTATGTGTATGTGCTAGAGACATGTAAAATATTAATACAAAGTAAATGAGTGTTCACCAACCTCTCTTTGCCATATGGCCCCTGTCGAGGATAGGCAGCCCTGGCTAGCATAAGCCTGCCATATGGACCTGGTGGAAAAAGGTAGGTCTTACACACAGAGCAAACCTACCATATGGACTGGGTGGAGCACTCAGAACTCTAAACATTTCTCATACACCAGGGCCCTTTACAGAGAAGAATGTAAAAATATACCTAATACATTACACACAAAAGCCATTGAAAAATGGATTAATTCTTTAGGTTTAATATGATGCCTTCAAGCAATGTCCAAAACCATATAAATAATCAGGGCTTATTTTGAAATAATAAAGAGGATCATCAATCATTTACAACTGACTATTTTACTTAGCATTTAACATCTGCTGTATAATGGTATTGTACAATACCAGCCTTAATGCTCTACAAACACACAACAGACAAAAATAGTGATAGGGTTAGAGCAAAGTTTCACTGAAATGTGTTCCTTTTGGTTTTTTTTTCAATCCTGTTCTTAACCTGAAGCAAAAATTTAACATGTTGTGTAAGAGTTGTGAGTCAAATCCTGAACTTCAAAATGGCTTCTATACTCTTAACCTTTTAGAGAACTGAGATTAATCATAGGATTACATCATTCACTCCACTTTGTTTCCTCTACGAAACTGGAAAGGTCTTTGCCAGCTGAACCACTGCTGTTTTGATGTCTAAGAAGTCTGTTGCTTTTGTATTCAACAACTGAAAATGATGTGGTGCTCCATAATGGTGGCTTCTTCTATAGACCAAAGACACAGTAAAGCAGCATAACAAAATGCACATTCTGTTTCAAAGCAGTGGACTTAATGTTGAACCATCGCACACATTCCCATGTAAACATAACTATATTATCTACAATTATTTATAGAATCATAGAATCATTAGGGTTGGAAAGGACCTTAAGATCATCTAAATTCCAAATCCCCTGACATGGGCAGGGACACCTTACGCTAAATCATATCACCCAAGGCCTCGTCCAACCTGGTCTTGAACACTGCCAGGGATGGAGCATTCACAACCTCCCTGGGCAACCTATTCCAGTGCCTCACCACCCTAACAGGAAAGAATTTCCTTCTTATATCCAATCTAAACTTCCCCTGTTTAAGTTTTAACCCGTTACCCCTTGTCCTGTCACTACAGTCTCTAATGAAGAGTCCCTCTCCAGCATCCCTATAGGCCCCCTTCAGATACTGGAAGGCTGCTATGAGGTCTCCATGCAACCTTCCCTTCTCCAGGCTGAACAGCCCCAACTTCCTCAGCCTGTCTTCATATGGGAGGTGCTCCAGTCCCCTGATCATCCTCGTGGCCCTTCTCTGGACTTGTTCCAACAGTTCCATGTCCTTTTTATGTTGAGGACACCAGAACTGCACACAATAATCCGGGGGAGGTCTAGGAGAGCAGAGTAGAGGGGCAGGATCACCTCCTTCGACCTGCTGGTCATGCTCCTTTTGATGCAGCCCAGGATACAGTTGGCTTTCTGGGCTGCAAGAGCACACTGAAGCCGGCTCATGTTCATTTTCTCATCAACCAACACCCCCAAGTCCTTCTCCGCAGGGCTGCTTTGAATCTCTTCTCTGCCCAACCTGTAGCTGTGCCTGGGATTGCTCCGACCCAGGTGTAGGACCTTGCACTTGGCATGGTTAATCTTCATGAGGTTGGCATCCGCCCACGTCACAAGTGTGTCAAGGTCCCTCTGGATGGCATTCCTTCCCTCCAGGGTATCAACGGAACCACACAGCTTGGTGTCATCGACAAACTTGCTGAGGGCGCACTCAATCCCACTGTCCATGTCAGCGATGAAGATGTTGAACAGGACTGGTCCCAACACCCATCCCTGAGGGACACCACTCGTTACTGGTCTCCAGGTGGACATTGAGCCATTGACCACAACTCTTTGTGTGCGGCCATCCAGCCAGTTCTTTATCCACCGAGTGGTCCATCCATCAAATTGATGTCTCTCCAATTTAGAAACAAGGATGTCGTGTGGGACAGTGTCGAACACTTTGCACAAGTCCAGGTAGATGACATCAGCTGCTCTACCGCTGTCCATCAGTTCTGTAGCCCCATCATAGAAGGCCACCAAATTGGTCAGGCAGGATTTCCCCTTAGTGAAGCCATGCTGGCTGTCACCAAGCACCTTGTTGATTTTTATGTGCCTTAGCATGCCTTCCAGGAGAATCTGCTCCAAGATTTTGCCAGGCACAGAGGTGAGACTGACTGGTCTGTAATTCCTCGGGTCATCCGTTTTCCCCTTCTTGAAAATGGGGGTTATATTTCCCTTTTTCCAGTCCTCAGGAACTTCACCTGACTGCCATGATTTCCCAAATATGATGGCTAGGGGCTTCGCAACTTCATTTGCCAGCTCCTTCAGGACTCGCGGATGGATCTCATCAGGACCCATGGACTTGTGCACATTCAGATTTTTAAGATGGTCTCAAACCAGTTCCTCTCCTACAGTGGGCGCAAGGTCTTCATTCTCACAGTCCCTGCATCTGCCTTCCAAGACTTGGGTGGTTTGGTCGGAGCCTTTGCCAGTGAAGACCGAGGCAAAGAAGTCATTCAGAACCTCAGCCTTCTCCAAATCCTGTGTAGCCTGTTCTCCTGAGAGCTTCCTGAGGGGGCCTACATTCTCCCTATACTTTAAAAAAAATCAAAAAATCAAAAATCTTATCAGGACTACTCCTTTTATGATTATACCAAAATATAGGAAAGTGGAGGATAAATTAAAGATGTGTTTTTAAGACCTTATTTTCCACTTTCTTATGTGTTGTGATAATGCTTTAGATCTTGTTGTATGTGTGAAAATGAATAAACAGAAAAGAAGTCAATCTCTGTTTTATTTTGCAAGTAGAGAGATTATTTGGGTTGAGTTATCCGTTTAGATTTCTTTCAGACTCTTTTCCTTTTCTCTAACTGTATTTTTTCTCCTCTAGTCTTTAGTTAGACTTGACATTTCAACAAGCAGACTAAATTTTCGTATCTTGGAAGGCGAAGAAACTACTGAAACAAAAAAGACTTCAGTACCAGGAAATATTACTGAGAAAAATGTTTGACAAGTAAGGAAAAGATTGCAGGAAGAAGTAGAACATTCTGAGTTACAGAAGAAGGCAAAGAGAAGACAAAGGACAGTGATTCTGAAAGTAATTTTCAAAACCTAAAAAAAAATCCAATTTATAAAATAAAAATTTCAAAAAATATAAAAGGACAAATTTGATTCTATTTTTTTAGCTCACTGAATTGTACTAAATTTGGGAAAAGAGCAACCTCTATCAGCAGGACTTTTTGACTTCCTTGCAAAAACTGGAAAAAAAATTGATGAGGTTTTTGTGAGTTGCTGCACTCAGTCTTCTGGGTGCAGCAGTTCACAAAACCGTGCATGGTGGTCATTTCCTGATGCAGCTCCTGGACTTTCACTAGCTGGGCTAAAAGGCAACCTGCGATCAGGATACTGAATAAAAGTATTATCTTTAAATATGTAATGAGCTCATCAGGTTAAGATGATAAAGCTTTTCTGATTTGTATAGGTAGTAACTGTTAGCACAGTAATATAAGGCTTCCTGTTTTGTTTATGTACCCTTACACATGAATTATCATAATGTAGTAGAGAGCATGTAAAACACTCTTAGGATTTGTATTTTGCTTCTATTACATAGCATTAATAATTGCTTAAGGATTGAAATAAGTAATTTTTCCGTTATGTTATTGGCATAAACATTGAAAGACTGTCCTGGGTTCAGCAGTAGCAGTCATGGTTTTTTCCTTTGTGTTAGCTGGTGCAGTGCTGTGTTTTGACTTCCAGCCTGAGAACAGTGTTGGTGAAGTCGATGTTTTCAGTTGTTGCTAAGTGATGTTTACCCTGACCAAGGACTTTGTGAGGCTCATGCTCTGCCAGGGAGGAGGGGAAGCCGGGAGGAAGCAGAGATGGGGCGCCTGACCCGGGCTAGCCAGGGAGGTATTCCATACCACAGCACGTCATGGCCGGGGTGGGGGGTGACTGGGAGTTACCTGGAAGGACATGGGCTTCCGGGTGGAACTCATTTTCTTGGCCGGTGGTATCGTATTCTCTTACCTTGTTATTTTCCCTTATCATTGTTGCAGTTGATAGTAGCGGTGGTGATTTGTGTTGTACATTGGTTGCTGGACTGTTCTTGTCTCAGCCCGTGGGAGTTGCACTTTTTCGATCCTCCTCCCCGTTCCTCCAGGAGTGGGGAAGGGGAGAACCCTGGGGGGGGGGGGACACGGACCTCGATTGTTGTCAGCTCAGCACCACTCACTGGGAGTGAGTGAACAAGTTACCTGACTGGGTTTAAACCACGACAAAGACTAACAGAAATTCTGATGTGAAACAGAAATAGTAAAAAGATATGTCCCTGTAGTGGAGTTATAATGCATATTTCCTTGATATTATAGATAAAAGGCTGAATGCAATGTTTAATTTTCATGAAGGTTTTAAACTGGATCCTGGGAAAGATTTTAATTTCTTGGCAAGTATGCGGCATTTTTGCTGTTAAAGATACCTTAATTTTCTATATTTAATTCGAACCAAACTGATCCAGGTTGCATGATGACTCCAAACTATTTTGTACTTTCTTGAATCAGTGCTGAATGTGACCTCTAATGCATAAAGGATATTTTTTTTTGGTCTTTTCTAATACATATTCTGATATATTAGCATAAGTTACATCTTTCAAGACATGAAGATGCTTGCAGGCCAAATCTCACTTTAAAGTGGATGCCTCAAATGGAGCAGAAAACATTAGAGGTAAAACTTCTACATTATTCTATCAGTGAGCATCAAGCTAGTGAATGCCATAGAAATCTCTAATGGACGCATTCTGGCAGCTTGTTGCAGATGTTTGATGAATGAATTGCAACAGGAATCATATCAGATGCAAAAATGCTTGCCTTTTCATTCTGAATTTTGTTTCTGAGCACTCTGGTGTGGGATTTTAGTTTGTTTATTATTATGGATTTCTGTGAAAATCAGATTTTGGGATATAATCTATAGGCAATGGGTTGAGAAATGTGGCTATAATATTGTAAAGGACTGTTTCTGATGCTACAAACTATGGAACTGATATTGAACTCCTATAGGCAGACAGCCAAATTTCTGTTGGGTTATCATAACAATATAAGCCAAAATTGTACATCAGTTATTGTTTACAACATTTTGCATCTGAGGACTGGAACTATTCGTAGATAGGCACATTTAGGATGCTAATTATTTATGTTAAAAAAAAATAGTTGCAAAACAATTTAAAAAATTCAGTTAAATATAATTTATAGTCTCCTGTGCAGACGTGGAGGTTTTAGCCCCAAAACTAACGAAACCTCTGTGTTATACTGCGTCATGATACTAAAACAGCTTACTCATTTTGTACCCTTTCTGGTTAGAATCTGTTAAAATGAGATGCTTCACATCCCTTTGTTTTCATTAACAATTACTGTATTAGCTGTGAGAAGATCTTGGAGTTACTAGGTCACATATTTCTGTTAAAAATGTGTATTGCCATGTAGGTACTTAAGCGAAGACTGGATGTTGTTGAACTGCTGATGATAAAACACCTGTTACCTTAACTCTTTGAAAGGGTATCTGCAGGGCTTGACCAACACAGTCCCCTAGGTACTTTCTTTTCAAAGCAGGGTTTCTTCCCCTGTGTTTCCAATGCATTTGTAGTTTTTCCTTGCATATTCAAGAATTCTTGAACTTATTACCCAGTAGCCCCATACAGCTGTGTTGGGTGAGTCCATGTGACTATTTCTTGATTCTTGTATTTTATTGGCGTTTTTAGCTGTAATTGTGAGGCAATAATACATCAAGGATAGGAATTGTGGCACGGGGAAAGCTTGGAAACAGGTATTCTTAGTATGTTTCTATCTTTCTAATGTTTTTTTAGACCGGTCATCTTATTCAGTGGTCTAATTAACATATTGTGCATCTGAATATTAGAGGTACTTGATAGCATTCTTTTTATTAAAGGAGTTATTAAAATCATGGGCATTAATAGGTTCTTGAAAGTAAAGCGAATATAAGTAGACATGTTTTAAAAATATTTGGTTTCTGCAAAAATTACTGTCACTGAACATCTGTTTTAAGAAGAAAAATGACAGTATTCTGTGTGAATATACAGTTAAACAGAACACATTAATTAATAGATCCAGTTTACAAATCCTGACCAGACAAATATTTTTCTACTGGGACAGGTGACCAATATAAACCACTATAAATGCAAAGTCTTCAAACCTCTTCTGTCTTTTCTGTTGAATTTCCCTGACATATTTATTTTGTTGACTTCTGTGCTTCTACTTTACACCAGATGCCAAGCATGCCTGGTCAACTTCATCTTGCCAGCACTCTAGGGACAAGGGTGTGGGACAGGTTATGTGTTGCTGAATGAAAGACAGCTGACGATTGTGGCACAGGCACATTGCCATCTATTAATTTTCTGTTTGGGCATCTGATTCATGCTGTCAGTAGACTACCAAGAACATGGGCCATGTGAGAAGGCAGCAGGAGCATTGATGCTCAGTCCCCCATAACTGCAACATTTGCTAGATACGGACTTTTTGAAAATGTCTTGGGTTTGGGTGTTTGTTTTTTTTTTTTCTGAAGAGAATGAATATTAGAATTATAAACTGAACACAGACCAAGAAAAACAGTGTGAATACAATGCTGTTCCAGGTATTACCATAAAACCTTCATCTTCAGAGAATTACAAGTTACCAGCTGTGCTCTTATCAAGAATTCCCTTCTTACCACTATTATGCTTACAAAAAAGGAGTGGTGTTATTTCAGCTGACAATGACAAAAATTCTAAGAATATTGATATTCCTTATTTTTTAAATCACCTTAAATCCCCAAATAATAGGGTTTTTTCAACTTTTATGAAACATGTCCAGAGGTTTATTAATCCAAATCATGTGGCACTTGAAACGATCTAATAAAATTTAGCAAAAGGCAGTTGTTACATTCTGTAATGGTTTTTATCTGCATTTTGCAGTAGCCATACGGAGACAGTTAAAGTACAGGGAGGAACAGGCAGCGCAAAAATTAAGTATTCATACCATGGATGTATTACCTTGTGTATTGCTTTTATCAGCTGAGATGTGCATATTTATGTCCGTAATTTTGAAAATGTGATGTTTAGTGTACAATATATTAATTATGCGGTCTTTAAACCAAATCTCTAATTTGAAGGTTGATGTTAATCAGGAATTTTGCTTGGACTCAAAATACTTGGCTTCATCTTTGCTTCTGCATACATTTAGGAAAGCTAGATGTACAGGCAGGCTATATAGATGAGGGAACCAGCTTCTGTAGCCAACAAAGAAAAGGAGATTAAATAGCTAGTATCATGAATGGTGAGTTTTCCTAAACAGATATATCTCTTTACTACATAGATGATTATGGACACCCCTCAGCATGACTTCAAAAAAAGCTCAAAATGAACCGTTACAGAAACAATACATACTGCACATACACACTCCACATAAACCTGTGCATATATGCAATTCTCTTTGCTACGAAGCCAAGAAACATTCTTTTTTAGTACTATGTATGGCCTGGCTGATGGAGTGGAGCTTCCAGAGTACTAATCGGGACATTTGACATAAATCAGTAAAATACATTTATACGTTTTCGGCATCCAAAGAACAGATGGTCTTAATCTGCATCCAACCCCTGCCAGTAGCATGTAAGGATCTTTGAAAAAGAAATAATGTACATAGTTCTTATAATTAAGTACTGCAGGTTATAATATTATAGTGCCCTGTATTTATACCACTATACTCTTAAAAATGTAATAACATACTTGGTGTACCTTTCTGTCATTTTATCTTTAGGAATTTGTATTTCTTCAGAGTTGGTATAAGTTATTGTCAGGTATTCAAGAAAATAGTAACTTATAATTAACAGATATATACCGGATCATCTCTGACTATCCTATTTCTTCCCTTTCATGCACTTCAAGAAACTGAATGAAAAATTCAGTGAATGAACAGGGTAATTTTTATGTTTTTTTGTTTCTCACCTTATGTGGCGTTATGATGCCAGAGTGCTTAAGTGGAAATATCTCGGGCATCTTAACATTCTATTGTATGGCAAAATACATCTGTTTAAAAATAAGAACTACAATTTATTCTGAAATATTGTGAAATCCTTAGAAAAAATAAATCAGCAAATACTGCTTGACCCAGCCCTAATCAGTAATAGGCTGCAAAGTAAGATAAAGGTTATTAAAATAATCCTTTTATTGAAAGAGAAAATTAGGTAAGTTGTGCTGATTGACTCTGAGGCCCTCCTAGGGACATGTAAAGTGAAGAATAAACTCAACTTGATCTAGTCCAAAAAGCCTGAAGAAATCCTCGCAGCTGGAACATCACCACTAATTACATTTTTGCTTTTTTGATATATTTTGCAACTCTTTCCATGCAGTTATAGTGAAGTTATTCCAGTAATTCCTTAACAAAACTAAAAAATGTGATCTTTAAAGAACATAATTTTATATTTTTTATGTTGACAACTATAAATTTAATTTACGTTGAAAAACAGTTCTTGAAGTACTGCAGAATTACTTGTACAAAACATGCTGCTTAAAAAAAAACTTTGGATGTTTTGTTTATTTCTTGCTGAGTCAGTATACGTGCCTTGCTCCTGGGCGCTCTTTCTTCCCTCCTTCACCACATAATCCCAATGCTGTTATCCCTTTCCAAAGTGCTTAGCCACCTTGAGTGTCCTTCTTTCCTATTTTCTCAGCAAAGTGTTCCTTCACTTTCTTGATTAGTCCCTGTCTCCTTGTCAAGTCATCCCTTTCCCCAAACCCCCACGTCCCAATTCCATGCAGCAATATATTCCTTTTTTTCCCTCTGTGTTTACAGATAAATTGGCTTACAGGGTATCAGCATAGAAGGGATATCACTGAACTGGGGAGAAAAAATGGTCCTTACCCTTGGGTTCAGTGTGTGCTTGTCCATCTGGCTCTTATTTGCCATTATGGAGACAACTCCAACTGCAGTACCTCAATGACCCTCAATGCAGCAGTGATGAATGATCTGCAGAGACCACATTTTCTTCAAAAACGGTTAAAGAAATACTGGAAATGTATCAATTGGAAATCTCTTTCCAAAAAGGACAGCTATCAAGCTAGAATATTGTATTTTCAGTGGTTAAAATCAGACAGAATTGTCAGTAAACGAGTCTTACTGTTGACGGACAAGTCCTGCATCTAAACCTACCTCCGAAGTGGACATATATAACTGTGTTCTTATGTACCTTTGCTCTTGTGTAGTCCTTTACATTAAGTGAAACTGTGCATATTTTGAAACCATGCCACTTATGAAAATGGTCAGTCCATAATGGTGGAAGTGTTACACAAATGGATGAGTTCTGTAAGACCTGTTTTGCACAAATATATGTATAAAGCCAGGTATAAAGCCATCATGTGCAATATACACATCCAAGAAACATAATCTTAGTAGCCATGGTCCTTTCCATGTAGGATTCCAATCTTTTAGTTGTATTTCATTATTCGTGAGTTACTAAACATACCAAGCCAAGAAATAGAACAGCTCAGTGGACAGCATTTGCAATAGTACTGTTAACTGTGAGAGCACCAGCCTCTTTTAAATGCTGCAGAAGCAACAATCAGCAAGCCAGTCTAGTTTTATATTTTTTATTTTACATATTTTGTATATTTTCCCTGATTTCCAACAGTAAATATTTTTATTTCAGAATAATTTGGATTTTCTGGAGAACTATTTTTAGCATAAAAAGAAGAAATTAAAATGTAGATTGAAAAAAAACAGTGTTTTTATAAGAGTTAGTTTCAGTACATTCTTCTTACAGTTTGTAACAACCTTCACAGTCACCTCACATTGCCCCTAGTTATGTGCAGGGTGAATCTTGAATGACCAAATCTCTAAAGCAGGCAAACGATATTGGAATTGAGCAAGAGGATTTTTTTTTTATTTTATTTTATTTTTAGTATGCCTCAGGTTGTTAAATGTTTCAGTTCAGGGTACGGGACCCTCTGTTCTTTTGTGCTAATATAAATCAACAATTATTGATTAATTAAAAGAGGAGCTTCTCACACCTGACACTTCTAACTCTGAGGAAGGTGAAATATAAAAAAATGGGTACTAAAGGATGTTTGACAACATGAACCGGAACTGTATTAAGCCAGATAGAATAGATTGCTTCTACAAAAATGTATGCACCAGATTTATGATAGCAAAAAGTGTAAACAGGATCCTCTTTCATCATTCAAATGGTAAGAATGAGCCTGTTTTAGGAGCAAACACGTGAAATATTTTACGGAGAACAACAAAGCATCAAGATGCATTACAATAAAACATTAAGTGCTTACAGAAAGACAGTAATCAGTATACTTCTGTTTTTTGGTTTTTTTTTGAGCTGGCTATTGTCACTTGCTTTCACAACTTGGCAATATCAGTATTCTCCAGTTTGATTGGTGACCAGTCTGAACTTATCCTACTTGCTTTTAGGAACAAAGACAAGAGAATGGCTACCTCTATTCATCTATTATTGTTTAAATAGCTGTCACAGCTTTCAGGATGTCTGTTTCCATGTTATCTGGTGAAAGAGTAAAATAGAATGGCAACAAACCAAATACAGTGAAAAATGTTGTATTTGGCCCAAACCAGCTGCTGTTTGCAGATAAAATCTGGTTTGACGAAAACAGGTGAATTTTGGAAATTGAGAAACAATGGATGGAGTGGATGTAGCATTTGCAAATATTTTAAAAGGTATGTTGCATTCAGACTTGCTTATTATGGTGATTTATTTTGTATGTCAAGGCACATATTCATCTCTGCTCTGATACTGTAGAAGCTTGGGTAACAGCTTGTCCTGTCCTTCTTTATTTGTTAATTTATAGCACCTCAGTTCTCAGCACAAGCCACGGCAGGGCGGGACACCTCTTTGTTCTGTTGTGTTCTTTCTTTTCCTCACGCCCCTTTCTTTACACTGTTGTGCTCCCAACTCTGACAATGGAGTTGTAGATTGACACTCTTCCCCTCTTGCCCTGACTTGTCTGAGAATGCTTCTTTTGATGCATTTAGACTGAAAATGCCAAATCTCTGCCTCCCAGCAAGGGCTCATAAGTTTTGCAGCATTTCTCTGCTACTACGTTAAGAGGAACATTAGTAGTTTCTTTGCAACAGTTTAAAAGATGTTAGGCTAATGATTACTTGGAAGCAAAAATACCTCATTGTATTGAGAAAAGAGGAATTCTGCAGGAATGGAAGATTTTAAAATGCTTTAATGGCAAGAGGTCATATTATTTTACTACTAAGATATGTAGTTATGTTTTAATTGGCTGTGTTTACAATGTGGTTTTTCTTAAAAATGCATTTTTTCAAGATTTTCTCGATCATTGCTTATCTCACATACACAAATATCCATGCTTCCTGTGTATAATATGTACATTTGCTGTTTCAAACATACTCATACTCAAAGTTTATTTCACATGGGATATCAAGAAAACAAAGTCACATTAGTCTGGCTTTTTTTTTCTGAGTTGACGTTTCATTAAAATAAGTTCATAGTAAGTTCAGCTCTCTAGTCTTACTCTTCAGTGTAAATTTGTTTCTGTTATTTATTATAACATTAGAGTTTGGATGTTATTTTGAGTTTTAACCTTTCTTGAGTTACTTTGCCTGTTTTAAAAATGCACCACGCATTGTTATGAACATCTTTGCAAACTTCACATCATGTTTTGCGCATGCACAGAGTACAGCAAACTTAAGATCTATTTATTTAAAAGTAGTAATACAGTAAAAAATTTAATGTTTTGCTTAAATTCGGTGACAAGACCTGTATTGGGAGCTTTCTGTATCACAGTAAGTGCATGGAATAGCATAGTTTTAAGTGACTTAAGGCTTATGGAATTGTTAAGTTGGTCAATTTTATCTAGTAGGTATTAAAATATTTTGACAATTTGAGATCTAAAATATTCGTAAAATTCTAAGTTGTCTTAGAAAGTATGAGAGGTTATTGGCTCATTGCTCTGAAAAACCTAGAGGCAAATGATGTGTTGGTTTGGTTTTTTTTTACTTTACTTTCTCATTTATATGAATCAATTCTACCATGCATCCTACTGATTGGACTCTTTCATGCTATACTGCGCAAGTCCAATACCTTCAGTGGAAATTCACTGGACCTGATATAAATGAGTGGCCAAAAATTTCAGTGGTATAACACAGAAGAGGGTGTGCAATTTTTTTATTTTTTTTTTAATGTTGAGTAGGAATCATTTGGGAAAGCAATATTTGCAGCTAAGATAAAAAAAAATGCAATCATACTGTGTATTGCGTAACCAGTTTTGTTTAAATTTTGGTTTGTTTCTTTTGATTAATGAAAGCATAGCAATTCTGACAGCAGTTTGGAAAAAAAAAACATTTGGTAATGATATTTCACACTGGAATAGGATTTGTGAAGATGAACTAACAGGATGATATGAAAATTGTAAGTTAGTTTGCAATACCCGGGAATACCTAATTTATTTTTTTCTCATGAAGTGGTGAATATTTCTATAACAGCTTAAAAGTTGGGGAGAAAAGAAATAAATTTAGGACCAAACTTCAGTATGCTACTACAAAATTACTAGAGAGATGTCCATGTTGCTGTGGGTATAGGATGAGGTCAGAGGATACATCCACAGACTACATCAAATCCTGCTTTGAATCTCATTAAGGTAGATAGATACAATCACTAATCTAATGCCGTTTTTTTTTTCAGCATTTTGTGACATGACTGGAAAACTCAAATACAGATGAAAATATTTTTTATGACTCTGAAGGGCCTGAAGCTTTCATTTGTTAACACCAGTTCCTTTCGCAAAGATTACTTTTATAAGTTTTTGAATTATGACTTTATGAGAAAAGAGTAATTGTGGCACAAGGTGTGACAAATAGGGGACATGAAACAGGCTATTCCTCCTTGTGTATGCTACTGTCAGCCTGAGAGACAGTGAAGTAGGAAGAACACCTTCCATGGTAGGTCTGATCTTGCCAAAGTAGAACTTTCCATCTGAGCTAGTCAGCTTAGGCTTTTCTTACAGCCACTTCTAGAGGAAAATTTGTCTCCTGTAGTAGACGTCTGTGATAGTTCAGATGGATTAGTACTTCAAACTGGTGTCTGCTTCTCTCCACTGGCTACAGAAAGAGCTAAGTGGGACAAGCCCAGAAGCAGGTGTCCGATTGCCTGTTTGGGTATTTCTGTGGAGGGACACACTGGGTGAGACTTTTACCTTAACACTGTAAATACTGACCAGCACAACAGAGCTGGTGAGTAAATGGGGCATGAAATCTGCACCTGAACATTGTTGATGGAGTTTTCTTCCTTCTGCAGTAATGGTAGATGGGCATTGTTGAAATGAATTAGGACTCTGAATTTTGTTTTTCTGGTCCTGGGGTCATCAAAGCCTAGGCTCTAACTCTTCATTGCTGCAGTTTTAAATTTGCCTGGTCCTATCCTACGTCATCTTCGGAAAGTACTTCAAACCAGTCAAAGAGAGAGCTTTTTAGGTAACTAGAATCAGAACTTCCATATAATAAAAACAATTCCTAATGTATGTGATAGGATAAATTGGTGAAATACAATTATTATTGAAACCATCATTAAAATGCAGAAAGTAAATGAAATTAAAATACCTCAAAATATATGTCTTATAATGATCAAAGCCATAATGGAAAAGAGCAAGTTTGACAGACTCTTCTGTAGTCAAGTAGCTGTGCAGAGGTTTGCATAATACCAGGAATATATTCTGCTGTCCTTGTATTGTATTGAGATACATCAATAACTGTCAGTTAATGATTGAGCCCTTGGTAAGAAGAGTATGTATAGATATATGTATCTACCTATATGTATAGATACTTAGTTTTCCTTTTGAAGAATTCAGATTAATATCTGGTGCAAAGAAATTGACTTAAATTTCTGTATCATATCAACAGTAGTCTAAAAACATTTCAAAAAGAAAAGACAAGGCAGGGTACTGAAGTTTCTATTAATTGTGGGGTGGGGGTTATTTATTTATTTTTGTTTACTTTATAATCCATTCACAGTTTATCTGTGAAACTTTAATATTAGAAGTCTTACAGCTGTGGGACTTTTTTCCCATTGTGATGTCAGTACTGATCAGATCTGATTGTTACAAAGATTCCACTAAGGCATTTAGCACTAATTGTTAGAAGATGTCTGTGCTTAAAAAAATTAGGCCAGTGATTGTAACCATGCTGTTAATTTCATGTATTGTTCAAAGCATGTTTCACTTGTGAGAATCGGGTGTACTTTCTTGATTAAAAATGCATTGAGGACCTGTAGCTTTTCTCAGTGTTGCTGAATCTTCTGGGCTGTAAGTGAAACCATTAAGAGTGGGAAGAGTTAATTGTATGGGATGCCTCATACTCAGATATTTCTCGTATACAAAATATATGTCATGCTAGAAAATCTTCTATTGTCAATCCAAATAGAACACAAACTAAAATGAGATAATTGGGAAGGTGCCCATAAAGTCAGCCTGAATATATTATCACAAGTATATGTGAGATAATATTTGTTTTAAAAAGATTCTATGGCACTGTAAAGTCAGTCTCATTAGAGACTGCATTTAAAAGGCTTATAAAGTTACTCATTAATGTTATCTTGTTGTATCTCCACAGCTTTTTCATTAAAGAAAATTCAGCAGAAAGCATTCTCTCCTGATAGCAGGAACCAATTTGCAATAAATGTTCTGGAAACCACTAGGGAAGCCATTACTGAGGTCTAATAAAAACAGACAAGCGTAACTTGTTCTATATTTTTGTTTCAATCACATACAGATGAGACCCCGCTCTCCACACCAACCGCAAGAGACAGCCTTGACAAACTTTCTCTAACTGGTCATGGGCAACCACTACCTCCAGGTTTTCCATCTCCTTTTCTATTTCCTGATGGATTGTCCTCCATAGAGACCCTTCTGACTAACATCCAGGTAGGCCTTTCTGTAGATCAGCTTAAAGGGATGGAGAGGTGCCAGTTGCAGATTTGTCTAAATTAATAGAACCATTCTAGCTTAATTTGTTCATAAGATCATTTGAATCAACTAATTTACTGAAACTTCCTAGTAATTTAGGTTTTAAAAGAACCACAGCAAACAAATTTAGAAGCTGTCAGATACATTAAATAAAAATACAGATTATGTATTACACCACAGCAGAGAACTTGATGAAAATTACATTGGTGTGTTTAACAACATTTGTCTTAAAAGCTCTTTTTGTTACTTGGTGTTGAAATGTATCTTACTGTTTAAATTTATCTCATTTACTAAGCAGAGAAACACTTCTTTAATAAATAGTTATTTTAAATTGCTGGAGTGCCAACATGGATTGATATTTAAAGCTATTTGAAGTGTGTCTCCCATAAAAGCATTACAAAAAGCACTTCTTTTATACCTATGAGCTCATTTCACTTACAGCACTATCTTCAAACAATAGACACAGAAGTGTATTACCAAATATTATGCAGATTTCATATTTGGTAGTCAAGTTCTCTGTTGTGTATACAGTACAACCTGATTCAAATATTATTTAAGGTATACACTAGCATGTAGTTTGTAGCAAGATGTTAGTGTTTCATATTAGAATGAAGAATCGGTTTGTCCACAAATTCAGTGATCATGTGTTCCCCACATGGAATTTTTGCAGCAGTATGGTTGTACACTGCATGAAGAAGCCAAATGATAGTGCAAGAAATAATGCAGCCATATTGTATTAATTCCAGATAAGCCTCATCTGTGCAGCTACTAACTTTTAATGTGATTGTCACAATATTTTTCCCTGCTCATTCCTGCAAATACATAAAATCAATTATATCCTGTTCAGCAAAGGCTATGAAAAAGTAGGGCCAAATCCTATTCACTTTACTTTCTTAAACAATCTCATTAAAGTTTATGGCACTTCAGAATTGTTTTATGAAAAGTATATGATCCATTCATTGATAGTGTTTTGATGTTTTGAGATCTAATAATGAAAAAATACTGCTATTTACGAATTAAGTATTGCTATATAAGCCTGATCTGAAAGAGTATGATTGCTTTTTGTGGTTCTCAGACTTGGGGTCTTAAATACTGAAATCTGTAATTCTGCAAGTTAGCATTCTTCTACAAGATCTGCAATCTATAAAGAATGTATTTTCTTCTGAAGGAAAAAGTGCAGTTAGAAAGTATCTAATGTTTTAGCTGTGCATGCATGTACAGGAAAGTTCTTAGTAATTTTATTGACAAATGCGTACACTCAGTGTCTCTAGACAGGAACCTAATGAGCAAACCATTCAGCATCAACAGGTTAGCTAATCTTGTGATCGAATATGAAAGTGCTGTGCTACTTTAGGGTAAATGACCAGGATTAATTTGCCAAGAATGCATTCAGTTTTGTTTTACAGAAAATGTAAAGTGAAATTCATTCATTGCTTCCCCTGACCCCCCCCAAAAAAAAACTCAAGAACCCAACAAACAAAAAAGAAAACCCACCAAACAACAAAAAAAGATGAAAAGCCAACAACCTAACAACCTAATCTTATCCAGAGTGTGGAGCTAAATAAAAGGCAATGCAGTAAAGAAATCTGAGACTTCTTTATGCCTCATTGGGCTTTTTTACTTACTACTCCTTACCTTGGGATTCCACATCATGACAAATTATGTCAGGGTAAAGAGGTGGGACATAAGTCCTTTTGGATTTTTTCACTGTATCTATCTCCACATTTCATTATATGGTTTCCACAGCCATCAAGGCATTTTTTCCCCCACAGATTTAGTCTCTGTCAGGACAACATTAGAAAACCACTTCTTAACAACAGCAACAACAAAAAAAAATCCCATCTGTGTAGAAAAAGTTAAGTATCCTCTTTAAAACAGTAGATTCTATTAAAATAACCTGTGCACAATATTGTCAATTTCTGTAATCTATGCCATTTAAAATTATTTCTGTATTTAGCATTTGTTGCAAGGAGAAGGGGCTACCCCAGGCCCACAGATGAGTGGCATACTGTGCTACTGGCACTTCCAGAACTGAGGTTTAGGTTTTTGACTACAAGTTTGAGCTCATTGGTGGGATTTGTGGAAAGCAGAACTTCTGTACACTTGTGTGTGCTTGCAGTATAATTTTTGACTTTTCTAAGAAATGCATAAGCACTGCCTGAAACCTGTGATGCATTCAGTATGTGAGTCAGAATAACTCTTTTTACTGGGTAAATTCTTTGCTGTCATATGGTCCAGATGAATTTTGCATCCCTTTCAGTACAGAGTTATGGATTCAAAGGGGAGGCGGAGCAGTAAGATCCCTCACCATTCTCTTGTTGAAGCTGTGCTAGCAACTGAGCCAAATGTAACTTTCCCCAGAAGATCATCTGGCCTGCAGTCAATTTCCTGTGTCCTGCACCAAGATGCTTTTGAAACAGAAAGTAGCACAAATCTAGCCAAAGGCTAGATGAGTGGCTTTGGTAAACGCTGTTCTTTCTTTCCCAGGGTGATGTATGATGAAAATACAGATGTGTCCTTTCACAGAAAGGATATATGTCTGCTTGAGAAATGCAAGTGTACATCTTTGTTAGGTCATGGGACTGGGGTGCATGCACAACCTGTTTCAAGTAGTGGTGGAGATTGCCTATATTTTAGAAATATGATGGTCAGATGAATACATAGGCAAGCAGCATCTGGTTACACCAGTGAGCATGGTTGTGGTAGATATTTGTGCTATTTTATATATATATATATTATATGTATTATATGTGTTATATATATTATATGTATATATATGTATTATATATAATATATATTACATATATCATGTATTATATATTATATATTAATATATATAGTTTATATATATAGCTATTTGTGACCCCTTTCTGTATATTGAGTTGTGTGAGGTGCAGGATCCACATGATCTATGTAATATAGACCTTGGGTGCCTCTAGAAGAGGTTTTAGAACTTGCCCAGGTTTAAAAGCGAACAGAATTAGGGCACTACATGGGTGCTAATTTTTCTCTAATTTTGATCTTTTGTTAGGGTAAGCAGGATCCTAAATTTTCCCATGGGGACAATGCTTTGGGTATGTGAGCAAACATTTCTAAACACTTTAGATGTGCTAAAAGTCTTTCAAGCACTGAAGAGTTTAGGTGATTGAACTTGGTGCCTAACTCACATTCACGTTGGAAGTCTGAGTCGTCCTTTAAAATTAGCAACTAAACACAAGCAACTCAGAGTCTTCCATCAATGCTAGAATTAAATGGGTAGCCCCTAATCACTAGTTCATAATTTTACGCAAATGTTAGACAAGTCTATTTGCTATCGCTGTCACCAGGCTCTGCTAATTAGGTTTATTTCCTTTTGTATATCATATATGTGTTTTTCTTACTTCTCCATAAATACTTGCTAAAATAAAAATACAATGTTTAATTATTTGCACATTTAAAGAGGAGATAATAACAATATACTGTACCCAGAACAACCTGTTTCTTGCTAGGGATTGCTGAAATGCAAATAATAAACTGTAACAATATATAATTAAACTAATACACACATAAAATAAGGAAATGAGACTGGGGACATGTTTTCTTACTCAGATGTATATCTGCAAATCTAAAAGGAAAAGAAAATAAATTTTCCCAGAGAGCTTAAATTAAGTGATATATCTGTTCCTTTCCAATGTGTATTTGTTGTTTTCTTCCAGATTGAATGCTGAAAGTCTATGTGCAGCTGCAGGGAGGATGAAGGGTGATGGGAGTTGGGCCACAGCAAAATGCTGTGTGGGTGCTACTGGGAAGGCTAAAGCTGTTTCCATAGCCCTTGCATAAGTTCACCTTTTAAGTCATGGCCCAATTATGCCAAAGTATTTTACAGCCACAGCTTCTCATGGTACTGCAATATTCTTGAGTAAAAATAACATTATTTTAATCTTTTAGAGTCTGAATCTTTACAGTCTCCAAGCTGAATTTCCATTAATGTCTAAAGGATAAATTAGTTGCACCCTTACAGCTATGTTTTCTGTCAAGACTATTGTATTGACACAATCTTGTTGCTAAGTATTTTTAAAGAGATATATAAAGTGGTTGAAAGTATCCCATTGATATTAGTAAAAGAAATGCATGATTGCAAACTAAATTCCCTTATGAAAACAAGGCAAACTCCTGGCTTTATTGCTGTGAGTATCCTGCACTATTACCATCTATGACTAAATAGACAAGAGAAAAATATTGTATATCCTGCACTATTACCATCTATGACTAAATAGACAAGAGAAAAACACTGCAAGTACTAGATAAAGTAAAAATTTCAGGTTTCCTTCATGTTATCTTATTTATCTCCTGCTAAAATTCCAGAGAATTATTTGATTTTTCACAAAAAAGTATTAATGGAAAATATCATTTGTATTTGTGCAGTATGCCTGTACCTGTGATGAAGATATTCATTCTGAGATATTACAGCAATATCTTTCTTGAGAAATCTTTAGAGATAGTCAAGTTGTCTTCTCTTACATTGCTTATGTTAGTGAGTAGTCAGCTGCGAGTAGCAAATATTCAGAAATTAACCCGTGAAGTTAGCTAAAATATATACATATTGATGTTTTTTGCAAGCCTTTCTTAGATATTTTTAATGATGAGAGCATACAAATGATGTATCATTTCCTGACTAAAAGAGAAGCAATGTTACACAAAAGTGTTTTCACCATAAATAACTAATATTGCAAAAGAAAGCCCCTGATATGCAAATCTGTGGAAACTAGGAGGTTTGACTAGGAAAGCTTCACTGCCTGTGTACCTTCTTCTTCTAGTTTTCCTTCTTCACTCACTGTGGGAAATTGCTGGAAACAGGGTATGATCTAGTTAGACTGTCAGACTAACTAGTAAGGCCATTTTGGTGTCACATCTAACTGTGTAGCTAACTAAATTATGTTAGATGGAACACACTGTATGTGAAGCTAGAAAGAGAAACATAGAAACATAGAATCGTTAGGGTTGGAAAGGACCTTAAGATCATCTAGTTCCAACCCCCTCCCGTGGGCAGGGATGCCTTACGCTAAATCATATCACCCAAGGCCTCGTGCAGCCTGGTCTTGAACACTGACAGGGATGGAGCATTCACAACCTCCCTGGGCAACCTATTCCAGTGCCTCACCATCCTAACAGGAAAGAATTTCCTTCTTATATTCAATCTAAACTTCCCCTGTTTAAGTTTTAACCCGTTCCCCCTTGTCCTGTCACTACAGTCTCTAATGAAGAGTCCCTCTCCAGCATCCCTATAGGCCCCCTTCAGATACTGGAAGGGAGCTATGAGGTCTCCACGTAGCCTTCTCTTCTCCAGACTGAACAGCCCCAACTTTCTCAGCCTTTCTTCATATGGGAGGTGCTCCAGTCCCCTGATCATCCTCGTGGCCCTTCTCTGGACTTGTTCCAACAGTTCCATGTCCTTTTTATGTTGAGGACACCAGAACTGCACACAATACTCCAGGTGAGGTCTCACAAGAGCAGAGTAGAGGGGCAGGATCACCTCCTTCAACCTGCTGGTCATTGACAGCAACTCTTTGCGTGCAGCCATCCAGCCAGTTCTTTATCCACCGAGTGGTCCATCCATCAAATTGATGTCGCTCCAATTTAGAGACAAGGATGTCGTGTGGGACAGTGTCGAACGTTTTGCACAAGTCCAGGTAGATGACATCAGCTGCTCTACCCCTTTCCATCAGTTCTGTAGCCCCATCATAGAAGGCCACCAAATTGATCAGTCAGGATTTCCCCTTAGTGAAGCCATGCTGGCTGTCACCAAGCACCTTGTTGATTTTCATGTGCCTTAGCATGTCTTCCAGGAGAATCTGCTCGAAGATTTTGCCAGGCACAGAGGTGAGACTGACTGGTCTGTAATTCCCCGGGTCATCCATTTTCCCCTTCTTGAAAATGGGGGTTATATTTCCCTTTTTCCAGTCCTCGGGAACTTCACCTGACTGCTGTGACTTCCCAAATATGATGGCCAGCGGCTTCACAACTTCATTCTCCAGGTGCTTCAGGACCCACAGATGGATCTCATCAGGACCCATGGACTTGTGCACAGTCAGATTTTTAAGATGATCTCAAACCAGATCCTCTCCTACAGTGGGTGCAAGGTCTTCATTCTCACAGTCCCTGCATCTGCCTTCCAAGACCTGGGTGGTGTGGTCAGAGCCTTTGCCAGTGAAGACCGAGGCAAAGAAGTCATTCAGAACCTCAGCCTTCTCCAAATCCTGTGTAGCCAGTTCTCCTGAGAGCTTCCTGAGGGGGCCTACATTCTCCCTAGTCTTTTATTTGCTTTGTACCTGTAGAATCCCTTCCTGTTATCTTTAATACCTCTAGCTAAGTTTAGTTCTAACTAGGCCTCAGCTTTCCTAACCTGGTCCCTAGCTTCTCGGACAACATCCCTGTACTCTTCCCATGCCACCTGTCCTTGCTTCCACTTATTATAAGCCTCTTTTTTAATTTGAATTTTCCTCAGGAGCTCCTTATCCATCCAAGGAGGTCTCCTGGCCCTCCTGCTGCACTTCCTTCTGGTTGGGATGCAACACTCCTGAGCCTGCAGCAGGCGATCCTTGAATATCAACCAACAGTCTTGGGCCCCTCTGCCCTCTAGGGCTGTATCCCATGGAAACTTCCTAAGGAGGTTCCTGAAGAGGTCAGAGTCTGCTCTTTTGAAGTCCAGGGCAGTGAACTTGCTGCATGCTCTTCTCACTCTCCTGAGGATCTCAAATTCGAGCATCTCGTGATCGCTGCATCCAAGGCTGCCCTGGAGCATCACATTTCCAAGCAGTCCTTCCCTGTTGGTGAGCACGAGGTCAAGCATGGCACCTCTCCTTGTCGGCTCCTCTATTACTTGCAGAAGGAAATTGTCTTCTACACAATCGAGGAACCTCCTGGATTGCTTGTGTAGAAAGAAAGACCTTCTGTATACTTTTACCTCCACCCCTTTCAACATGAGCAACACATTATTAATATTTTTTAAAAATAATGATGGTGGATACTGGCCTTAAGGCTCAGGTAAGGTTTGACAAACCTGTAGGATCAGTTGACTGACATAACATGATGGTGTTTTCAGATACATTGGAGAATGGGAAGGAACATCAAACCTATATAAACTTAACATTTTATTTGGGACATTTCTGAAGAATTTATCAGTGAAAAATATTAAAACAAGTGCATTAAAATAAACAAAACAAATCAGAATGATCTATAAATCTTCAGGGGAAAAATATTCATCTTTGACATTACATTGAAATAAAAATAATTTATTATCAGTAGCACAGAGGGGGAGAATGGCATGCCATGTTTAAAGCCTGGCTCCAGACAGAGCCATACTGTATTAAAAACAAATATGGAATGTGAGCATGTTCACTACAGTTATCATTATCCAGCCTCCATAACATCTGACCTACCCTAAAGGGAAATACTTTCTTTTTGTTAATGCCCTGTGTTGCACTGCATTTCCCATTGTCATTGCCAGCATATTGATTTAATATCAGGTTAGAGGATTAGCTATAGCTAATACAAGTTGGACATACTGTATTTTGTATAATCTTTTACAGCTGATCCACTAGGAGAATTAATAGAATTTCATGCAACTCTGAAATTGCTAGTCCTGTTCCAAGGGGCACTGATGATTTTTAGATGCTGTACTTCTTAGCTAGTTTTCTCCCCCCCTTCTCTATTGCATACAGGGACATTGAATGTTTCCAGTATTTTTGCATTAGAGCTGTCATTGGCAGCAACAGCGCTTTTGATATGCATCAGTTTGGCTCTAGTGCAGATTTTTTTTCACATTGGATGCGTACTGATGTGCACTGATTTAACTTCTAAAAATGAAACTTAATTTTGTGTAGCTTATAAGTAGTCCCTGGTGGGTCTTGGCTCCAAAAAGCTAATATTTTTCAGACATAATCAGTAGCAATAGGTAATGTATTACCATTAGCTATGTTAGCAAGTATAAAAAAAGGAAAGGTTGGGGGAGGAAGTGTGGTGTAGAAATTCAATAGAAAATGTAATATGGTTTTAGCAGCTTTGTACTTGCAGCAATTCTTAATATAAAATTACACACATTGGTGTTGCACTCTAGCATTATTCTCCATGTTTATTCATAATGATTGTTTCATATTTAAAGAACACCAAAATATTGTGTTTTGTCAGCCAAAGACAATGATAGTTTGATAGTAATTTATTTTAAACTGCTGCTGATAATACAACCAATCAACACATTAAGTGGTGCCAACATTGGCATCTTGCTAAATAATCTCTAGACTTTGCGCTCAGAGTACATCTTTCAAAGATAAGTCAACAAGAGCAATCAGAGCAGAAAATTAGAAATTGGTATCTTAGAATTAAAATAAAGCTAAACTAAAGTTTTAATAGGGGTGATCTAAAAGGGCACTTGATGTAATGATCTCTTTCATTTGTTACTAATTGTTTGTTCCTGATGAAGAAGAAACATGTACATGAATGTAGTTGAATTGAGTAAAGATGGCAGTTTCTTTAGCAGCTCGATTTTCTTGTTAAACAAGATAGACTGTAAGAATTTGGGAGGAGGTTTGCAGCTTTAAATTTACTTGACAGTACACTTTTCATTAAAAGATACTTTTCATGTAATTTCACTTGATCTGGTTTATTAATAATTTGGATGAATCATGTTCATGTAAGGGATGAGCTGGAGGAGATTAAAATACTCGAGTTTAAGCGTAAGCCAGAAGCAGGTATTGATAAACAACTCCTACTTCAATTTCTTACTATTTCAAGCGCATCCTGTATAGAAAACAAAGTTTATGATGGTTCTAAATGTAGGAGAATATGGCAAGGGAAGGGAACAGAATTCAGGTGGATATTAACTTTTTACAAAATATATTGGAAAGGCTTTACAAATATTTCAAATTGTATTTTACTTTGCATAGGTCTGTAGAGCTTTGGTTTTCTTTAGTAGTCATCCAGGTTTAACATTCAACACAAAATACCGTTGTTTTTTAGCTATTTTAGAATACTATTTCATTCTCTTAAAGAAAACTGCTAAAACTTTAAGTGTATTTGTAAGCACATTAGGTATGTTACCATTGATAGACGTTTTCAAATGTGGTTCTGTGTTTATGTAGTGTATATAATTTTGGTGACCACCCAGGCCTTGCAGTCAGAAGGTGTGTCATTCTTTCAGCTCCTGTGGACTTTAATAGATTGAAGTGTAATAGAGCTGCAAAGCATTAAGCTCTGAATGAGCAACACTTGAGGCAACAATTCAGTTAAGAATGAGGAGAAGTACTGAAAACAACAGGCTCTGAAAACAGACTTAGAAGTTTGAAGGACATTTCAAAGCAGGCATTGACATTCGGAAGAATACTGGGATGAATGCGCAGACTAACACTCATGAAAAATACTTTTTCCATTTCTCAAGTATCATCATGCAGGCTTCTTTTTCCATTCCTTTTTGGAACTATTTTAAACCATTTTAATGAAAAAACATGCAACCCAGAATCCAATTTAGGAAGCATGCCGGAGGGGTGAGGAAGATTACTCGGGAGTTGGGGGACCTGATTTTGTGTGTGTAGTGTGGTTGTTCTGAACCCAGATCTGTAGTATGAACCTTTATCTGTCAGCTGAATGTTTCCCTAGCAGAGCTACTGGGGAGTACTCTTTTTCTCTCTTGTTGGTATTGTTTTGCCTTATATCAGTAATTAAATCTCTCTTGGGTCAAATTATCTCTAAAGTTAGAGTTGTCAGGAGAATTGCCTAGGATATAGAAGAGTTAGGTTCATACCCATGGAGGTTCATATATACATAACTGTGCTTAATTATTTACTCCATTATGATAGCTTCAAGAGGATAGACTCAGGTATAGACCTAAGAGCCTGATGGCCAGGCTTCTGGAAAATGGAAAAGAAAATCTTTCTTCATTCCACATTCATTTGTTTTGTTTCAGTTTTGCCTCTTCTTTTTCATACCCTATTTCAGTGTCCTGATTAGTTATTGGCTATGCTGGGATCTTCCTGTTTCCTTGCAAAAAAACAAGTAACTTTGAAGTTCAAATTCTTGAGAAGTTCAGAATATGCTGAATCAGTATTTTCTGATATAATAACAGCAAAATAAGTTACAGTTTATTTCAACCATCCCAAGTCAAGAAATTGAGAGGTGATTGTGGTTTGTTTCTGCTGTGAGATAACAATTGTACAAGGTCAGGGAATGGACTTTTTTAAAACAGCGGTATCTTCCTGCTTTGCGACTGTCCTCTGCTTAGCATCCCAATAACTATCTTTCTTGGAAACTCTCTAAAAAAAATATTAAAATATTTGAAAAAAATAGTAGTTAACAGCGATTAGGAGAAAAATGGCAACCCTTTAAAAGAGCCCTTCTCCCTTTAGTAATTTCCATTGGCTTGAGTTGTGCTAGAGATTGAATTTTGCATTTTGTAGATGATGTGATTGTAAGCCTGCCAATTCTTTTTCAATGGCACGGCTTTTTGGTTTTGGCACAGCAAGTGCCTGATGGAGGCATGTCTTCTTTATCTCTAAAAAAGAATAAACCTTTCTCGATAGCTTTTTCACATTAGATACATGCACAGTCAATGGTGAATTTATGTTTTCTGGGAAAAGTTGACTCCCACCTTTTAAAGATTTATGCCCACCTGTTAAAATGAATTCCAGTAAAAAATTGTTATTGATAATTGGGAGGCTTTGACCCAGTAACAGGATTATTTAATTTGTAAAATGTCACAAGACTAATCAAGGAAAAATAACAGAAGTTAGTTATTATGTCAGCTGTTCTAACATTCTTCAAATGTTATGCAACTTAATCTTTGAACAGGGTCTACTAAAGGTTGCTATAGACAATGCCAGAGCTCAAGAAAAACAAGTCCAGCTGGAAAAGACAGAGCTGAAGATGGAGCTCTTCAGGGAACGAGAACTGAGGGAAACACTTGAAAAGCAGTTGGCTGTGGAGCAGAAGAACAGAGGTAGCTTAATTAAGCAGACATAAACACCTTGTAATTTATTTCCTTAGGAAACCTAATCTTTTATCAAACACCTGTATTTGATCAAAACTTTTCCCCTTACCTCACGTTATGTTCAGGCTGACTGCAATGCAGGACATTTTACAACCTGCCTGATTCTGCATAAGTTCTTCATGAGATTTGGAACAAGAAACTTTTTCTCAAAGATTTACCTGAATGTTACTTATTATACCGGTAATACACAACATATTTATAAATACCATAGGTGCTGTTATGGACTTTGGCAAGTTGTGATCATTATAAGAAATGCTAGCTATGTAATACAAAGACAATTTATATCAAGTTTTAGGAACTTTTTTCTGCTTGTATGTGTTAGGGTCATATATTGCATATGTAGGCAAACCATATGTAATAAATATAAAGACAGTAATAATTCATGACCTTTATAATGCATAGTTGATCAAACACATTTGTAGAAGAAACTGTTGAGGTTCTTCATAGTAAGTCAGTATTAGTAGCATATCAAATATTAACATCAGCCCACTGTCAAGCATATACATGTTAAAGATTTTCAAATAATTTCATTGATTTAAAGGTAAGACGGTTTACAGTGATTTGCATTAACTGTTTGCATTACGAGCACGTTCCCATCTTTCTTTATGTGTCTACTTTTCTGTATATGTATGTCTTGCTCTTTAATGGTGTCTAATTACTTTGCCAGGGACAGTTAACCTCTGTTAACTTGTTGTTTAACACAGACTATGACAAATCAGATATTATTTTTTGCAGGACTAGAGTTATAACTCTCTTCTTGTCCAGTTTAATTATGTGGGAACCAGCTAAATAAGGAATCCTGAGAACACTTGAATTCCCAACCAATATCATTATATCTTTAACTAACATGCTAGCAGTAAGTACACAATATAATCCTGATTCATGCCTTGACCCATTAAAGGGTAGGACTGTGACATCAGTAATTACCCTTTTTAAATTTTTGACTATACATTTTTAAAGACAGTTATCATTAGCAATTGCCACATACATGCAATGAATTATCCCTTTGTCCACAACTGGCCCGTTTTTCTCAGTACAGTTGCACTTCTTACACTTCTAAAGTTTTGTAAAAGAGCTGTTACGATGTGGATCCTTTTACCTCTGTGTCTCACAACAGCTCAAATATGTATTCCTTTCTAGAATTGGGCAATCACATGGACAATAGAAAAGGTTGGGGGGAGAGGGGGAGCATCTGACTTTACCTGAGTTACACCAACTAAAAGTTAAGCACCTTATTCAAGTTAATATAAGTTTTCTTTCTGGTCAATAACAAAAGAGATTCATATATCCTGTTTTCTGACAGGTAAGTGGGATCAGTTACACTGTGAAGACTTCTTTCTCTTCCTTTTAGTTCCAGAGGGAATATAGTTGACTAGGATGGACTAGACACATACATTTTGAGCAGTTAAAATTAAATAAAATTAATTTTACACAAAACTGTATGTCAGGAAAGAGCATGGGATAGTCCCATATTTTATTCAGGATACTGAAATAATTGACAGTGTTATTTTCAGCATGATGCATTATTTGCTTTTTTCATATGTGTCCCTGTAACGGTAACATTCCACTGGTAAAAGAGTCAGACCAAAGAGGAATGGATTTGAACACTTAATGGTGGTATGCAGCAGAGCAAAGACTATCTCTGCTACTGGATACTTCTGTACAAAGAAACCAAAATGATAGATTATTCTTTAAAAACAGATCCAAGTAGTAGAGAAAAAATAAGGCCAGACTGTAATTATTGTGAGAATATATTCTTCCATTAAAGGTAGAAAAACACATAGGAGGCTTTACCTGCTATCAATTTTCCAGATAACAACTGTCATGTCTTAAAGTTTCACGTCTTAATGAAAGCATGAGCAAGATTGGGGAAGTATGCCACATCTCTGATATGAGATACCATGTGAAAAAATTGAAATACACTTAAAAGCTACAGCATAGAAACACGAGTCACTGTGTCACATACAGGTCAAAACCCATTAGGTGAATGGGACCTTGAGCATTAGCAGTATCTACCTTCGGCTCGTCATGTTAACACAACTGAGTATCTTTTTCCTTGGTTGCTACATCTGAGATCTGAGTATTTTTACCTTTTTTGCATTAAATTCACTGCTGCTAACTGTATGTCCTACAGAGCTGCTTATTTACTGTACTGTTTCTTTCTTTCTTTGTAAGTATTCCAATTAGTGATTCCTAAGGCTGTAGGATGTGTCTCATCAGCTGGTGAAAGTAGGATAATATCTCTTCTGTGAGCAGCTACACAGTAAGGGCTTGCTAATTCTGGCTCTGACTGCTGTAGTCACATCTACAATGTGTCAGCCATGATGACATTTTAATTCAAAACACAACATATGTTTCTTTCTCATTTATTGCAATCACTTTCGAAGTACTTATAATGAAAACATTAAAACCGTGCAATGATTCAAAATGTATTTAGTTTAGCCTTTGTACAGATACTAGCTGTTCTTTGATAGTGTAAGCTAATTAGCCAGTAAAGTAGTTGGTACTATACAAAATGAGAAAGAACCAAAATTCCAAAGTCTTGGATATAAATCGTGTAGCTCTTCTGACTACAGGGTATGTGCTTATATTCATTTTGTGTCTGAACAGTTCTGTATAACGACACAAAATATCCAAGATCTCCCCAGAAGTGGTTATTCTTAGCATATAAATTCAATAGTAATAACAATGATGTTTTCCTTTACAAGTTTTGATATTTGCATTTTGTGAAAGATACCATCATTCCAGACTACTGGAAATGGATAGTATGAACAGATGGAAGTATATTTTCACCTTTTCCAGCTATCATCCCTAGGCGTTTGCTAGAGGTTACTTTGGAATGAGATGAAGGGCTAGACAGATCTTGGCAGTCAAACCTAGTATCACCTTCTATCTGGTTTTGGTAAGGATAGTTCCTTTAGTGTGTGTAAAGAATTCTTCAGTATCTAGTTTAGTACACCATTTTTAAGTTAGTATCGAAATAATAGACTCTCCAGGAAAAGGTTATCCAGGAAGATCTCATGAGAAATAATCTTCTTACATGCATGTCCCTGAAAACAACAAATGGGCTATGTAAGAAGGGTTGAGATGTGGTGGGGGAGACAATGATATGCTCTGTGACTTTACATGATTTATATACAGGCTCGCTTTGGCTTTTATTGAGTAGGAAAAAATGGATTTCATTATCCTTACAACCTGTGATAATGCTCCTTCTGTTAGGGATCATGCAAATTTTAATTTAGTAGTTGTAAGTCACTAGTAACATGGAAAAGAAAACTGATACTGTTGCATCCTGATTTTGCAATGCAAACCTTTCCCTTGTACAATTTGAACTGAAGAGATACAAGGAAATAGTTTTGCTAAATTAGGGGCCTCTAATGCTTAATTTTATAATACTCCTTCCTCTCCTAATACTTTGCCTCCCACTTGACAAAGCAAAGTAAAATTTACTTGGCTGAGGGATCCAGCACCATAAAGGATTTGCTGTGAGTTCTTCAAGTTTAGTTGGCTGAAGGGACAGGAACCAACAGAGAAAAAGAAAAGGGAAAAACAAAGGGAAATGTGGATAAGAAAAATATATAGGAAGAGACTGAACACCAAGAAGTTGGATGGCTTGCAGGAAGAAGCAGGTTGGAGGGGAGTTGGAAAACTCAGTGTTTTTCCGTAAGGAATGAGGATCGCCGCAAAGTTGGATCTGGGCTCCTCCCACAGCCTGGGAGCCCAGGCAGCTGGAATCTCCCTCTTGTGGGAGAGAAGCTGCAGGCAGGCAGGCAGGCTGGCCGACAGGGAAGAACTTCGTTGCTATGTGTATACCATATGCTATGGGCAGTAACAAAACGGTACACTTAATTCTGAAAAATATTACTCATCTTTAGAGACAGAGGCTTATCTATGTCAGATGATGCAAAAGTACATTTTACTGCTGGTTTTCCAATTTGGACGTTCACAGGTTCTCTTCTGTTTATAAACAAATATATGCTATAACTGAATATCACTTAGAGATTTCAGTACTATGGTATAGAACAGTAGCTTTTAGAATATCCCAGTGTGATTCCAGCAAATTTCAAGTAATTGAGATTGGTGTAAATTCATCAGTTTATCTGAATTGTTGCATTTGTAGCATTTCTTGGGACTCTTAATAGGTAATTGTGTAGCCAAGTTTCAGGTCTAACTCTGATTTCACTGAATTTCTTTTTTCTTAGCAATAATTCAGAAAAGGCTAAAGAAGGAAAAGAAAGCAAAGAGGAAATTGCAGGAAGCACTTGAATTTGAGACTAAACGACGGGAACAAGCAGAACAGACACTGAAACAGGCAGCTTCAACAGATAGTCTAAGGGTCCTAAATGGTAAGAAGCCTCAGTGTCATTAACTTTCAATTTAAGTGCCAAAACAAGCTTGTTATATTGAAAATTTATAACATGATGGGAAAGAACAGAAAGAAAATATCTTTTCTTTCCTTAATTCCAGCGATGCCTCTCTCTTTATTGTTTGGTACTTTATATAGTGTGTGCAAATAAACTCACTGGAGAGAATGTTCAAACTAGTACAATTTTATATTATTAGCTTGAGAAGTCAATTTTTTTTTCTTCTTCTTTTTCTCCCCCCTTTTATGCTTGAAAAATCTATTGCTCATTAATCTTCCTAGTCTAACAAAAACTTGTCCTTGCCTCCAGTCATTGTTCAACATTAAAAAACCTGACAAATGTTGATTTGTCAGAATCAATTCAGAAATGGAGTAACAGGTTGTAAAAAGGCTATAAGAATCGAATGAAATATGTGTCAGTCTTACCTTTCTATGTTTCTAGACTCTCTGACCCCAGAGATAGAAGCTGACCGCAGCGGGGGCAGAACAGATGCTGAAAGGACAATACAAGGTAGGAATTTGCAAAAGGCTATAAATCTAGATCTTGCTATATGAGTTTTTCCTCAGCTTTAGACTGCTATTCAAGCATGTAGCCGACCATCTGGGCCACATCAAAACAAGTTCAAAAAAGGTCAAGTTCATCTTGCTTGTTTATAAGAGCAAATACATTCTGTACTGATAGATTTTCTTTAAATTAATAGGTCATTTCTGTTATACAGAGCAATTAAAGAAAAATAATTAATTTGAAGCAATATTGGGTTGAATCTCAGACATGCTGAATGCAGGTTTTGTGTGTATGCATAGTTAGATTTTTGAGATAACAATGTCTGTAAAGGTATATTTGAAACATTTGAAGCCTTTTAACTATACAAATGGCTGAACCTAATGTGTATGATTCAAGGCATGATGAGAATTTCATAGCTAGTATTCAGTGGCAGTTACTGAAAGGTGTGTTTCAATAAGCTACTCTGAACATTAATGATAAATAAACATTTTATTCCCTTCCAGGATTTTTCATTTACTATATCCCATTATTTACATTTTAATAAAACAAATCTGCTGAGTAAATTTATACATGAAATACTAAGAGACTGCTATTACTTCCCCTGTGAATCTAAATATATATATGTATTGCAAACACCACGATATTAGCAAAGAACATTTTTAAGATAGTATTTGTGTTATAATGTCTGCTCTAGTCAACAGGCTAAATCTACGTAGTGAATACTAAACAGTAAAAACAGCATTTGTTTTAAATTGTAAATGAAGATGCATTTTTCAGAGGCAAGCCTAAAATGATTAGCTCCAGTAATCACTCTCAGTTGCCTTTATTTTGCATTTCGTCAATCATCTTAACCATATCGTTTGACATATTCTGTGTGTTATTTAATTGCATTTTCTAGCTCCTTAGGAGTTGTTCCTGGTGTGCCACAAGGAGGCTGTAACAACAGACTAAAAAGTCAACAAGCTTTTAATGTATTGAGCACATAAACAAATACAAAAGAAACTAAGTTCTGATGAAAGACAAACACACAAATTAAACCAAAAATATTTAGATTTAAAACAAATTATGTCTGCAAAGTCAATAACTCAGCAGTTGGAATATGCCAGATTAAATGTTGCCTGGGAAGTGGATACATGTTGCTAGGTTTGCTATTCCAGAAACCTGCTTTCCTTCCCATAAAATATATGCTTTATTCAAAGGACCATTTGACGTAATTCATTTAGTAATAATTCAGTCATTATGTCATTTTGTTATAATCCAGTCATTGTGTTAGTTTCTTTGGTGCAAAGACAGACTTCTAATTTCCTGCGAGGTCTTTCTGTTACACCAGTTACTTCAATACCTGAGCTCTTTGCAAACATTAATTACTTTATCTTCAGAGCATGCCTGCAAGAAAGTGAAGTTTGGAGTATTCCAATTTGAAAGCTGGGAAATAGAGTCACAGACACATTAAGATGACAAACTACTTAATTTCCAAGTATTCAGGACCAAGTATTTTCAGGAGACTTTGCATTTTTTGGCAAATGTATTCAGTGTATTCAAATCACTGTTCCTGCTGATTTCAGTTTCACTTATGGGCTGAGATACCAAGCTGGATATTTATAATATGAGCAACACATAATTACTGGCTGGTTTGGAAGTATGTTTTCTAAAGGACTTATCCCAAACTACATAGGAACAGCACTTCAGCTTTTAAACCATGATTATCCATTCTTTTCCAACTATCCTCTGCCTTCTTATGCTCATTTCATATATTTCCATTTCTACAAAAAATGAAATCAAGGACTTTGCAGGCAACACTCTCAGTAATGATGACCCTTTTCTGCATTCATCTGTCTAAAGTGTTGCAGGTTAAAACCCCAAAATCTATAGATTATTTTACTGAAGACTGGACCATGATAGATTCTGATCATGATATTGGATCATGTTGCAAAGGCAACCTTAATTCTGACATTTCCTGTCTCTACTTTGCAGTCTTAACATAAAATTAAAACAGGCTGTTTATAAAGAAAAGCAAAAAAAAGAAGCAAGAAATAGACTTCTAATTTCTTATAGTTTAAAATATTCAGCTTAGTTGTCATGCAGCAGTAAAAACTTTTAGACGTACCACAATATGTAACCCTACAACCCAAATGTAACTATAGGAGCTTGTTGTCTTTGTGGATCAGCTGTTACAGGGTGACAGGTTTCAGAACCAGTTCAAGAAATAGTAGTGGATGAGTAATGCTACATGTCAGGACTCTCTGTGTTCACTTCCAATATTGGAAGGAGGATCCCCTTTCACCATAAGCTCCCTTTTCTCTGTGTCACCCTTAGCACGTATCCCCATGTCTCTGTCCCAGTTCCTCCTAGCTTCTTCGTCCTCTCTCCGTTTCCAGCTTTTGTCAATAGCTAATCTCACTCTTTCTTTGCTATACGTTACGCTCTTTTTTTTCACTAGCTTCACATTCTTCCAGCATTCTCTTCTGAACTCAAGTTTCATGCCACCCTGACCTCCTGCCCAGTCATTTCAAGAGCTGCATTGACATTCACCATTACCAGCCTTTCATGTTTGGTGCTATATCTCCATCTGTATTTCCTGCTTTCCCCTGCCTTCCTATCAAGTTCCCTACTGTGTTTAGTACACATTCTGTTTCATCTTCTGCATCCACCTGGATATCAGGGAGGCAAGCACTGAAGAGTACTCTGTTCTTATTTCAGTATTTAGCACAGCAACTGTTTGCAGGAATGAGGAGAAAGAGAAGCAGGTTAAAAACTGCTTCATTCCTGCAGCACTGGGATAAAGCATGCTCAGTACAGACGGGCTCCTTGGAGAATTTAGTTGCAAAATTCTGTAAAAGCTTTCCAATGAGTGAATTTGGGATTTTTCTGACACTTTTTTTAATTTCTATCAGGACAACAAAGACTGTATCTTTCCAATTTTGCAATATTTCAGTTATGTCCTTACACGTTATCTGTAACTGATACATTATAATGCATACTCTAGTATGCATTATAGAAGCATTATTATATAGAATATACAATATAGTCCGTAATAAATAATACAATACTATCTCATGTTTCAGGTTCTGAGAAAAAAATATTTGCAAGGGAAATACTTATGTGTTTCTCATTCCTCTCACAAACATATCTCTATATCAGTGTCAAAGCCTGTCAGGGGTAATAGTTTTTTTATCCATAATAATATTTTTTTTCAACTTCCTGTATTAAGCATGCTATGCAGTTCTGTGACTAAGCAAACAAAGGTAGAAAAACTGTTGCGTTCTGTGGGCAAGTGAAATAAATGAAATACCAAGTGTAATGTCAGCATTTAGGAAAATATACAAGGAAATCATAATTAAAAATGAAAATTTTATCTAATATTTTTTTATAAATGGAAGGACACTTCTCAACTCGCAGTTATGTTTAATGTTGGTGGGTTTAGTTATCGCTTCTGTGAGTGAGGAATATGACTAATTTAAGTGTAAAACATAATTGCATTTGTCAATAAGGGGAGTATGTTGTGTTCTATCTTTCATCATGTAGCACTCATTCAGATTTACTTTTAGTTCATGGAAAGTCTCTGTAAGATGGGAGTGATAATAAAAAGAAATTTGAGTATGAGACTATAAAAAGAAGCTGTACAGGATATTTTAGGGTTGGGTTGGGTTGGTTTTATTTTAAATACTGGGTAGAAAACAGTTTTATGGAATATCCATAAAATAATAACAAATAATCATAATTAAATAACCCTGTTATGGGTCTCAGATATATTTGCATATTTTTTCATCGATACAAACAGATAAAAAGTTACTAGGAGCTGGTGTAGACACTGGTTTAAAATGTTTTCTTTCTTGCTTCTGTTTAAAATAACAATAAAGCAGATTATCCTCTTCTCCATACATATTGTAGGTTCACTAGATGCCTATGCCTAGCTCCCAATCCGGTTTCCCAAGACCCCCTCATCCCACACAAAAAGGTACCATACAAAGATAATGTTTGACTTTTATATACTGTTTTGTTACCAGACCTCTTACTAAACACTAGAGCAATAACATTTACTGCCGCTCTTACTTCCTTATTTCCATTGACATTTTCTTCCCCATCTGCTTACTTACTCCATATTTTACTTACTTACTTACTCCATATTTTACTTACTTACTTACTCCATATTTTACTTACTCCGTATTTTACTTACTTACTCCATACTTACTCCACATTTTACTTACTTACTTCATACTTACTTACTCCATATTTGCCTGCCTGTGTTACTAATTTTTTGCTATAAATCCCACATTTCAAGTTTTCTGCCCCCCAATATTTTACCTCTCAAGTCCTGTACACTCATCTTCATTACATTTAATCACTACCTTTGTGCATTATCTAAACTTCTAAAAATGTCTCTAAAATGTCGTCTTCTACTTCTGCACTGTCTTCCCCATTGACCATTCTTCTCATATGGTCCTGTGGTGTCCCTGTCGTGTCTTCCTTTTCCCAAATTGTTCACAAATTGTTCTGTACTTTTCTCCCAAAGCTATTCTGTTAAGAACAGGAAGCTTAACCAATTTTTTTCTCTCTTGGCTGCTATTTTTTTTGTCTTCTCTATTTCTGTCCTATTTTCTATCAGTTGCCTCAGCCTGTACCATTTCTACTTTCTTCCAGTTAATTTCCACCTTCCACATTCCAGCTGTTTCTGAAACCAGCTTCATTGTTTTCTGTTCGCAGTCTTCTCACCCTGTTCAGTTTCCATGAATACTCAGGCCTTTCCTTATTTTTTACCCAAATGCCTGGTTGTGTTCTGAGAGACCCTTTGCATTGTGCCTGGCCTCAAACTTTTTCTGTCCTGCTTCACTCTTTCACTCAGTTTTGACTTAGCTAAGCATTTTCCTCACGTGCAAATTCTGTTCCTTTTGTCCATCACTCAATATTTCATACCTCATTTCCTGATTCTGCTACAACTTTTTTTTTCCTCTAGCATATTATCAGACTTTCTCCAAATGAGTTTGTTACCTTACTCTCTCTGTCCCTTAGTAAAATCAAGTTAAGCTTTCTAAGCCCTTTCCCACCGACTGTTTCTTCTTGCCTTTTTCTGATTTTCCATCTCTTCTGTAGGCTCATATTAACAGTGCAGTTCAGTATAATTCTGATCGGCTTCAGACTGTGCTTTACTGATGTAAGGAAAAAAGGCACTTAGCTACCATGCACATAAAAGCTTCCAGGACCATCTGTCTCTTTCCCTCTCAGAAAAGATAAGGCAGGAAATGGAGATGTTGAGCAGATCCAGGAATAAAGAAAGAAAACAACTGCAGGTCAGCCCACTGACTGACTGCATAGTCCTGTATGGAGTTACTTGTAAGGCCTTTGAAGGCTACTGAGGAAGAGTGAGAAAGAAATTATGATTCAGCTTTGCCCATGCCAAGAGCTTAGTGTGTTCATTTTGCTGTCTAAGCACTAGGAGAAGATGCCCTGTAGCTGCCCTCCACATTAGTAGAAATTGCCTGGATACAGCTTCAGTCATTTGCCTGAAGCCCTAACCTAAATTGTTTTCTATGTTGGTTTGAAATTTATTTTTCAACTAGCAAGGTCAGTGTAATAATCTCACCAAACAGTCCTTGATTCTTTCTGTACGTGTGTCTGAAAGATAGCTGTCTGAAGGACTTCCACATTGAAAAGGAACTTTTGGTGGTTCTGTGAAGCGTAAGCACAGTTACACTTCTGATATATAAATCTTGGACAAAAGCATGTGGAAATATGTGATGATATTTTTTATGAGATCAAAAACTTTATTGAAAAGGGCCATTATCAAGACTGTTAAGTCAAGCATTCCAAAATTAGGAAATGGTTAGAATTAAGGCTGTCTTCCGCACCTTTGTTCAACTGTCTTTGTGTATGCATTGTGATATAATCTTTAATTATATGATTAGATACTGTATTTTTCACAGTACTCTGTCTCATTCAGTGTGGGGGACAAGGATATAGTTGAATAAACGGATATCTATCCAATATTTTCTCTATCTTCGGTGCTCACTGTGCGCTCTCATGTTTTATATAATACCTGGTTTGTATATGGTATTTTCATCATTAGGCATCATGCTTTACAGAAGAGGCACAAATTATTATCTCCGTTTCTTTCATATGACAAATCTTAATTTTGGCATTTCCTAACAGCTAAGTGTTTTGCTGCACCATTTAAATAATGTCCCAGGTAGCAATTTCCTTGGGTTTTCCTTTTTACAAGTAAGCTACAATCAGAAGTTTCACACCCTTATGGACTAAGAACCTTTTGGTTCCTAGTGATAAAGCTAACAAAGTAACTGATTAACTGTAATACCTTACTATGAACAGTATGGTGTAAGGAATGACCATTTTGCCATGGGGTTTTACAGATACCTGTTGAGATAAATACAGACAATCTTGGGATACATTTCATGCCCTTGGGCACAGAATTGTCCTTGCACTTTTCTTGCACCCTGTATTTCTTTTAACAGTGTCTCCATCACGCTTTCTTATTCATGTTTCTTCCTTATCTATGGCCTAATTTGCCATTTCCAAATTTTATAATCTTGCCTTTTTTTTTGCTTACCTTTCAATACAAGTTTCTATTCATTTTCAGTTCCAGCCTCTAATTTTAACTTCTCATACGTAATATCCTTGTTAATCAAGATCCAGACATCTGCAGATAGTGGCTTATAACACTCTATCCATATGCCACACATCCAGTTACTTGTCAAGATTTCTTCCTCTTCAGATGACTTTAACGGATTTTCTTACCCTGTATGTCTTCTGTCCTCCTCTTTCATTCTATACTCAGCCACTTGGTTCTGTTCTTGTCTAGTAAGTCCAAACCATTCAATCCCTCAACTTCAGGCTCTGTTACTGTCAGCCAACCATTTCTTATTACTAGCTCCCTTTCACAGTGTTTTCCAGTGCCCTAATTTCTGTGTTTCTATGTGTTTAACCAGTCTCTATCACTCCCTCTACTTACATTTTCTGTCTCTATCTTCAATTCCAACTGCATTAGACTTCTTATACTAATTTCTCTAAATCTTAAATTTTATGGGAGTTTATGGTTTATAGTCTTAAAGAAGAATACTGTTGGCTGTAACAGGACACATTTTGCAGTGCAAGACTTGTCTCAAATTGACTAATGATTTTTTTAAAAATAGTTTTCAATATCCTCAAATGACAGGACATCTGTTTCTTTTCTGGGGACATCAGTTCTCTTTGCAGAACTTTTTAACTAAAATACCTTTTCTTTTGTGTTACTTTCATTTATTTTGCCCATGATACTGACTGTTATGACCAGCATCAAGTCAATTTCTCTTATCCATTATCCTCTATAGAGTCCCTTCAACAGTAGTATCTTTCTCCCAGGGCTTCTCTCTCCTGTCTTTGCATTTTCTCTCTTGCTCCCTGTGTCCACCCTTCCTCTTAACCAAAAGCAATTCCATTTGCACCCATAGACCCTCGGAGACAAGGTCATCTCTCTGTATAATGCCATGTAAGCCAATGGTCATATGTTCTCTACAGTACCGATTGATTAAACCCAAGAAAAGGAAAGCATCTGATTCTTTATA
Source organism: Pezoporus wallicus (assembly GCF_028554395.1). Taxonomy (NCBI): domain Eukaryota; kingdom Metazoa; phylum Chordata; class Aves; order Psittaciformes; family Psittacidae; genus Pezoporus; species Pezoporus wallicus. The sequence continues at coordinate 1,312,446 of NW_026641478.1, read as the reverse complement.
CGTTTTACCAGGTTTTATTCTTGCCTTTTTTTCCTCATTAAACTTCTTAGAAATGTTAACTATATATATAAACTTGTAAATTTTGCATTTTTATTCAATTGACACTTGTTTATCAGGTATTCCATTTTTACTGCTGCTTAGTAAGTACTGTGGATTATTTGTTACTCATTTATTTTTGCGTGGGACTTCTAGCAGAAAGGTGCTTCAGTATAGTATAAAGCCAGGATCCTCGTATGGATTCATCAACTCATTTTGAGAAGGAAAATACATTTTCATTTTCCCATGTGACATCCTTTCTTCTCTGCTGAACTGTTTCAATTCTGTTTCAGCTTTCTTATGTTACTGCTTTCCCATTTTCCTTTCCCCTCTGTTTCAGCCTCCCCCTCCCTGCCAAATACTACTTCTGAATACCCCATATCTTCATTATTAGGCCATTTCTTTGACCTGTGAGGCAACGTCTGTGTATGATGAGAAGCTATGTGTGTGCTGGTTGACCAGGTGGCTGACTAGGAGATGCATACATTCTGAGGGATCAGTGACAAGCTAGGAGATATACGCGTTTTCTGCTGAACATCTTGTTGCTGCCTCTTGGCAGCTGGGCAAATCAAACAGTACATGATGCTTCACAGCAGCTGATGGGCCAAACGGTTTTTCAAGCTGCAAGAGACCCACGGCCCACCTGTTGTGCAGGCCTGCTATAAAGGTTGAACATTTCAGCAGGGAAAAGAAGTCAGGAGCTGGAAACAAAGCTGTCAGAAGCCTGGAAGGCAAAGGGTTGTTTTTTTTTTTTCCTAGATATATTGAATATCTGCCCAAGGAAACATCTGCTACTTTGCTAGGCTGTTTATGGAAACAAACAGCTGACTATTCTAGACCCACAGAATATGAAAAGGTTCTGTAAAACAGCAATTACAAAACAGTGGTCTGGGTTTTTTTGGAGATGAACTTTTTGTGACTTTTAAGGCACTTAGCCTGATAGTCCGTTATTCCATCTTTAATTCTAGATTTAAAAAAAAAAAAAAAAAAAAGAAAGCAACAGCAAAAAAAAAACAGCAAAAAAAAACCCAAAAACAACAGTAACAAAAGCAATCACTCCTACAAAAATAAACCCAATACAAAAAAAAAAAAAACAAAAACACAAAAAACTAATGAACAAAAACAGCACAACCCCAACAAAGCAAGAACATAAACCCCAAACCAAACCTAATACTTCCCATTTAATTTGTCAAGGAAGACTCTATTTTTCAGCTTAGGAGTCAACAAGCAGTAAGGTCTGCCTATGTTTGTGAAATACCATGTCTTGTGAACATGTGACTTTCAGCAATCTAACATAGATTTTGCATTTTTCTTTTTACCTGTCTGATTATCAGGCTTCCTCCTTAAGTTTTCCATTCTTAAGGTTTCTTAATTTCAGTAAGGCAACTGGTTTCAGCCTCTACAGCTGTGGTTAACTGCAGACATAAGGACCATGCCCTCCTTAGGGCTATTCTAGCACCTGTAGCTACAAGTAGTGATCTGAGCTACCAGAAAACTGTGAAAAAGAGAACTGAGCAAAGCTGCTGTAGTGACCTACTCTGTAATGTCTGCTCTCTTGTTATTAATACTTCTCTGAATGCCAGAGTTTGTCAAACAAATTGATGCATTGGTGAAAATGTATCAATTTTAGAAGCTGAAGGGGAGAGTCTTTCCTGCATTGCTCTTCTCTGTTATCTTTCTTATACTCAAAGTATTTTTAGATGAAGTGGTGGGGTTAAAGCGGGGAAACTGTAGGAAGTTTAGTGTCTAACCCTCAATGACATTTAGTTTAGCTGCTTTACTAACTCCCTTTGGTTAGTCTACCTGATTGTATTTTATTTTTGTTCAGTATTCCAAAAATATTTGCTGGTTAAATACTGTTCCTGTTTGCAGTAGCACATGCTTAAAATGCTTCATTTTCCCTCAGATTAGTGCCTTAAACTTCATCTGCTTTTTTACTACAGTGTGTAACGCTTTGTATTGTCAGGGTCATGCACTTATTATTCAACTGTACAGTGCTGTGAACTTTAATGGAATTATACACATATAATAAATAACAATCTGTGTGCGCTACTTCGAATTTCATTACTGTTGCGGAAGCTGTTTCTCTGGAAATAGGTTCTCTAATTTCTCCACATTTTAGAAAAAGCTGGGCTCTCTCCTGTACACTAATCTAAATATTTTATTTTCCATAAGAAGAATAAGCCTTACTGTCTTTACAACCTCACTAGTTTTAAAGACGTTTGTTTTACTGATTTTTTGGCTTGACACACAATCCAGTATAGTACGTATTTTAAACCTAGATTGTACATTAGACATTCATGACGTCTCTTGCTCGTTTGTTTTTTACTGTTGAAATCTGAATAGTCAGTGAGGAAGCATACAGCAAGGATTTATTTTGTTTCATATTTCCTTGACCATGAGTAAATACTGAAATCATCTTCCCATGCATGGAAACCAAAAAGTAAAAAGTATGTTCCCAAAAGTAATAAATATGTTCCCTATCCCCCTCCCTAAGAGTCTAGCACTTTGGCAGGTTTTCAACCCAAACTAATGAATTAAAGACAACATTGATTAACTTAAACAGAAGGTGGTATTGATTGCAGGCAGTACCCTATAAATAGACAATTGTTTCATAGTGTTCATAGGTCATTGTTAGCTACACCTTTAAACTTTAAGGTACATAATCCTGTTATCTATCACAGAATCATAGAATCGTTAGGTTTGGAAAGGACCTTAAGATCATCTAGTTCCAAACCCCCTGCCGTGGGCAGGGACACCTTAAGCTAAACCATATCACCCAAGGCCTCATCCAACCTGGCCTTGAACACTGCCAGGGATGGAGCATTCACAACCTTCCTGGGAAACCTATTCCAGTGCCTCACCACCCTAACAGGAAAGAATTTCCTTCTTATATCCAATCTAAACTTCCCCTGTTGAAGACTGAACTCATTACCCCTTGTCCTGTCACTACAGTCTCTAATGAAGAGTCCCTCTCCAGCATCCCTATAGGCCCCCTTCAGATACTGGAAGGCTCCTATGAGGTCTCCACACAGCCTTCTCTTCTCCAGGCTGAACAGCCCAAACTTCCTCAGCCTGTCTTCATATGGGAGGTGCTCCAGTCCCCTGATCATCCTCGTGGCCCTCCTCTGGACTTGTTCCAACAGTTCCATGTCCTTTTTATGTTGAGGACACCAGAACTGCACACAATACTCCAGGTGAGGTCTCACAAGAGCAGAGTAGAGGGGCAGGATCACCTCCTTCGACCTGCTGGTCATGCTCCTTTTGATGCAGCCCAGGATACGGTTGGCTTTCTGGGCTGCAAGTGCACACTGCCAGCTCATGTTCATTTTCTCATCAACCAACACCCCCAAGTCCTTCTCTGCACGGCTGCTTTGAATCTCTTCTCTGCCCAGCCTGTAGCTGTGCCTGGGATTGCTCCGACCCAGGTGTAGGACCTTGCATTTGGCATGGTTAAACTTCACAAGGTGGGCATCAGCCCGCCTCACAAGTGTGTCAAGGTCCCTCTGGATGGCATTCCTTCCCTCCAGGGTATCAACGGAACCACACAGCTTGGTGTCATTGGCAAACTTGCTGAGGGCGCACTCAATCCCACTGTCCATGTCAGCGACGAAGATGTTGAACAGGACCTGTCCCAACACCGGTCCCTGAGGGACACCACTCGTTACTGGTCTCCAGATGGACATTGAGCCATTGACCACAACTCTTTGCATGCGGCCATCCAGCCAGTTCTTTATCCACCAAAATATCACCCTAAAAGCAAAGGAAGGGCACAGAGTTAGTGAACAATTACATATATGTTGCAAAGTATTCTAATAGAGCCCTCTTATTCAACACTTATACGCTTACATAAACTTTTTCACATTCTCTTTGAAATTGCTATTGCTATTTACATCCCATAGCTGCATATATACGAAGCTGCTGGAAATCAAGTATGTTCATTACTTTTCTACTGAGATAAATGATTAATCAATCAAAGGCTTTCTTCCAACATAGTACTTTACAGCACTTTTAAAACAACTATGTGTAAAATTAATGACTAAGCATGAACAGAGTCAAATGGGAAAAATCAGGACAGTAAGAATATTAAATAAAGCACATTGTGCACCAAAAAGGCTATTAAGACTTTATATAGAATTGTTTTGCTCTGTTACATTTTTGTTCATCTCTTCCTCCCTCTTTCCTCCATGTTCATGTTATTCAAACAGGGAAGGATCGGATCTATGAATTCTTACCTAACAGACTTCTGAGGTCACCCCAGTTGTCTTGCTGCCTGGGAGAGATGGGCACTGCAAGCTGCTAAACTGCCTATTTGTTTCCCATGAGTATTCTTTTCCGTTCATCTTCTCCCTCAGAAGGTAACTGAAACCTGAACAGGCTGGTAGAACACACATTCAGTGTGTTTTAGCATAGTGTCATCAGCTGAAAAACAAATCATTTTTTTTTCCTTCCACAGAAAGAACTAAAAGACTTTATTTTTTCAAGCCAGGATAAAAAAGTTATTAAAAAATCATTTCAGTGAAATGGTATTTCTGTAGCCTATCATGAAAAAATATAAAAAAAGTGGATTTCTAGTTCCTTCACAACTGAACTGTAGTCCTGTGTCTTTAGGTTGATTGAGGAATTAGATCTGCTGACTGTAAGCTGTTTACCAGTGTTTGCCTGTAAACTGTGTAGAGAGCTGTTCCTTTTTTTCTCTCTTTTTTTATTTCAGCCACATTTACTACTTCTTAGACAGGTGTTGGAAAGTGGTATCATGTTAGCTGTGTCATAAAGAAGATTGTTCCTTGGCATTTGGTTTCTAAACTATTATAGACATTAAAAGTGCCTGATGTTTGTGTATCACCCCTTTATAAAGTAACTTCATCTGTCAATATTATATATTATAATATATTATTATATATATTATTTGATTATTTCTTGATTCAAAATGATCACCCTTCTCATACCAGGTTGACCTTTTTGGCAAAAGACTGGACATAAACTCTAGATTCTGTTACTCCTACATAAATATAACCAGTTTCATTAAAATTACTTGCATAATGACATGGAAAAGGTTTGAGGCTACAATAAAGGAATAGGGAATGGATTGTTTAATTTATATATGTTCTGCTAGCTTCCTAACCCAAAGCTCCATTGAATTTCATTCTTCAGCTTCCTTGTATACAGGCAGACTCAATACCTGCTGTACTTTCCTGCTCACTGAAGTGAAGACAAACCAGTATCAGCTTCCTGTACTCCAGGAGCTGAAGACTAAGCATTCATTCTTTACTGCATAATTTCCTTTTGATATTTTGGTAAAAAACACAAAAAAGATGCAACATTTAATGAAATCTGAGTCATCAAAGGCAAAACTATCCCCAAATATCCTGTGGCAACAGCAAGAAGCCAAAGAATTGCCAGATGTTTATGTGGAAGAGTATTCAATACTTTTCTCCTATGACATAAACCCATTATACCGCAGCAATGGTGCAATAGTATTATTTAAATACTTTGACATGATCATCCCTACATATATCCCCTACCATATTCTTGAAATTACTGTCCCCATTCATGACCAAGGTAAACAAAAATTAGTAAAGGAGTATAGCAAGTAATGTCATTTCCCTTAAAGCTTTACACAAATGTCTTTTGAGATGAGATGAGGACTGTGAGATGTTAGTGTCTGTGCTGGTAAATGACTTCTTCTGTTTATGTAAGAATTTATATGTGTTCATGAACCCACATTTCTGATCAGGTAGATTCCTGATTCAGGTACCTTTTTTGATCTCAGGTCTTGCTGTCAGACTCACCTGCAAATCCAGATTTTGAGCCTGAAGGACTGAGTTAGTCTTGTGAACATTAAAAGAGGGTTTTCTTAACTGTGGAGAGCAACAGGGGAAAAAACTGTGAAGGTAGTTACTTGGAAGCATCACGCCAATTTGAAGCATTTTGATAAGGAGTAACGCAGAAGGTGATGAATAAGGCGAAACCTTTCAAGTTCTCTGTTTCCATTTGTTAGAAGGGAACAGCCAGTGACGGAGTGACAATTCAAAGAACTAGTCTAGAAAAATATTTTTGCCATATGAATTTGTTTATACAGCTTACACAGAAGTAGGCTTTAGAAGGAAAGACATGAGAAGAAACGGTATGTGAATTTGCATCCAGATGGAGTGATAGGAAAATGGGGGAAAGGGTTTTTTTTCTGAGAAGAGATTTAGACAGTGTTGTATTGAAGAGTCAAAAGTAACAAACAGGATACCTTCATTTTGAACTTCACTGACAGGCAAGATGAAAGAGTAGTTCACAGTGACTAAGAGGAGTAGTTGTGGTAAGGAAGAGGAGGAGGAATCAGAAGGGGTGAATGATTAAGAGCTCTGTTCCCCAGCCTGAGATCACACAGAAAATCAGAAAAACAGGCTGAGGTTTTAGGTCAGACAGAAGGGAATAGTCATGAGGTACAAAGGGCTTTGTCAATTGTCAGTGAGGATATGATGGTGGAATTTCTTATTGTGGATTAGATAACTCAGGTAGAAGGCTGGGAGAGGGAGACAATGGGAGGAAGATCACAGCCCTGAGAAACTGAAACAGAAAGTTGAGGAAGAAGCCAAAAGTCAAACTGGGAAAGAAATCAGCCATGTGGATGGAAAATAAGAAGATCCTAACAAAAGGAAAACAATATTTGAATACCAAAACCCTTTTATCAAAGGCTAGCCTAGAAAAGTCTAGGAGGTAGGGGCTGAGGTGCTGGTTCTAAGATTTGGCTAGAAAGAAATCATTAAGAACAGATACAATAAAAGTTTGCAAAAAAAAGTTGACCAGCAACAGAATTGATGGTGAAGGACGAAGGTACTTCCCAGCATTTTGCAAGTGTTGTGGTCATTCATCCATGTGCTTAACTGATGCATTCTTACCAAATTAGGAACATGCAAGTATTATATCCATGTTGTTAAAGAAAAAAAAAGGCTGTTCAAAGAATAGGAAAGTTTCATAGGTTTTAACTTGCAACTTCTGAAGTTAAAGTTTTTTCTTTAACAACACATTTCTTTAACACATTTTCTTTTATCAACAATATCCCTAAAGACAGGATTCTGTACGTACAGAATTATTACAATGTGAGTTCTAGAAATTTTCTTGTATATTTTTGCTAAATGTGTGTGGTAATTGTGGTGGTAAAATTAAGAAAATTGAGAATTTTCTCAATGGTAGTAATCATCTATCAAAAAACATAAAGTTAGGCATGGCCACATTTTTGCTTCCCTTGTTGCATTTAGAGAAAATCTCAGTTTCTGTCAGATGCTGTAAATTTGACACTTAACTAAAAGAATAAATAAACTGAACCATTACACTCTAAATATCGTATTGCAGATAAAAAGTATGTACACAGCAAAACTTTCAAAGGGAGGTACCTTCAGTTGAAACTTAGTAAACTGTTGAAGTCATACCGCCTAAGGGGGAGGGAAGGGAAGTTTAATACTTTGAGGGGGCTTATAATGTTACATTACCTTTAATTCTGCAAAGAAATTTAGACTATAGGTGAGCAAATATTCTTAACAGTCTTGTAACAGCCTGTTTTTGTGAAGAATATCAGCTAGTGATTTTCTCTGCTTGTAGGAAACCTGGTTTATACTGGTACAAGTGTCAAGAATGAGAGCAACTAAAATGTACCTCTATACTTTGTCAAATTTAAGGATGTATATTCACATTGTGGAAAAAGAAAGCTTCTTTTATGTTTTCAGACTCGGAAGGGATACCATAAAGTAATCCTTTACTATAGTAGCTTAAACTACAGAATAAACATATTACACCTTGAGTATTGCATATAATAAAATAGGATTTAAATGAACATTATTGAAATCAAAGTTCAGTTTAGGAACTTGAGTGTATTGTTGTGAAAAGCCTAGTCAGTTATATTTATAGCTTCATATTTTCACAGCAAGCAAACAGTTTAGAAACCTAGGGGTCCCTTATGCTTTATGCAAGTGCAGTAGTTTTTAAATAACAACATAAGGTCCACAATTTCCTTTCCTTAAAACCTACAATAAAAAATAAAAATGAATGCCATCACCGCACAAACTACAAAGGTAAAAAAATGCTGTATCTTGCATTTTTCTACCTCCTGTGGCTAGGGACAGAATGCAGACATGCCACAATAATGTTTTTTATTTCTACTGTTCAAACCATATTAATGAGAACATCATTTTGGAGAACTAATTATTTCTATTTGTCTTGTGTCACACTTTCTAATTCCCCTATATTAGCACAGCCAAAGCAAATTAATTGCTTTTCCAGCAGTTGAACCTTGTCCAAGAATGAGCTCACATTCCCTTCCAGTTTTGCAGTTTCTGGGAGTGCATTGTGTCAAAAATTTCTCTTGATACTAAACACAGCCCAGAGAATATCTTTACAGATTTCTGTTGCTGCTCACTTGATGAAATTTATAAGTTTAAGTGACCCACTAGGAAAGATAAAGTTCTTAGCTGCAAGATTATACATCAAAACAGTTAAAGTGAAATTAAAATTAAATGAATGAATCTCACTGAAGCAAAAAAAAGCAGTAATTAATGGTTCCCTTAATTGTCTTCATAAAATATTTGCATGGGTCTAATTTGCATAATTTGCATGTTTTAATTAATCTTTCAAAGGAATTTTGTGCTGAGAGAAGCCAGAAAATCTCTTTGTTTTATTTAACATCTAATGAAATATTTATCTTCATTAATGAACTTCTCATCTTCATTAAAATAAAAATTGCAGAAGTTTGTATGTTTTAAATGTTTTTATAATTGTAGTATGCAAAAAAATCTCTTCAGACCTAAGGTATCTGAAAAACAAACACATTATTGCACATTCTGTGTCATTTTGACTACAGCAACATTTTAAATTTGAGAAACCTTATTTCCTCCCCTAGAAGTTTCCAAGGGGTTGTAAAGTACTTGAATTTCATGATAATTGATGATTTTTTAATTTTTTTATTTTAATTTACAAATAGATTTGACAAGTTAAACATTTTGGTATCTTTTATTGTTGTCAACCTGTGATACATAACAGCTTTTCTGGAGCAGATATAGTGTACAGTAAAAGAGACTACCATCATAGGTTAAAATTCAAAATACTGCAAGGGGTTAGTTTATAATCTTTTAGACTAACAGTTGTGGAAAAAACAGTTTGTGAGTTACTGCCTGACATTTGGTGATTGAACCTGGAGTAAGACTGATGACAGTAACAGTTATAAAGGACAGTAGTGGCAGAGGACCTAAAGTTAAACGACAGGTTGCAGTGATCAGCAACTTTGAGAGAGTATCCAAAACAGTTAGACATCCAGAAAGAGAATTTTAAAAAAATGGTATTAAGGTTTTGTGCAAAATTTGAATGTAGAAGTGTAAGGAGATGAAAGGAAATGACGTACTTCATAGAGGCAATTTCTGTAAAAAGAATAGTAAGAGGATGATGACCAGTTTTTTGGGGATAAAGGTGAAGGCTGCTACTTTAAAAGGGGACTACCTAGAATGCCAAGGTAATGCATCAGCTACTTAATACTGTTGGAAATAGTGTCTGTGGAGAAATAATAGCGAAGTGTGGTAAAAATAAAATAGCTTCTATACAGAATGTTAACGCTGTTCATAGTAAGATTTGTGGAACGGAGTTCCATTTTTTTCAAGGATAAGTACAATATTATTGGAATAATAACTTGAAATAGAGAAATGATTGGGGATTTTGAATGCAACGAATTTTATTTGCGCAATGAAACAGCATGATAGGATCTGCACTCATTTTATTATGAAATGCCTATGCTTAAATCCTTGCACAAGGAGTTTATAAACACATTAATGTGTTCGAATATGCTTTATACTTGCAACACCTTAGAAAGCCAGCCCTGTGGAGATAGAAAAGTAGGAGCTGCTTAAGAGTGCGTTAAGATACAGCACTCATTGTATAAAATAATTTAGGAAACAGGATGTGTAAGCTATAGAGACTGTATAAAGAGTCATATATTCTTTACTACATTATCCTAACATTTTTTCAACTGATAAGATATAGTGGAAATTGTGGGTACCATAATGGTCGAATGGATATCGTTATGTATTATGAAGGTGTGGAATAGCTGCTGAGGCAATGTAATTATCTATAAAATACCCAAACAATATCAGTGGGAGGGATATGTTTCACTTCACAATTTCATGGAGTAGATGTCTTTATCTGAGCTATTTAGGCTGGACTCCTATTAAAGTCAATGAAGAGTAATAGACACATCTCTTCCTTTGAAGAAAATGAATTATAACTTCCAAGTTTCTTCATTGATTACAAAACCAGCTCAAACACAGCTATCTACAGTGCAGGTGGCTGAAGCTAATGTGGTGAATCTCATCTGTTGTGTATTTTCCTTTTTGCTTGCCTCAGAATTCCAACATCACTTGTGATAGTAAACGCTCTGCAAGCAACTGCATTTCAGTCTCATAACTACTGATGTTGGAAATGAGTATTTGTGCATCATTTCTGGAAAAATATCCATGCCTGACAATTCCCTTTCTGCTTGGTGTAGTTCTGTAATGTTTCCATACTTTACAGTTTTGAAATTTGCATAAAACATGACCCTCAAATGTAGAAAGGGTAACTTAAATTTTGCCTTAATCTTGAAGCTTTGCAGCTTTTATTGCAATTAGATGCTACCATGGGAGGCACAGGGAATAAAACAAGAATCTAAAGAATTCAGAAAACTCTGAAATAAGAACAAAAGTGGACATTGAGAGGTGAAAAAAGAGGTAGATGAAGGATCACAGAACTCTAAAATGGAAAGTGGTGTTATGCTCCTAATATAGTTGTATTATAGCGTGTTAACTATATTACTGTATCATTACTAATTTGTAATGGACAACTAATAAGTATTTCTCCATTTAAATGTAGTTTTGCTTGCAAGTAAGACATGGCTTGGAATTAATGTGATGAAACTTAGAAGTCTACAATGTAGACAGTTATATCTGTGCTTGTAACCCTTGACCCTCTGCAGAGGGGGTGAAGTGTCTAGAGTACGGTTCACCACTTCATAAAGTAGGTGTCTGTATTTCTCCTTTGTCTATAGACATAGGTGTAACTAGTGTACCCTGGTGTCGAACTCTACAAACAAATTTAGTAAACTCAGTCACATTCCAGAAAAGATGAATTCAGTTTCTGGAAGTGAGAAAATAATTTCTTGTGGGAGCTTTGGGGAAGGGTGGGGATTTGATTGGTTGGTTCGGTTTGGTATGGATTTTTTTTTTTCAATAAATAACTAAATCCATTTTACAGCAGGGGTTATACTCCAGGATGATCTAACTGCAAAGGATAAATTTAGCGTGTGACGCAGTCACAAGTATATGTTAAGGACTCACTGTCTTTGCTCATTTCACATTTTGCAGCAAACAAAAAATCGAGTGGATAATATCAATTTCACAATTAAAATAGTAGTATTTGTTTGGGTGCCTTACATGCTTTAGTTCTGATATTTTGTTTTTGAATTATATGGTGAAAGAATAGCGCATTTTTTATGTTTCAGTGCATTTTTAACCAATGCCTTAAGCCAGAATTGAGTCTTTATGCAGTCTTTATCTACTGATTTCTTGATGGCAGCACTGATGCTTTCATATCTCACAGGGGTATTGTGAAACTTAATTAATGTTTGTAAAGTATTCTGGATCCTGGATGAAAGGCACAACAGAAGTTGAGTTATATTGTTAACTTCTGCTTTTATATTTTCTTTGGTGACTGATCAGAATTCCAGGCACTAAAAAACAACAAAGAGAGGTGATGCAAGATGCAGCAATTCACAACTTACTAACTAATTAATTCAAACTTAGTACAGGAAAATAGATTTTAAAATATTTTATGGGATTCAGTAAGGAAATAGTTGATAGTCATAATTTTGTATAAAGGCAGCTTGCTTGGATTTTCAGGAGAGAAAAGTTTAACAGAATGACTTAACTGAATTACTCTGTGTTAGATCAAAAGTGGTATATTACTGACAGGCAACATTTTGGTGCAATAGGTGACAATTTCTCTTTTATAACCCTAAAGGAGCTGTAGAGTAAGAAGTTCTGTTAAAAAGACTGGCAGTTCAACAGTCAATATATTCAAGAGGCAAACAAGCAGTTAAATTTAAAATGTAAATAAAACTGTATGGTGAGTTTGTATCAGGCGGTGAGCAGTCTTAAAAGCTAGGAAGGTAACCACCACTTCCACACCCCAGCTCAGTTGCTGTATTACTTTTATATCACTTAAAAAATAAAAAGAAAAAAAGATACCCTTGCCATCAGTAAAGCTATATTAATTTAAAGTACCTGAGAGTCGTATGGTTTAATTTTAAAGCAGCCAAAGCTTTTAGGTTTTGTTATTTGTCTCTTTGCCTGTGTGATTAAAAAAAAAACAAAACACCAAAACACCAAAAACCAACCCCACCAAAAAAAACCCAGAACAACAAAACAAAAACAAACAAAAAAAGGAAAAAAAAACCAAACCAAAAACAAAAACAAAGAAACAGAAAAAAAAAGAAGCAAAACATTTTTATGTCCTTCAGAAGTCAGAAATGTTTATAGTATTTTAAGATAAATTCTTAATATATCTGTAATATTCATGTAAGTGCCAATTACTATGCCAAGTCTATTTTAATTCTAAAAATAGCATTTTGTAGCAGTGGGTATTTTTATATTGACATCATTAAGAAAAATAGCATAAAACAATTTGGGCTTTATATAATTGAAGCATTCAGCTTTCCCAAGGATTTGATTTAGACCTTGACCTCTCTGTCAGTATCTCAAGTTCATTTGAAGGAAAAAAAAAAAAAAAGAAAAAGAAAAGAAATAAATCAACTAAGAAAAGTAAGTATAAAGGAAGTGGAACTAAAATTAACACATTTGGAAGGAATACTTAGCCAGCATGGTGTTCCATCTATAGCTAAAATTTGCTGTCATCATGTATCTATAATAAGTATTCTTCCAGTGAACTGCCAGCTGGCTTGTAAAGAGGAAAATATATTCTATAGAACAGACTGGTAGCTTTAAAAAGAAATCTTCAGCTTTTCAAGCCGTCACAGGAAGTATGTTGGTCATTGTAAGGTTCCGTAACACCTGAAGGACATCCTGGGAGACAGCAGTATATACAATGATAACGTGATGTCATTTTGTTTTTCGTAGTTGATAAACACGTGTATCAGTAATGATAAAAGGAATATTTTTTCTGTATTTTTTTTCTCAGCTCTATTTTTTAAAAGTGGTGCAGCCTCTAAGCTGTATTGCAGCATAGGAAAAGCAACAAATAGCATAATAGTGTGTTTTGTCATGGATGTTAGAAAGCATAGATCACAAAGTGCTACAGCTGGCCTTGGAAACAAAGTGTTAGGAAGTCAGGACCAAAAAATTTGCAGTACTGGTTTATGTGCATATAGAATACAGATTGTTAAAAATGTACAATGCTATATTATACTATTCAAGTTTTGACTTGTTTATCTAGTCTCTGTTGATTCTGCAGATTTTGCCTGTGACAAACTGTCGGTGCATCCCTTGCATTAAAAAGCATGTATTTTTCATGATATTGTTTCATGCTGTAATATGCTGGCTACAAGTCCTTTCAAGTAATCAAGCTATATTGAATACAAACATAAAATAAAAAGCAGCAATAATTTGATCTCATTTTTAGCTTTACAGTCTGACTCAACAATGCACCCTCTTAGCCATTGAAAAGAGAACAGTGTCTTTGTACATTGATGAATTGAACATAAAAATATTGTTGCATCAAACTCCTTGGCTTCACTGGAAATACTGGAAGCATCATAAAAGTGCTATCTATAGCTGACTGGGGCATCAGTTCCACCTTAATCATCAAATTTGTTATGACAATCACAGTTACTATCACTGCAGTAACTCTGCCATCCTAAGCAATCTGATTCCCAATGCTAAAATATCAAAATGCTAAAACACTATTATAATGTACAAAAATCAGTTTTGTTCCTGGTCCAAATGGGCAATAGTTTCAGAGTCTGATCTTAAACATTCAGTGCACAAAATAATTAAAACAAAGGTTTCCCTGTATTTTTTTTCATATTCTTGCAAAACCTGTGACTCTCAGATTTTTCCAGCAAAAATTAACTTCATAGCCAAGTTGGTTTTACCAGAGCAGATATTCAGTAAATAGATGCCGTATATACTCAGTTCTTGCTTCTCTTTCTACTGTAATAGCATAGCGTTAGGGATAGGACTACATGGGCTTTAAAATCCACATTTGCAGAATACCATATCGCAAATACTATCCTAAAGACCATTTTAATACCCCTGTCATCTTGGAAGGCTACACCAAAATTGAGTTCCTGCAATAGAACTTGTTTGTGCCTCTTTTTTACTATTTAATGTATATACAAGGGATAATCATTGCTTTTCTATGAGAAGTATACCAATTGATTTTATTTTCATGTTTTGTACTCAGTTCCATGCATTATAGTAGTATCCTGTTCTAAAATTTCCTGGTTTAAATTCACTGTGAGCATGGCTAAACCACATCCTAAACATTGCCAGGGGAGGTCCTGCAAGTGACCTGTACAACTGCCATTAATATGTTTCTGATGAAAATACATGGTGTAAGTGGACAGCAAGAGAAAATAAATAAATAAGTAAATAAATAAATAAAAGAGAGACAGCAACCATGAAGTAACATTTTTCATTTCCTCTGTCTTGACAAAATCACACTTCCCAGCAAGAAAATTTTGCACATCCGATATTTTGCACAGGTCATTGTTTCTGACTCCAAGGCAGGAGCTTGGTCCCAGAGTCACAGTTTAAGACTGCTGTGTAGTTTAATTTAGCCATTCTCTTTTCTCTTGCTTACTTTTTGGTGGTGGACCGTGGTGCTAAGTTTTCCTTGGGAAGGCATGCTGCTTCCATATGGTCTGGGATTTCTGTAGTGGGGTGTATCCAGGACACAGTCTGTCATGACATGCTTTTTTTCTGAGGAATCTCTATTGGCAAAGACACAGAGTTGTGCCAAATTCAAACCACCTGGCCCTAAAGCTAATTGAGTTTTTCCTGGGAGGATAGAATAATAATTCTAAAGTACCTATCTGAAATTATGTTACCACTGAGAGGCAGTGGGAAAGGTTTGTTTGTCACTGCAGTACTTAGATGCATCTATGAAGATACGCTCAAGATGGAAGTTTACAGTCAGTTAGGGGAGCTAGTTTGAATTATGAATTGCAAAACAACCTACCTGGGCCAGCATCAGCACTTGTCACTGAAAGAGTTCTCTTGTAATTTTAAATGCTAGTACTGTTAATTCCTTATGTCTTATAGGAACAAAAGCATTGCCTAAGTACCGCTTCATAGCTATTAGTTTAAACCACACATACGTCTTTGGGCTTGAAGTCTTTCTGTAATTTAACATGAGCTCATTTTCTTCAGTTTTGCAGTTGTGCCCCTCATGCTAAGCTCCGGGAACTTCATTTAGGATCTATTCATATTTCTGTATGGTAGTAAGGATTATGTGTGACTTAGTTCATTTCTTGTTTCTTAGGGCATGACTTCTGGTTTGGTTTCTGTCACCTTGACTCTTGTTCTAGGGCTGACTGCTTGGTGCCATTGTCTTCCCTAAGCTTGCTTTTATGCAAAATAGCTAAAAGCAGCAAGCTTATATTGCATGTGTTTTGACACCCCATGCATCCTTAATAGATTTTCCATAAGCTTGCTACTGTGCAGTCCATCTATTTTACAGCCTCATTCCTTCCTGTTCTTGAATTTGACTATTTCTTCATGTTTTGCATTGGACTGTCACTCTGTTTTAGCACACAAATGAGCTCAGGGGTAGTTGGGTATTAAAGAAAAGTGTGATACTGATATTAGAATAGGATTCCACACATTCCAGAATTGATGTTTACAGGTTAATGTAGGTAGGAAAGCTAAATGCTTTCTTTAAATGGCCTCTATTTTCCAGTAACCTTTGCAGCATTTGAAAAGACATAACAGTAATCAGGATAAAGGAAAAGCCAGGTCATACTCTTGTATTAATTGTGGGATTTAAGTCTAATCTGAAAACAGCAAAACACTGGTCTGCCTTTTAGTTTTCAGGGTATTACATCAAATAAAAATTATTTGTGTAAAAAAGAAGTAGCTTGTAGAGAAGAGTGAGGTAGGTTTGTGATTCTGTGAATCCAAACAAAGGAGTTTGTGTTTTGAAAGCAGTCTGGGCTAAAGCTCTAGAAAAGATAATACTTTAGAAGAGCTTGTCTTCACAAATGATTTGTACATGCTGAAGGAAATGAACATCACACTGTCCAGTGATGGAAACAACCGATTGCTAATACTAACCATGGCTACAACTATTCCTAGTTGAAAAATCATGACCCATGTTACTTTCCCCAGGCTTTCATAATATATCTTTATTAATTCACCCTTGATTATGTGATCTGTAATTGTAAACACATGTATCATGCTAATAATATTAGCTTCTAGTTCAGTGATAGAAAGGATTTGTCTGTGCTTTTTCTGTCCATGTATGGAGGAAGTTTTAAGAACTGCTAACTTGCATGTGCTTTTGAATAGGTATTTTCTGTAATTTGATCTCAACTCGGAAACTGTGAAAAGTTCCAACAAACACTGATTTAATTCAGATTGCAAGACCATTTTTTGCTCTCTAGAGAGAAAAATAATTATTTTTTTAAGCCTGTGTGAAGATTTGGTGTTTTGTATATAAAATTACCTTGGTGATATGTGTAGAAAACTGATTATTTGAGAAAAGCTCTAAAAAAGGCAGCAAAAATTGAGAACAGTGGAAAGAACAATCAGACTGTCAAACTGAATAACAAATTCTGTTTCCATGAAGACTTCACAAGGAAAGAAAGAAGGTATGAGGCAGAAACCACATTCCAGTACTCACCTCATGCTCATTTTATGCTATCAGATCCAAGGTTGCTTGTTGATTGGCTTGTTAAAAAGATAGTAAAAATAGCGTTGTTTATGTTTCTGAAAATATGACAGCAAATAGAGCAGATCTTTTTGCAGAATTTGGAACTGTTTCATGCAGGATAGATTGTTCAGAACAAAAATTTTCCACACTGTGTTACAAATAAGAGCAGAACACAATGAGGTGTGGAAGCTCGCAATCTGATTGTATTTAGCTGTGACTTTGTCCTTTAATAACTTTTGCACATGATTCTTTAATTGAAGCTGGTTTGTTTAGGTTTTTATCTCTTGGTTTGTCTTTTGGGTTTTTTGTTGTGGTTTTTTTGTTTGTTTTTCTTTTTTTTTTAGTGTAATTTTTTTTTTTTTTTTACCAGCAGAAGTGACACAATACAGTGGCTTAGGTTCAGTTCTTGTAAGTAATCAGTTCTGTTGTCTTTTCTGGATTATGCTTTTGTTCTGTTTATGTAAATAGGAAAAGGGTTGCTAAGTTCATAAGGCAACTGTAAAAGACAGTAAGAATTTTTTTTTTTTTTTCCCAAATCTTTTTCTTTCAAAGAATTCCTCACCTCTCAAGGTCAGTCTTTTCAGTGCTCAAAATGGCAAGCTCTCTGTGTAATATATGATCTTCAAATAATAGAAGGTGACATATTCAGGTAGTCTGTTGCTTTCTTAGTTTACTAACGACCAGGTCGCTGACCTTTAGCTTGGTCTCGAGCTATTCAATGTTATAGTGAAAACATATATTCATGATTAAAACACATGATAAAATTACTGAAATATCCTGACAGTTCAATAGTTAAAAGTATCTGCAGATAAATGTGTTTAGACACTCATTTTTACATAACTGTGTTTAAGTTTCATGTGTGAAAAATCAGAGGTAGAATCAAAATCTCGTAAGTATAATTATATTATTAAAAAGAAAGACATGAACATTTCAGTCTCCTGAATATTTGAAGTGAGCATTAACACAAATATATTTGTTCTTGAATGTTAAGTAGAGAAATGAAAGGTGTATGATTAATAACAATATGCAGACTTGAAACTAATTTATTGGCGTTATACAAAGGGCAAACTAGGATAGTGTTTGGCCAAATATGTTTACATACTTCATATTTGCATGAATTTATTGAACATGCAGTGTGAAATCACCCATCTTTGCATAAAAACTGGTTAAGCACTTTTTCAAATTTCAAAGCTTCAGCAGTTGAATCTGCTTTCCCACATTCTCCTGTACTGCACTCTAATTGTACTTGGGAAGAGGGCAGTGGATCCATCTGTGTACCCAACACATAGAATCATAGAATCATAGAATCGTTAGGGTTGGAAAGGACCATAAGGTCATCTAGTTCCAACCTCCCTGCCATGGGCAGGGACACCTCACACTAAACCATCTCACCCAAGGCTCTGTCCAACCCAGCCTTGAACATTGCCAGAGATGGAACATTCACAACTTCCTTGGGCAACCCATTCCAGTGCCTTCCCACCCTCACAGTAAAGAACTTCTTCCTTACATCTAACCTAAACTTCCCAAAATTTTTCCTTAAGTTTGAGCCCATTACCCCTTGTCCTATCACTACAGTCCCTAATGAAGAGTCCCTCCCCAACATCCTTATAGGCCTCCTTCAGATACTGGAAGGCTGCTATGAGTTCTCCATGCAGATGATATACTTTTAAAATCAGTAACAATGTCAGGGCACTATAGATACTTCTGTCCCTCCTTTTCAGTGTCAGTTTGTAAAGCTTCAGTGTTCTGATTAACCTTGAAAGCTCAAAGGAGTTGCTTTCCCTTCACATC
This sequence comes from Pezoporus wallicus, assembly GCF_028554395.1. Taxonomy (NCBI): domain Eukaryota; kingdom Metazoa; phylum Chordata; class Aves; order Psittaciformes; family Psittacidae; genus Pezoporus; species Pezoporus wallicus. The sequence continues at coordinate 1,293,723 of NW_026641478.1, read as the reverse complement.
ATACTGTTTTGCATTTTATCAGGAAAATTACGTAAAGTTGTAGCCTGTTGATTGCATGACTGCCTTTTACAAAAGCTGGGCTATATGTTTTTGGTCTCACACTGCAAACTCTGAAAAGATTTAGCTTCATATTAAATGATTTTCCAATGATTAAGAAGTTAGACTCCCTTTTTTTTAATCTTTCTCCTTCAGTGGAAAGTAAAACATTTTTTGTCTCGATTTTTAATGAAATAGCTAAAGAGTATACAAAAATATATTTTATCCTTAATTAGCTGCTTCCTTTAAGTGTTTTGAAGAAGGGTTGCTATTTGACTAAGATCCCTTCCATCTGTCACAATACTTTTGCTTTTATTTTGACTTCCCGTTGCTGTCTTACCAAATATCACATGAATCATTACCATTTGTTTGCCATCTCTTTCGTTTTTCTGTCTCTTCCTCCAAATGATTAAAACATCAGGTTGAATGAAAGGTTGGAAGTACACTGTGATTCACATTTGCCTCATCTTATTAAAACAAATAAACCAACCAGTTATATAATTTAGATGTGCTTGAGCTATGGCTTGCAGATGCTTTTATCAGCTCTGGGCTGAAGAGGTTGTGTGCATTCGGGCATGCACGTACAACTGTTCTTTGAAAGGGACAAACCTCATTAGATTACAGGTGCCTGGAAATAACTTCTAAAGAAATAGATGCCATTTTCAATAAAGCTACTTCCTAATAGGAAACGCAATTTATTATGTACTTTAGCACAAGTGAGCAGCTTTTCTTTTATTAAGATAAAAGTAGCCCCATTTAGTGTCGCAAATATTTTATTTCTTTTAACCTGTTGGACTGAGGATGAATCATAATATTTTTCATTCTGAAAATGTTGAAGAAGAGAGCTTTAGTGATTCTTAATTTACAAAATATGTGCTACACTAGCTTTCAAGTTATTTCATTTACTTGCCATGCTATCTTTTCTTGTACAGAGAGTCAGAAATACTTCATCATAGCCTCAGCTTGATAGAACTGAAGTCAGAAGTTTTTCACAGCTATAGGTTGTGGCAGTGGTGTATATATACTGAATTTCAGTACAAAGTCTCCGCTGTCTTCAGTGATCATGAGGACTAGTCTACAGCCTCTCAGCTCAGTCGCAAGCCATAGAGATGGGTTTCAAATGCATTTCTGTAAGCCAAGAACCAATAGTTTCAATTGAATAAGTATGCACCTGTAGGGTTTTTTGGTGGTGGTGGTGGTTTTTTGTTATTTGTGCTAATGTATTCCTTAGAGGTCTCAGCTAATGCTGCTGTACCTTGTTAAGGACAAGAAAGCAGACTGAGAAACCATCAGTGTGCCGAATCTCTGTTACCTAAAAAGAAAAGGGAAAGAAAGAGAGAAAGATTAAAAAAGAAAACAGAAAAGTGAAATAGCAGCTCATTTCACTGTTGTGAATAAAGTTCTGATCCTTTCTTGTTCAGTTCTGTTCTTACTAATGAAAGAGAAATAAACTTTAAGTTTTCTTTGAAAGCACAAAGAGATTAATAGCTTCACCTTTCAACTATCCTTAGGCCCATTTTGAGTGACGATCAGCTTACATCACTGCCCTATGCATTTTTCACAAAATTACATTAACTGTAGTTAAGAACCCTAGTGACTAAAATGTCCTGGCATTTGCTATTCTACATCTCACAAATTATGGTCATAAAAACTAACAACTAACAATAAATTAATTAACAATTATCCAAACCTTGACATTCTAACTTTCCAAAGCTACCACTGAGATTTCTGATCTTGTGATTAATTTTCCTTCTCATGCATTATTTTGTCTTTTTTTTTTTCTTCTTCTTTTTAACCTGGATTCTGTGGGTTTCTTTCTCATTAGCTATGACATGCTACCATTTCTGGTTTGCTGCTTGCTTGGTTGGTTCTTTTCCCCAAAAACTCCTAAATATAGAAAACACTTTTATCCTTTTACTAAGGAGAGTTTCCCTGAATAGGCTTTTCTCTGATAGCAGTTGATTGAATTCAGATATAACACCACACCTTTGTGGTAGTTCTGCAGATTTTCATAAATGGCAGTATGCTCTTATAGTCATGATGATCACTGTTGTTAGCTTTAATTTTAAAGCAGCTCTCAAAATACAAATTAGAATATGATAAGTTTGCATGTCAAACAACCCCAGTGTCACTTGCATTCAGAGGCAGATATGCATGTTACCATCTAATGGATGATTTATTTTGCAACCTAAGACCAGACTTAACATTTCGTTGTAGATTTTAATCATTTAAAAGGATGCATATAAATAGCAATAATATTTGAGTGGGTTTATGTTTTTATCTTGGAAAATGTTGGACCCATGGAGATATTACTACAGGCTGCCCACAGAACACCAGTGTGAATCATTTCCCAGCTGACATCTCTGTGGGAATTCATTTTAAGCCATATAATTTGTTTCAGCATTGCAGACTTTTATGTCAGTTCAATTTGTTTATTTTCTTGTAGCATTTATGACCTTCTAACTGTTTGTGCATGTTTATTCAAAAGCCTCAAAATGAGTCTTAATTAAAAAGGGTTGATCTAAAAAAAAATACTCCCTCACTCTGGCTAGAATTTCTGTCATATCAGTCCATAGACAAAAACAAATGAGAATTAGGAATAATGGCATTTTCAGTTGGAGTTGGTAGCTGTGTGATCTTGCTGAACACTGCCATTTGCAAAAGAGCAATTAAAACAATCTGGTAATCATGCACAGTTCTGTTTAGAAATTTAGCAGTATTTTCCCAGTTTGTGTGTTTGCTTGACATCCTAAGAATGAAAGGAAGTTTTATGTATTTAAATTCTATATAACATTATGTGAATTTGGGAAACTTCACAACAGCTCAACAATTTGCAGTAGGCTAAAAATGTACTCCAAAGTTGTAAACATTTATAGGAAACACTCCTGTGTGTGTTTCTGTACTATATGTTTATATGTACATATCTATGTGTGAATAGTATATGCCATATTTGTTTTATTCTAAATTGGTTTTAAGCAGATAAACTGCATTCTTTTTTTAACAATAGAGAGTAATGCAACCCAGATACATAAATGAAAGCTGATCAGGAGGCAGAGTCATGCTTATGACTCGGAGTTTAGGAGTAGTGGCATTTTCACCTTCATTTGCTTGATCACTGTTTGCTGTCATGATTTGTAGGTTTTGCTTGTGATTTTAACCTTTGAATCACAAAGAACTATGAGTGGTAATGCTCCACCGGTATTCAGATAGGAACACTGGCTACACCTAGAGGTGAAGTGGTTCTGGTGGCTTGGACAACATTGAGAAGTTCAGTCATTTCAGGAGTATCTCTGAACAATGAGTATTGAGAGAAACAGATAGGAAGAAGGGAATAGGAATCTGAAAAGCCAAAGGGCCAGCAGACAGATACAGGTATTGAAATGGTCACCACATCATGCTATAAAGTTACTATTTCTCTGCAGAGCCTTTGGTTTCTCTGGCCTCGTTTGAAGTCTTCATATTTCTGAAGTACAGTGCTATTTACCTTGTATACATTCCTCTTCACCAGTGTCATGAACTTCTCAGCTATTCACAGGAGCATGCTGGAGCAAAAGTATGAAGCCTAATGAAATTATTTATCCATCTTGTCCCAAACTCATGAGAGGCTGGTGGGGAATTCCAAAAATACTGTGATTTTTATTTGTTTTTACATGTTGTCACTATAGGCTGTAAAGAAAAGGATATTCAGTTTGCACCTCATACTCGTGACTAATCTTAAGAAAATAAAGGAAATACTTTACAATTCATACAAAATTTTGAACTCCCCTTAGGTATTACTTGATCACATCAGAATCGCTTTATCTATATGATGAATTTTAGGATTTATTTTAAAGTTGATGTGTCTAATGCCTGCTGCGTTTTCCCATACGTTAGGGCAATTAGTCAAACATGTTAATGCAAATATATCTGTTTTATAATAAGCCTAGCAATAATATTAATTCAGCTGCTGAGTTCCTGTATGGCATTTTAAGTCCGTTATCAATAGAGATGATTTAATTGCACTCTTAATGGTCCATCATATAGTTATTTGAGAAACAGGAAGATTTCTGCTTATAGTAGATACTCATAATAAAAATTTTTAAATTATATAAACAAATATCCTCTTACTTTGTAAGGAAGATACTTTGTAAAGCTGCCCATTTCTATTGCTTATTGACTGTGGACACAGAATACAAGATCTGATAGTGTCTTCCATTAAAAGTGAAAAACCTCCTACTGACTTCACTGTTGGATTGGATCCTTAAGCAGTGTAAAATAGAGCTGACTTTTGAAAATGTGCTGCTGTTCATCTTTTATTGGCTGCTACAAGGATTCTGCTTCCTGCAGCTGTATTTTTAATTGAGAATATGTTTTAATAAATATTTTATTTTAAAAGCTATATGAAGGGACCTAATATAGTAAAATAAAATGCAAGTTACTGACTGTAGGTTATCTTAATGTTTAAGAAGGGGAAATTGCGCATAGCACTCATTAACAAGTATGCATTCAGGACAGCCAAAGTGCTGGTATAAATGCAGAGTAATTCTTCTGCAGAGGTATCTGGACAGCTTTAATGCTGTAAATGTCTATTGTGTTTATTCAATATGTGTGGAAGAATTATATGCAACTATAGCCAGTAGTAGCTCTGGCTATCCAGTACTTGATGCAGGTTTTCTTTTTTAATGGTTTACTAAACCTTTGATTTTACCAAGCTCTGTGTCAGAGGTTACTTTTTTCTCTTCTGAATTCCTATATGCATTCTGGTTGCTCTTCATGCATCAGATAAGAATAAAGTCTTTAAAGCCTTACTCAAATTCTTCTTATCTCTCTACAGTGCAAAAAGTCCGTAAGAGTAAAGAGAATGTGGAAAGGTTCTGAGTAGAAGCACTTTAAGTGGTGGGAAAGTTATCATCTACTCTGCCAAAAAAAGCTAAGAAGGTGAAAGAGTAGGGAAAAGGGGCAGGAAAATGTAAGGATGGGAGAAAGTAGAAAAAGGGACTGCACACCTGAAACTTGCAAAAGGAAACTAGTGGTAGAAAAGGAAAAACAGAGGGACACTAGGTAAAGAGTTGTGGTCAACAGCTCAATGTTCAGTTGGAATACAGTAACAAGTGGTGTCCCTCAGGGATCGGTGTTGGGACTGGTCTTGTTTAACATCTTTCTCAATGACACGGACAGTGGGATTGAGTGCGCGCTCAGAAAGGTTGCCAATGACACCAAGCTGTGTGGTTCGGTTGATACCCTGGAGGGAAGGAATGCCATCCAGAGGGATGTTGACACGCTTGTGAGGTGGGCTGATGCCAGCCTTATGAAGTTTAACCATGCCAAGTGCAAGGTCCTACACTTGGGTCGGAGCAATCCCAGGCACAGCTACAGGTTGGGCAGAGAAGAGATTCAGAGCAGCCCTGTGGAGAAGGACTTGGGGGGGTGTTGGTTGATGAGAAAATGAACATGAGCCGGCTTCAGTGTGCACTCGCAGCCGAGAAAGCCAACTGTATCCTGGGCTGCATCCAAGGGAGCGTGACCAGCAGGTCGAAGGAGTTGATCCTGCCCCTCTACTCTGCTCTCCTGAGATCTCACTTGGAGTACTGTGTGCAGTTCTGGTTTCTTCAACATAAAAAGGACATGGAACTGTTGGAACAAGTCCAGAAGAGGGCCATGAGGATGATCAGGGGACTGGAGCACCTCCCGTATGAAGACAGGCTGAGAAAGTTGGGGCTGTTCAGCCTGGAGAAGAGAAGGCTGCGTGGAGACCTCATAGCAGCCTTCCAGTATCTGAAGGAGGCCTGTAGGGATGCTGTGGAAGGACTCTTCTTCATTAGAGACTGTAGTGACAGGACAAAGGGTAATGAGTTCAAGCTTAAACAGGGAAAGTTTAGGTTAGATATAAGGAAGAAATTCTGTACTGTAAGAGTGGTGAGGCACTGGAGTGGGTTGCCCAGGGAAATTGTGAATGTTCCATCTCTGGCAATGTTCAAGGCCGTGTTGGACAGAGCCTTGGGTGAGATGGTTTAGTGTGAGGTGTCCCTGCCCATGGCAGGGAGTTTGGAACTGGATGATCTTAAGGTCCTTTCCAACCCCAAGTATTCTATGATTCTGTAAGTGTCACTGTGACAGAGTGTGCAATTCTACCATCTCCTTTGTTCCCCAGCAGTTCTGATAGAAACTATGCAATGAAAATCAGAAAGGGGTGCGCAGTAGGGCTGAAATTTTATACTTGTCATGTACATTTGTCTGCTTTCAAGTTAAACTTTTCTTTCTCTCAAGTTTCAGTAATCTTGTGTAAATGATGCTTCATGTTTCAAAGAATGCCAAGCATTTCAGAAACTTCAGCATTCATTTGTATAGGTTTAGCTCACACAATTGTTTTCCTGTACATCTGATGAGAATTTTAAAGACTGATTCTGAATAAGGAAGTTAGACAAAGAATACCAAAGCAGGAACAAAAACATCTGAAATCTTACAAATGTTTGCTGATCTCACTTGGACCAAAAGAAGGGTTTCACGTAGACTTCAAGCATTGAGATACAGTTTGTACTTCCAGAATGCATTATATTCTAAAATACAGGTAGTGTTTCATAATTATGAACTGTTAAAGATTAATATGCTTCATAATGTGCAGTGTACAAGGGACCAATTCTTTCTGTCCTACAGTTCAGAAAACCAAGAACTTTTTCTGTTTCCTGCTTAGTAGAAAAAAAAAGTAAAAAAAAAAAATCTTTGCAATGGGAATAGATGCATATAAACTGTTCATGTCCCTGGTGAAGAAAAGATTGTGTTACATTTGTAAATTAGGTGAAAATATGTTATTTCAGAATGTTGTCTCCCAAGTTTTTATAAATCAATGGCTACTGGATAGGTGAGCCTGTTGTTTCTCTCCATCACACATATCTCACTTAAATATCTGCTCCTCACTTGGCTGGAAAAAATGTTGAGAGAGATGTGCTTACATCTTTAACATAGTAATTGTTCAGTTAATCTCATTTATGGGGGAAGGAGGCTATACTTCACTGATACCGATTAAATATCCTATACTGGGTTCTATATAAATAGCTACAAATGTGCACAATGGTTACATTGCATGGTATATTTAACAACATAGCTAAATCAGAAAGTATGAGCTATGCCACTAGTGATGGGAGTGCTAACGATTGCATGCAAGAAGACTTTTGCTCTGCAACTATGAAGGAAATAATTGCTGTTCAGCACTATTCAGTTAAGTTTGCATATCAGTAAAAACATGCACAGAGGCTCCACCTACATTCCTTGTGCCCTAGCACTGATAGGACTCCAGCATATATTAGAGATTTAGAGGGTGTTACAGTATTTGCAACTTGCAAAGTGCATGCTGTTTTCAACAGAGTTAATTTGATCACGGTCTGTTGAAAATGCAATGGTGATGTTCAGGTTTTATTATTTGTTATTATTTTAAACACAGTGTACCATAGGTGGCATTTTACAGGCTACTGCTGCTGAGGTTTTTAAATCTTATGGGTTTTTTCCTCTTTTTTGATTCATTGCAGATATAAATTTATAAAGCAAATGTTTCTTTTTCGTATTTTAGATGGAAGACTTTATTTGAAAACTACTGTCATGTATTGAATTTTTCCTGCTGAAAATACCTGTGCTACGGTAAAGAACTTTGCAGTAAGACATTGGCTCATAAGGAGTTCTGTGGAAACAAAGCATTTTCAAGCCGACTTCCTCAATTTCATTTATCAATGTTCTTCAAAAATGTAAAGAATTCTGCAAGAGTGTCCTCCTTTGGTTATTTCCTGTGGCTCAACCTGGAGACCTAAAGAATGTTTGTAAATGTACAGTAGCACTCTTCTTACAGTGAAAATCTGTGTCTCTGTGCCAGATTATTGTATCCAAAATTACAGGCTGTCAGAACAAGGCTGAGTATTCCCTTTTTCAAGGAATGCAGACTCTGTCCTCCTCTGATTATTCTGTATTTGAGCACATCAAATGATCCTTCCAGCGGTGTCCAAGTACACTTACAGACTTATCTCATACGGAAACCAGCAAGACAGCTCAGAAATGAACTTGTAGAGGGCATAAGAGGATTCTTACTGAAAAAAAAAAAAAAAAAAAAAGGTAAAAGAAAAAAAAAATTGATACATTCAGTTTCAAACTATGACTGTGGGTTTTCTTCTAAAGACATTTTTCCACATGCTTTCCAAGAGACCAACACATGTTAGAGTACATAAAGTGAAATGGAATTTTGTCTAAGTGAAAAGAAATGCTGAATGTAAACAAACTGTTTTACTGTTCACCAGTTCTCTTTTCCTAAAATAAAAAAAATACAATAAAAAGAGTAATAATTTCTCATTGTAAACTGGCAGGGGTTTATGACTTTGCTTCTTATCAAACTGTTGGTCACATGTACAGTATATAACACAAATCACACACAGAAGGTATTATGTATGCAGTAGAAACCTAGAGTTTAGGAAATGAAAATTTTAGATAATATTGTTTTGTCACCCTGTTGGTCAGAAGGACACCTTTCTAGTTTTAACGCATGCAGGCATGTAAATATTTGTCCTGGAGTCACAGTATTACTGAATTAGATCTTAAGCATCTGGTAACAAGTCAGAATTCTGTATCAGCTACTTTTATTTATATATTGAGCCCTGGTTAGTGCCCTGATTAGTGCACTTTTAAGAATGGACTGTGGCTGATCAGCAAGTCAAAAATGCCAGAAATATTTTTATATGTTAATGTCATATTACGTCAATGTTGCTAAAAAAAAAAAAAGAAAGCCTAACAAACACTTGATGTATCAGTCCAATTCCACGTAGAACTGAGTGATACAGTTGAAGTCTGTTGTCCCTCCCACCTTGTCTTAGGGATGGGTGGTTATGTGTTACTTTCACTGTCTTTATGAAAACTACAATATGTGTTTTCACCTTTGTGCTGATAACTGGAAGTAAGCTGCAACACAGTGCTTATTACATTACTAAAAATTATGTTCTTTGCTTTGCGTACTTTTGGGTTACCCCTTTAAAGACTGATTTTGTGAATCAGTGCTGTTACTGTAAGTTTTGTGATTATGCTTTCTTCATCTAATGTTTTATGCATTAAAATATTATTTATTACGTGGAAACATATCAAAACCTTAAATATCTAAGATGCCTAACTTAAAGAAATATTTCTTTAAAAATAGTTCTGATTGGGTATTAATATTATTTTGTCAAAAAAAAATTGTTTTGTAAACTCTAGCACTGAGCTTCTATAGTTTGTAGGTCTTACTTGCAATACTAGTACACATTTATTTTGTGCAGTTCATATTTAATCCACCACAATCCTTTTTTCACAATAGAAAGATGTATATACAAGTTCACATCATGGTAATTTTTTTAAAGAAATTTTGAGCAATATTTTTCATTAAATATTGTGACCTAATACTTTGTAGCAATATTATTTTCTAACCATGATTCTTTCATAATTTTCATAGTTGCTTGAACACATATGGGATTCTGTACTCCAGTTTTTTCATTCGCAGTCTTTAAAGGGTTAACAGGTGTAAAGTTAGATGGACTTGTGGCAAGCTTTTGAATCATTCATGTCTGAAAGAAAATTAAAAGCCTACAACTGAAATATATAGTAGCATCTACCATTGCTCTGCTCCTTGCATAGAGTCACCTGTAAGTAGGTTTAGTAGTTTTACAGTATATAATTTCAAGACCTTTGGGAATGCCTCAGTGTTTGGCTTGGTACATAAATGGAAACGTTAAGGTTTAAGGGGGAACCAATTTATAAGCTGGATGTTTAGAAAGAATCTTGCTAAAACCAGTGTAAATACTACAGACCATGAGATGTTACTGTAAGTTGAATTTTTTGCCCCTCTTTAGTTATGCAGGTTTTGGGTTGGCATTTTGTTTTTGGGTTTTGATTTGGACTTTGGGGGGGAGGGTGGGGCATAGATTATGAAGAAGTTGTGCTCATGTTATTGTTTATATGCTTTTGTAATCTTAAAGATATTAATGTCTAGTTGTTCTATATTATAACCACATTTGCGCTCTATGCAAGACCTTGGAACAGAACATACTCATCTTCATGTAGGACCTATGAAAATTGTCTATTTTTATCTATATATTTAAAGTTTTCTAAAAATGAAAAAAGGTTATTACGAATTTTGTTGTACAAAATCTGTACAAAAATCTGTTTTTACATCATAATGCAAGAATTGGAAATTTTTCTATGGTAGCCTAGTTATTTGAGCCTGGTTTCAATGTGAGAACCACGTTTACTGTTATTGTATTTAATTTTCTTTTCTTTTCAACAATCTGCTAATAAAACTGTCTGAAATCTCCCTGTGACTTTATTTACAGTTCATATTTTAAATTTTCTGAAATGTATAACATCAGAGGAATATTTACTTTCTAATGGGAGGCATCTAAAAACAATATGTCAGCTCTTTGTAATGTGAGAACAATGCCGAATGATTTTATTTAACATGCAACTGCTTCTATCTCTAATATGAATTACTGTGGTGAAGAACATCATAAAAGCATACTCTGTGGTTATTGTTTAACAAGCAGATTTTCCATATTTTTTTTTCTTGCCAGCTAAGCAAACTGCCCCCATCTACATGATTTATTTATGTACATTTCTCAGTTGATGAAGCTGTTATTTGTACCTTTTTCCTTTATATTGCGATATTCCCATGATTCTTACTTCACGGAGCTTTGTGCTGAATAATGTAAAGTGGACACATCCATGGAACAAAACATATTATTCCCCTAACTGCAAAAATGCAGGGATAATCTAGTTGGTTTTGTCTCAAATCTCCTTCACTTGATAAAATGCATTTAGAAACATTTTCTAACAAACGGCAAGTACTTATACATTTAAACAGGCATTTGGAGAAAGAGTTCTGGCTTAGCATATCTTTAAGTGATATTTATTATTTTTTAAGGTAGAGATGTTTAAGAACAAATTTGGAAGTAAGATATTCTTGCTTATAGAAAATTCAGAAGTCAAAAATTTATAATTGATTGTGAATATTCTCGCTTATTGCCATGCCTTGACTGGCCTTGCCTTCTCCTACCCTTCTCTTCATTTCTGAACCATACCTACATGAATGCTTCTGCTTTCACTAGGGAGCAGGGTTGCTTGGAAAAGACTAGATTAGCTTTCTTGGACCAGCAAATTTCATTATTCCTAGATGGCCTCGGGACTACAAATGTGACGCTGACAGGCTTCCTGGGTTCCGGCAGGTTGTTGTTTCAGGCTAGATGATTAGGATTTTGGCTGTCTGTATGTAGGGCAATCACAGTCCCACATGTCTACATTAGTAAGCATCCCAACTGTGCCATAGCCAGCTCCCCTGCATCTGCATCCTCTCAGCTCTGGCACAGTTGAAGTAGGGAAAAAGTAAACTCATTAATCTCTCAGTCCAGCTCATGCCCGAAAATGAATGATCTCTGTAGTAACAGGCTAGCAACCAACCTGTGTGATTTAAAGCAACCCAGGGAGTATTTTCTTTCAGCAGGGAAGCTGAAAGAAAAGCTTTCTAGCCTCACATAAGTTCCTCTCTATCTCCATTAATAAATCATTGCTTTATCCATTCACAGTAGCTGGGATTTAAAAGGACCAAGGCTTCATGGGCCAATACGTAGTCGAATGCTGGAGTTCCTAGTTACAGTAAAACTAAGCTCTGTCGAAGCTCAGGTCAAAATCAAGTAGAAGCCACCGTAAGTGCATCTTGCCTATATAACTTCATAAACTTCATAGCAGGTTATGATCAGATCCTGAAGAAGTTTGGAGATGGCAGCTAGATGCCTTAAGTTTCAGGAGAATCCTTGAGGAACCAACAGACTCAATTGAGGAAGATTTTTATATTTATTTTAATTTTTGCTATGGAAGGCTATTTGAGGTTGGGTTTTGACCTGAAAGGTAAACCACTTTATTTGTTTAAGGTGCTATAAATTCTTGAAAATTGATTTATTTGTTATTTGCTTACATGTTATTTGACACAAGACTGTGCAATAAACAAAGACTGAGGCCAAGATTTTCAAGCGTAGTTGCTGACTGTAGGTACCTTCAGTTTTGTTGGCCAAACTTCAGAAAGTTTGTTTTCAGGCAAACTTCGGTGCCTTTCATAAGAGAAAATGCCCTAGCTCAAGGGTTCTTTGAAACTCACATCTTTAACAGCTGCTGCCTGACTCACCCACAAGATACTGAGGAATTTATTATTGTACCTTTGCTTGCGCAAAAACTCACCCTGATCAGTGACTGTGGTTCCCCGACCGCCAGTATTACACCATTTCAAGCAGAAGACTCTTCTGTAAAAAGCTTCATTTTTAAAGGGAGAGGAAACAAAGGCTTTCTGAAATTCAAACTCTTACAAGGGGTCATGTTCAAAAGAAAAGATAACCTAGGCACCCAGAGAACTTGAAAGCTTTGCAGATGTTCACCCAAAGGTCATACACTACTGTACAGTTTGGGAGAATCTGTACATAATCTGTGGATAAACATGATTTCTTCACCCAGGTTATAGTAACGATTGTCATAGTCCAGTGAATTGGTTAATCTATAATTTTTTATCATAAAGACAGAGCTAGATTCATCTTGCTGTATGTAGCAAAAGGACAAGAATAAAAAGATACCAGTTGCACCAAAGGAAACTCCAACTGGATATGGGGAAGGGGTGTGGGGGGGTGTGGGTGTGGGTGTGTGGGTGTGGGTGCATCAAAATAAGAGTGAGGAAGTACTAGAAAAGTTTTCCCAAAGAAGTTATAGGATCTCTGTCTTTATTTTCAAACCTGAGGTGACCAAGGCCCTGAGGAACTGGATCTAGATTTGCCCAGTTTAAATGTTAGCCTAGCTAACCTTCAGAGGTCCCATCCAACCACTGTTTTTTATGGTTCTAGATCAACCAAATGGTGCCCTTAGAAGCATAACGCTTTCTGTTTCCAGTTTAGCAAGGAGCAAAATTTTGATCCTATAAATAGCAGCTATCAGATCTAGAATAGAAATTGCTTGGATATGTTTAAGGTTTCACAGCTTTTTGATCTTCCGTATCAGGAAGCCAGAAGAATGAGCTGCAGTAGCAGCAAGATATGAAAGAAGAGACAGAAAGTGAATACAGAGAGAATAAAAAAAAGCACCTATTCTAGTGCAGATATAGATAATTAAAATAATAAAAATGGAAGCTGTAGCAACTTTGTCCATTAGTTCTGAGACCTATTTTCGAGCGATATATAAAAATCAATGTGAGCAAATAATATTTCTAATAACAAAAAGATCAACTGCTATGGATAAAGAAAGTAACTGGACTTAGAGTGAACTTTGCCATTCAATTTTTATTGGGTACACTAGCCAGACTGGAACTTAGAGAAAACTGGAAATGATGAACTGGAACAATCCCCACTTTGAGATACAGAGGAGTTTGAAATGGTTAATCTGCCTTGTTGGCTTCTCTGTCAAGTAGGTGCTGTCATGGAGGCTGAGAAGCTGAGATATGGAAAGGTGAAACTTGGCATTATAAAACTGGAGAGACAAAAAGAGTATCTTTGGGCTTCACTGTCAGTATCACAGTATCACAGTATCACAGTATGTTAGAGATTGGAAGGGACCTCGAAAGATCATCTAGTCCAATCCCCCTGCCGGAGCAGGAACACCTAGATAATGTTACACAGGAATGAGTCCAGGCGGGTTTTGAATGTCTCCAGGGAAGGAGACTCCACAACCTCCCTGGGCAGCCTGTTCCAGTGTTCCGTCACCCTCACTGAGAAGTTTCTTCTCAAGTTTAAGTGGAACCTCTTGTGTTCCAGTTTGCACCCATTACCCCTTGTCCTATCATTGTTTGCCACTGAGTAGAGCCTGGCTCCGTCCTCGTGACACTCCCCCTTTATATATTTATAGACACTTATAAGGTCACCCCTCAGTCTCCTCCAAACTATAGAGACCCAGCTCCCTCAGTCTTTCCTCATGAGGGAGATGTTCCACTCCCCTAATCATCTTCGTTGCCCTGCGTTGGACTCTCTCCAGCAGGTCCCTGTCCTTCTTGAACTGAGGGGCCCAGAACTGGACACAATATTCCAGATGGGGTCTCACCAGGGCAGAGTAGAGGGGAAGGAGGACCTCTCTCGACCTACTAACCACCGCCCTTCTAATACACCCCAGGATGCCATTGGGCTTCTTAGCCACAAGGGCACAGTGTTGGCTCATGGTCATCCTGTCGTCCACTAGGACCCCCAGGTCCCTCTCCCCTACACTGCTCTCTAACAGGTCGTTCCCCAACCTATACTGGAACCTGGGGTTGTTCCTGCCCAGATGCAGGACTCTACACTTTCCCTTGTTATATTTCATCAATATCTGTGAAGGTGCATCATAGTACAAGTATATTTAGCTAGAGCTTAATGATTTAATAGGTGAAAAAGCCCTTTTTTTTTGGGGGGGGGTGGTGGTGGTGTGTCAATTCCTGGATGAATTGAAAAGTAGGAAGAAGAAAAGGGAAGTTGTGGTTAGGAACACAGGCTAAGAGAATGAGGCTGCAACAGAATTTTTAATAGAGCATAGAGATGGCATTAAAGAGCAAATTTCGTCTGTCAAGATGGAAGTAAATAGTAATATAATGAGAAACTGGATTCTAAAGATAGTTTTTATAAAGATCTGGGAAGATACAGGTGCAGCAAGCAAACTCATTTGGCAGGCTCTGGGGCAAGCAGACATTGTTTTCAATTCCGTTCAGAAGCAACTAATAACCATTTGGCTTCTATTCACTATGACCAAACCTATGCTACAGAATCCAGCTTTTCAGTGATTGGGTGATATATTGGAAGCCAGAAATAAGTTTCCACATGGATCTCTTGAACAATCTGAACTCAATTTAACAATTGAAGAGGACAGAGATAAAGTATTACCTTCTTTGTAAGCTGATCAATAACAAGCACACCTCTGGGAAACAGATGCCAGTATTACCTTTTGAAGCTATTTCAGTGGCAGAAGCTGAACAAGTTCACAGGCTGCCTTCCCCAGAACTTACAGAGTCAGTAAATAATAGTAAGAAAAGGCTTTAATTCTCAGTTTCTTCCAGGTGAGATCGTATCCTGTCTTCCTTTGTCTCAAACATCTGCAACACTCTAAGTGTATACACAGCATCTGGTAAGAAAACTCAGGTGGTGAAATAAGAGTTAAAAACAAAGTTGTAGTGAAAAGTGAAAGTAAGCTATAGACAAACAGAGAAGGCGGCAAATGAAAAAGATCATAGTACAAAATTAGTCCATGTATTTCAGAATTCAAAATGTCTAAAAAGAAGCTCCAACAGCCTCCATGTGCCTAACTCAAAACAGTAATAAATAATGTGCCTTTTTGAAGTATTTAAAGCTTCCTAAATGTTTCCATGACTTCCCTGAACATCCCTTGGGCACTGATAAGGATATTTCAGCTCCCCTTTGAAGCACTTAGATACCCAGCTCCAGCATTACCTCCTCGTTGGAGCGAAAATCTAAGGTGAACAATGTGATGTAATGTACTAAGAAATCTCACCGCATAACAAAGCAGAGTCATTTAAAACAAGGTAATACTCAGCTGCCAATCATAACCATTTCCACAAACGAAGAGTCCAAAAGCCCATATGCCCTACTACTAGGCTGAACAATGTGGTTTTCTTCTTGTTCTCTTTTTACTCCTGTTCCTTCATCCCAATGTAGATCAAGCTGTAACTATGCAGTGTTAGCACTCTTTTAGTACAGAAGAGAGGGGGTATGAACCCACAAAGAGTAGGAAATAACGTGAACTGCCCACCTCATGTTTCCTTGTGAAGCTGTTCCTACCACTTATTTTGAGAAGTGGACAAACATAGTGTCCTATAGCTCCTGTCTCTTAAAAGCACACTAGAGCTGTGTTTACATTAGCAATTTTACATGAAAAAAAAGGAGCTTCTGTAGCTTGAATTTGGCTTGCATCTGGGCTTGTGGTATGCTCTCAATCTCCTAAAGCAGTTTCTTTTCCTGGTGGAGCTTAGTCATGCAAAAGGACATGCTCTAGATTTTGTCACTTGCTGTTGGTCCCTCAGCAAATGGTGCTCTGTACAAGCCTAGGACTGGCAAATGGTGGAAACTTCAATGCTGGTAATTCCATTGTGACATCATGCAGTCCTAGAACTGTAACAGATTGCATCATGTCATACTGTGATTCTTCCCTCCTTGAACCACAGCCATCAGCAATGGAAACAAACTCAGTGAATGGAATTGCTGGTCTGTGCAATGCATTGCCTCCAAAAGGTCAAAGAAACCCTGCTGAGGTTTGGGTTTCAAGTGTAGCTGATAAATCAGAGCTGGTAAATGGGGCTTTGTCTTGAGTGAGGCCTTTGGAACAGACCATGAGGGGACTGAGAAGACATCTAATAAAGCACCATATAAATGGTATCAGGAATATTGTGCTTTGCCATTCTTCATCTTCTTTGTATAAATTATGCTCAAATTGACTGATACAATATTGATTCAGAGGAGTTTTTACTTCTTTTTTGGTGGTTTGTTTTGTTTTTTTTTTTCCCTGCCAGGTGTTACTTGAGTGGGGACAGATAGTGATAATAATGACTAGTGCTTTTCCTTTTAATTTAGTAAGCCACTATTGGCATACGAAAAATTGTATTTGGGATTGTATGAATAGTGTATTTTATTGTGAGAACAATAGCAGCCACTTACCCTAGGACTCCTACTGATCCTGGAGCCTCCCATTGTACTAGTATGGGTAGATGAGTTGTACAATGCATTTTTCTAATAGTCTGTAGTTGTATGTTATATTCAAGTTCAAAAAAACTTCATCCCTTTATTAAATGCTGCATATTCTTCTAAGTGGTGGTCATTAAAGAGAGTGCTACTATATTGTTCCATTGTATTTAATTTGGGGCAGAAAGAGCAAACTGTATTTTGAGCAAGGTTTATTCCTTTTTCAATTTAAGTAATTTCTTTTCTAATCTAAGCTGGCCAAGTTCAATTTAAATTATTGTGCGAATTGTTGGTGAGGTGCTTTTATTTGAATCAGCAAGCATTTGGCCATGGCAAATGAGCTTCTAGCAAACAAGAACATTAGTACCAGGGGACATCTTTGAAAACTGCAGTTTGCTTTTGTGCACTGTGAAGAATTTTCTGTGTTAAATATTATATTTTTCTTAAATATTGTTCCATTCAGGGTAAAAAGAGCTCCTTTCTTCTTCGATTTTCATCCCATTCTTCTATTATTATATATAAGGAAGTTTTAACAGGTAAAAATAGAAGTACTCAGGTTCCACCAGTTCTCCATTTTGTTCTTTTAACTCAATGACACTCTTCTAATGCATTTTCTTTTGTTTGGTTGGGTTTTCTGTTTGTTTGTTTGTTTGTTTTTTCCTAGCTGGTATAATTTCGAAACTACACATTAAAAAAAAAACATATGTGGTTTCTCATATTTGATTAGACTTCAGCAGTGCAATAAGCAGGGGTTCTCAGTCTTCAGACCACAGAGAGCTCAACAGAAGCATTTACTTGGCCAACAAAATATTTCTGTCGGCTTCCTTCTCAAAGGCAGAACAGAAGCTATCAAGGACTGTATGAAGCACTTTAGCAGCAGCCACAGCTGATCCTATCTGCTGGTTTTTCTGAGTCACTGCTTTACCTCCTAACCATACATCCCCTGTAGTTCTTCTGCATGTATGCATTAAATCCAGTGCCAAGAAACAAAAGGGTTACATGCACAAGGCTTTGATTATATCTTGTGCATCCAGAATATACTGATTTATTAAGCATGTGCAAAACTGCTGTCCTTTATATATTCAATTAACTAGAGTTTTCCAGGCCATGAAAAGTGTTCATTATTTATGCAAGGCAATCAGACTGAATGTACACAGTAGGGCATCCTAGGATGTGGCAAGGATTGTATAATATGGTTCTCCTCAAGCCCACCCCTCCCTGCATCTACTTCCCTGCCCCTGCCACCACCCCACCCCCCAAAAAAAAAAAAAAAAAAAAGAAAAGAAAAAGGGGAGAGGGGACAAAAAGCCGGGGATTACTCTTTTAGGCTGTCACAACAGAAAATGGAATAAAGTCTGCAGTTTCCAGACATGGAAACATGGGCATGTGATCATTCATGCTGCTGTGTTGTTAGAATGGTCCCCGGACACGTGGCAGCCCATGCCAGCTAGATCTACTGCAGACAATTCTGAGGATGGTGAAGCAGCTAGCATGGGTCAGCCCCAGAATGTAGTTTGTGAAAACCTAACTCCGCTTTGGAGGGTGAGGGAGTATCACATAGAAAGATTGCGCTATACTGTTTGGACACACGTTTCCTTAATCTTAATGATTACATTTAATTTACAGTATATCTCTTGCTTTTGCATATAACCCACACACAACTTCTCAGTCATACCATACACACCACTCCTAACCACCTGTCACATTCAAATTGGTATTGCTTAGGTCTAGTTTGTCTGCACTTGCTGCCAGTGTGAATTGTACTTTCATATTTCTAGACTGCCCCACCAGCTGCCCCAGTTATTCACCTACTCACCTGAAGAATGATTTATCTGGGAGAGGAAAGGAAGAAAGATTCATGCCTACCAAACTGTCTTTGAAATAGGTGACTTTCACTGTTTCTAATAAAGGTAGAATAAAGCTGAAGTCTCTTTCTACTAGGTGGACATGTTCCTAATTCACTGTGTTTCAGAGAAATTTGCAAGGATTTGCATGAGCAGTGAAGGGATCTTGTGCTCTCAGTAAGGAATGGGATCATCCAACTTGAGATTTCTTTTCAGATACTCCGAACTCTCCTTAAAAGCAAGATCCTCCAGAAAATGAATTACTGATGTAGAATTAAGGGATGAGTTGAATTTTCCTTGGGAAGTGCCTCTTTCTCCTGATTGTCTCCTGAAATGAGCAAAAGTCTTAATTACCAAAGTTTATGCACCATCCTGTTTTGAGATTTTATTAATTATTATTATTCATGTCTTTCTAGTTATTTTTAATTCATTTATTCTTTTGTGTGTGTGTGCATGTGTTTGCATTCAAATACATGTACTGAACTGTCGGGGAGAGGGACCTGGAGGTCCTAGTGGACGACAGGATGACCATGAGCCAACACTGTGCCCTTGTGGCCAAGAAGGCCAATGGCATCCTGGGGTGTATTAGAAGGGCGGTGGTTAGTAGGTCGAGAGAGGTCCTCCTTTCCCTCTACTCTGCCCTGGTGAGACCCCATCTGGAATATTGTGTCCAGTTCTGGGCCCCTCAGTTCAAGAAGGACAGGGAGCTGCTGGAGAGAGTCCAGCGCAGGGCAACGAAGATGATTAAGGGAGTGGAGCATCTCCCTTATGAGGAAAGACTGAGGGAGCTGGGTCTCTATAGTTTGGAGAAGAGGAGACTGAGGGGTGACCTTATTAGTGTATATAAATATATAAAGGGGGAGTGTCACGAGGATGGAGCCAGGCTCTACTCAGTGGCAAACAATGATAGGACAAGGGGTAATGGGTACAAACTGGAACACAAGAGGTTCCACTTAAACTTGAGAAGAAACTTCTTCTCAGTGAGGGTGACGGAACACTGGAACAGGCTGCCCAGGGAGGTTGTGGAGTCTCCTTCCCTGGAGACATTCAAAACCCGCCTGGACACATTCCTGTGTAACCTTATCTAGGTGTTCCTGCTCCGGCAGGGGGATTGGACTAGATGATCTTTCGAGGTCCCTTCCAATCTCTAGCATACTGTGAATACTGTGAACTCAGGGTTCCTGTTTTGAATTCTTGACATACTCTGGTAAGAGTTATAGTTACGTATCAGTCACTCCCAAAAGGGTGACGAGCGAATGCTGACTGGAAGACGTCCATGCTATCCAGTAGTGTGTGATCCCCTTGAAATCCCAATAACTGGGTAATGTTGTGCAAATTGACCCTATGGTTAGGAATCAAGCAGGTAGCATTTTTTTATGCAGTTACTAATATTTTTCTGGTGCTGAAGCAGTAAGATTTAATAAACACATGAATACTTAGTTTGTGAAAGATAGGGTTTGTTATGTTCTGGGATTTTCAAACTGCAAGTATATACATTTAAATTTTCAATGGGCTCTTGTGGTTTTGTAAAATCCCATGAAGTGCTTAGTTGAATCCTACATTAGTTACATGCCTTAAGAAATCTGGCCTCTAGAGGTGAAAGACTCTTGGACAATGGCCCTGTTGTTAATCATTATTTCCAGTATAATGTAACAAATGTTCTAACCTTGAAAGGAGGCAGGGGAGTAAAACCCTAGGCCTGCCTCCTCATCCTTTTTCCTTCGAGGTTTTATTCTTTCACAGCTGTAGCAGTACAAAGCAGCTACAACTATGAATCATCGTTGCAATCGTGATTAACGTAATGCCCATGTGTAGATTTATCTTTAGACTTTCAATTTGATAAACTGTTGGCATGTAAATATTTCCTTGAAGAAATTCCAGTCCAGCTGCTTTTGTTTACAATTCTATCAATGGTTAACACCACAGAATGTGTTTTCCAGTATCTGAATTGTAATTACAACTTATTTAATTGTGAATGAATTATAAAATGGGAAGACAAAACTAAATAATAAATATTTTGCAGATCTTGGCACCATGCCAGCTTTGCCTGCATTAATTTTGGAAATGTGAGGACATATGTTTATAAGTCTTCATACTACTATTCTTTCTGATTATTTCTTTGTACTGTTAGTTGTGCAAGAAACTCTTTTTGACTATTTCTATTGTTCTTATTTTGGCTTCAGAGGTTCTTATGCTTGTTTCTTGTTTTACTTCTTTACTTCTGTTTGATCATTCTATGGATTTAATTAAGAGTTTTGATACACCAGTTGCAGTAACATCTAAACTGACCTGAATACTGAGTATTTGCAGGTTTGAAAAAAAAAACAACATTTTGAGATACAGGATCAAAGAAGCTCTGGAATTTCACTTGTGTTTGGCAGCAGGTTATTGGGTTTGCTTGTAGGTGTTTTGACCAGCGATGCAGAGAGACGTGCTTTGAATTTATTGAATTCTCACTGCTTTGTATAATCGTTTGTTACAACTTAATTGCAATTCCGTACAATTTGCATAGATCAGCTCTGGAGACAGACTATGAAATTTATTATCCCTAAATTAGGATAGCTAAAAGTTAGATTTGAGATACATTTTTTTAGACCTATTTATAGCCAATGAGCAAAATACACACCTCAAAAGAATAAATCATTTGTTAATCAACCCTTGGTTGCCTATTTTAGGATTAGAACTATCGCTTGTGAAAACGCCTATTTGTCTCTATTAGTCAATGAAGCTGTACATTGTAGCCAAGAGCTATGGCAGGAGATGAGGTTTGCCTGTAAGACATGTTGGGAAGCAGCTTGACTTTACTAGTCCATTCCACCAAACCACACCAAACCAAACTTCTTCCAGCATTTCACATCTTTTGCATATGTACCTAGTATCCTTCCAACTAGTGACACCACTCAGAGGAACAATATATATATATATATATATACACATAGCTAGAACCACCACTTCTGTTTATATTTGGGAAGCAATGGTATGACTTGCTGGTTTCTTCATGTTGATTATGATAATCAAGAATGTTTATGTGTATCTGCTGTGCAGAATCTGAAAGGCACAATAGTGAGGTAGGATGAAACAGCATCTGACCTTTTTCTTTGTTTCTTTGGAGACTGGGACAGTTGGAAGAATTGAATATTTTTAATGTTTTGTGGGGTTTTTTTAATGGCTTTTTTAAAAGTTAAATGTTTTGAGATTTAAAAATAAATTCGCATTATACTATACCCTATGTTTGTCATGATTTTTCACTTTTCTATACAAGAAGTAAAAGAATATTTTACAACACAGTGTAGAAGTAACGTAACTATGAAGAGTGAACTTCAATTCATGTGCCATAAGAGTCTAACTTTCACCTATTAAATCATTCTTCCAAAAATAAATTCCCTGTTGTTACAGAAAAGTGTTTATGAAATACTCAGGAGGAAAATCTTGTTTGCTTAACTCAGTTCTATAAATATAGGTGGCCTTGGTCTTTCTCTAAGACTAGCAAAGTCACCCTTTTCTCCTTTGGCTATATAGTTAATTTAGTCAACTAAGACTGCTTTCTTAGGTACCTAACTGAAGTAGTCAGTCTCATGACAATCATGAACTTTTTGTTCTTTCACATTTGAACCTGTAGAAGCATGTGGAAGGCTGCTGGACTGTCTTTATGGAAAGAGTTTCTGTTTTCTCATCAGTAATGAGTAATGGCCACAAACTGAAAATTTTCTAGTTCAGATATAACACACTCACAGACATAACTATCTTTATATTCAGTCATTTTTTTTTCTCAGTTTACATGTACTGTCTGTACATATTATAGACAGTCTTTTACAGTTTCATTGTATCAAGGAGTGTAGGTTAGGAAGTCAAATGGCAGTTTAGAGGCTCTTGAAAATATGTATCCACCTCCCCCCCTCCCCTTCAGCCTGTGATACTGTTTTAATGGTACTACTCTCCATAAAAACACCTTAAGCAGGTTTTTTTCCACTGGATTAAAATACATTATTTCTGCTTTCTATAAAAAGTAATGAGCAGTCTTTCTCTTAGCTACTTGTTAATCTACAGAATCAAGATGATGAATGGATAGCTAGTTATTTTTGTTCCTATTTATTTAAGTTAAAATTCTGAAGGTTTGGTTAGTAGATGTAACACTTAGAGATTAACTAGGTACAATATTGATTAACTCTACAACTCATAAAGCCACTAGAAAATATTTTGCTGTCTGATTCACTGACTTCCATATAATCAGCCTATGAATTATATGACTAATCTTGATGGGCTGACAATGTGAATGACAAATTTGTTCAGCAGAGTATTTTTGATGCATTTTATCTTCCTCCGGTACATTATCAAAAATGAAACTTTGTCCATAACATTTAGAATACCTGTTGTAAATAGTTGCCATCTAGTGCCAGCACTCGTTTCTATTCATAGATAATGGGGCAATACTTAAGACTTTGGAACGCAATATGTTTCTCTCAATTTCTAATGGAGTCATTCAATGTCATGTTCATAATGGAAAGTAAATAACATGCCTTGACATGAAAGAACACTTCAGGCAATCTTTAAAATAACTGAGGATGGTGGAGAGTTAAAAAGATGAAGAGAATGAGTAGGAGAACTGCAGCTTCACTCACTCACATCTCCAACATCCTCGTTTGCTGAACGCATGGTGCTCATGATCTGGCTGTGAATTTATCTGATGGGACAGCAAATCATTCTTCTGGCTTTCTCATAAAATGTTAATTCCTTTAGGGGGATAGATGAAAAAGAAGAATAACATTGTGAGATATTATCATCAGAACAAAAAGATCCATTCAGAAAAATAGCTCTAAAATGGCATTATGTCATTGGAAGAGTTGGATTTGTGCTGTAGTCCCTTGACAAACAAATTTGGTCACTTTCAAATTTTCTAAGTTTAAATTTAAAGTGAGAGCTTTCTTGCCAATTTAACCAGGTATGTGAGAACTTAGCAGCTTAGCATTGGGTGTTTTTTCAAAGCATTATCAACAAAATTCTGCATTAAGAGTTTAATAACTATTCTGTTCTTGTGATTTTTAAAAGAAGCTAACTCAGTCTCCTGTACTGATTTTTCAGCAGCCAATCAAGCAGTAAGCCTTTTCTTGTCGTGGTTTAAACCCAGTCAGGTAACTCGTTCACTCACTCCCCCCTTTCTTTCCCTCCCCCTACTCCCAGAGGGATGGAGAGGAGAATCGAAAAGAATGCAACTCCCACGGGTTGAGATAAGAACAGTTTAGTAACTAAGGTATAACACAAATCACTACTGCTACCACCAATAATAACAATGATAAAGGAAATAACAAGGGAACAGAATACAACACCTCAGCACCAACCGACCGATAACTCGCCCCCCCAGCCTGACCAAGCTCCGACCGATACCTCCTCCAACCCTGCAGTCTCCCAGCCCTTCCGGCTAACTCCCAGTTACATCCTGGGCATGACATGCTGTGGTATGGAATACCTCTTTGGTCAGTTTGGGTCAGGTGTCCTGTCTCTGCTTCCTCCCGGCTTCCCCTCCTCCCTGGCAGAGCATGAGGCTCACAAAGTCCTTGGCCAAACCAAAACATCATTGTTATCAGCTCTGTTCCCGAGCTGAAAGTCAAAACACAGCATTGCACCAGCTACCAAGAAGGAGAAAAAATGACTGCTACTGCTGAACCCAGGACAGTTTTTTAAAAGAATGTGAAAGGAGAGCTATGGAAAACAAAGGTCACATTGAAACAATCCCTTTAAAATCATGCTAACCTCTAAAGGTATAGGCCGCTATGAGGAGTTCAGGCAAGGGCTTCCCAAGTGAGTATGTTAGTACAGTAAATTAATAGTTTTTTATTTGAATGCAAATAACAATAAGGTAACAATTCAAGATTATTTTTTTTCCCCTTGGGCTTTTAGTTTTACCTACTGAATTCATTTATCACACTGTGTTTTCTTACCTCTATTTCAATACAGTGGACTGTAGTTCTTAACTTTGCTTCGGTCCTGGTTCAAGGTCCCAAGCTCTGAGGCAGTGTGTAAAGTTGGGCCTCTGATTCACACTTAAGAGATCATGAAAGCTGTGATTTTCAGATTAAAACTCCTGTCATTGTTGACATCTAGAAAATTAGATAACAGATCACCTCTGTATGAAGAATCATCTACAGCTGCCTTTAGAACTCTTGGGATGAATTCTACAATCAGTTTTATCCATAACTTACAGTCTTAATGAGCCCTCTAAACCAAAGTGAAAATATCAGATAGTAAAGAGATTTTTTTACTACCCTTTCATTATTTCCTTTAAGACTTTATTCCCAGGCTTCAGCCCTCTGTCTTCTGTGTGTGATTATAGCTATGTGTGAATACTGCTGATTGCATTGTGAGATTGCAGATGATTAAAAAAAGAGTGTAGTAGGAAGTGAGATTTACCTCTTGACTTCTCTTCTATCTTTTCCATCTGCTGTAATACTCACACACACACACATGCACATGCATACACACTTTAGTTTCTGAGAGCAAAGTCATCTTGGTGATGAAAATAAGTGAAACTGATCTTGCCAAGAGTAATCTCCCTCCACCTCCCTTTCCTTTTCGCAAGCCTGTCTAAACCCTGAGCTGACACTGAACGTGATGCCCACAACTTTAATTCCAAACCCTGATCCAGCCAGCTTAGAGATAAATTCTGTTTCCTTTCAGAACCCAAGGAGCAAAGTTACACTGAGAAGCAAAGAACCATTATGCCATACTTCTTTCCTGATGGAAGAAAGCTCATAAGGTTTCTGTTGCACCTGCTGTACAACTTCTAGAGTGTGCAGAGGACTCACAAGAATTTGGCTAGAAAAAAAGCAGAATTTATGGGTCAAGTCTCTTTTGAACCATATCGTGTTACTGTTAACTACAGCTTAGTAACTGGTACTGTTACTACAGCTTAGACCACTTCCTGTGGGTTGTGGCCTTTTCCAAAATCATTTTCCTGTGAATGGCTGCAACATTGACTCTAATTATATTTTTATTTTTATTTTTTTTTTACTTTTCACTGCACTCATCCCACTTTTCTCATACCCTGACTCTTATCCCATTTAAAATCCCTTTGTAAGCCATTCTTCTCCAGGTAGCTTACATCTATCATACTTTCCTTGTTGTGTTATCAAAAAGAACAAAACCAAACCAAACCAAACAAACAAACAAAAAAAAAAACCACAACCAAACTGATCTTTCAGAAAATTTCAAAACTCAAACATTGTCTTAAACAAACAAATAAATAACAAAAAAAAGAAGAATTATCCTAGTCACTACCTGTTCATTTATGATGCAGAACAGATTTGCCATGTGAAAGAGTCACAATATGCAATGTATGCATCTTCCTACAAGAAAGCAAGTTAGCTACGACAAAGATCACTAAGCTTTTTTTTGCATTAAGTTGGCTACTTACAAGACATATATCCCACATACAAGATTAATTTTCTTTCAGTACATTTTAAATCATTTCATGGATACGGTAATTGCACTATACTCAAACCATGTCAATCAGTCACCACTCTGAATCAATACAGTAGGTGTTTTTAAACTATTTATAAATAACAATACTCATATATGCCAAACATCTTATAAAAGTATAATTAGAATAAAGAGCATATTTGTTCTTGTATTGATTTAACTCCTTGTCATGCTCTGTAGGGTTGGCATATATATATCTTTCTTTAAATTCAAGCTTACTTTGTTCAAAGTTGTTCAACTTTTTCTTTTCAGTGGAGTTTTCCTTACTTGCCTCATTTCAATTTTCATTCTCTGTTACAGATAATCATGAAGTGAAATGGATTTATAGGCTTATTTGTTGTTTAAATACAGAAGTGAATAGTTTTACAGGCAAAATTGCAGCTGTTCACTTTTCACTGGAAACTAGTTGAAGGAGACTCCCTGGAAAATGCTGTACAAATGGTTGACTGAAAATATTAATTTTCCATGAAGATTGTGCCTTGCAGAAAAGTGCAGGCTTGGGGGTGAGCTTAAGAAGATACTAAGGAAACCATGGTCAATATAGGTTATCTCAGCTGTTTTGAAAACTACTCTTGAAGTGTGCCTGATGAAAATTTGATGGAAATTTAATGCAAATAAACATTAAATTTGTATAATGTATCTGGATTTTTATTTTATTTATTTTATTTTATTTTTCTCTTCAGTGATTATGGATTTATTTCCTCTCAGAATTATACACGGTGAAATCCTCCTGCAAGTGAAGTATCTCACATGACTTAACACCTGGCCTATCAAAGTATGAAGAGAAAACTAATATGAACCTTCAGTGTTTCCTCTATTTTTTTTATTTATAAACTAAGAAAATTTTGTACAGCTTCAGTACAAAACGATGTTAATTCAAAGACAGTCTTAAGTTCATGAACCTTAACAAACCTTTTGATAAACCTCATTTATGCTTGGTATTTGTAGTGAAGCACAATACCATAAGAGTTTCGCATGGTTTTGGGTTTCATTGCAAACATCTTGAATGTTATCACTACTACTTTGAAGGTATAAAATGCCATGGAGCAAATCTTCACTAGGTGTAAACTGACATCCTTGCAGTGAGTTCGCTGTCAGCCAACACCCTTCATGATTTGATCCTTTAATTAATAAGCAATACTTGTCACTGACCCCAATTAAAATGAACAAAAATAATATCGTATCCTTTCAGTGCAGAAATATGCAAGATTTATGCGGATGATATACAGGATTTTAAGTTCCATTTTAAAGAAATTAACTTTTTGTCTAGAAAATAGATCTTATTATAACTGCAATGAATATGCTGACACATTACTGTTATACATGCAATCAATATTAGCCAGATAATTCTTTTTGCTTAATCTATAGCATTTTTCCTGTCAGAACAGCATTAGTTATGCAAAAGTGGTCATACATTGTCAAACTGAGAGACTCATCTTGATTATTCCTGGTTATTTTGAGTATAAGTACAATCCACCCTGACTGTTAGTCTGCCCTTGGGAGCCAAGCAATTTGGCTGTTATTATAATGAGGTGTGGCTCATCATAAGGGTGATTATAATGGAGTCTAAGGGAATAGGGAGTCAAGCCTACTGTATATTATCTTTCATTTTTAAAGACTATACTTTGGAATAATGGTTGAGTATTATAGCATTTTTGTTCATTGTGCATCTTCAGGGGTTGAGATATCCTCCAATGGACTATTTTGATACTAATAGGAAAGCACGTTTAGAACATGAAAATCCCTGTATCTGTTCCTTCAGGCAATTTGTTCAGAGTGTAATTCACATCTGATGAATACTTGGTGACACTGAATGGTCCAGTGAAGATTGGTGCTAATTTTGCAGTAATGCTCTCTGTTGCAACTGTGTCTGAGTTTCACCAGTTCATGAGCATTTAAAAATCACTTGTATCTGTTAGTGATCATAATATTACTTTCTATCCTGTAATTTCCTGCTGAAGTTGCCCTAAAGTGGTTGTAAGTCTGAACTGTGATCTTTATAATTTTCTTGCTTTTCTGAAGAGGACCACATCTAGAAACAGCACAGTTTTTTTCAAATTATAAGGTGTTACTTTAAGGGAAACACAAAAGTTGTTATAAAAAAAGAAATCTGCTACAGTTTTTCCCAGTTCCTCCTTGTGAACAACATCATTGGCGAGTGCTTATTTTGATTAAAACTGAATTCCTTAAAGTGTCACCAGAAAAGCCAAAATATATTTTAATCTTCTTACTACAGGATGTTAGGGGGTTTAATGTTACAGTTATATGAAAGGTTTGTCAGATGAAAGAACAACCCATGTCATATAAAATTATCTTCTGTAGAGGCTTTTAGTGTATCTCTCAAGTGTGCTGATGTTGAATAGGAATTGCTCTAAGAATAAAACAAAAACACGACAGTTCTTTTGGCGCCCAACGTGGGGCACGAGGGGTTGAGATAAGAACAGATCTGACTGGATTGATAGTCACTCGTCACAATGCTGATTTATTGGCTCTCAAGGTTTTTCCTCTTGATCTCACAGTTTCAGTATACCATATCTTACGTCCATCCGGTATTGGCTGTATTAGTGTTTTTCAAGTGTGGGGCTTGGGCTAAGGTTTTTATCCCATTGTACTTTATGGTAATGACTTGTAATACAATAGAATCATTGATCATGAAACTGATCTGGTTTATGTTCCCAGTGTGGTCACCACCTTTATACTTTGGGAGGTATATGATGGAGGTGCTTAGCAATTACACATCTTTTTTCTCCTTCTCAGGTGCTCAACCTGTGAAGGAGACATCCTTTTACCCTCCTAGTCGTCCCCCAGACCATTTACATTTGAGAGTTTTGAATTTTTTAAATGGCCTTTTAATGCTGTTGAGACTTGTTTACTGATGGTGATGGGAATCACCATGCTAACACGCATACAGAGTGTGTTTTGCCCACTACTGATTTCAAGAGTTAAGCAGATTCAGGTTTGGGTCTTGTCTGGGGTCAAAAGACGATGTAGGAGGACCGAGAGATTTTCCCAGAGGCTGGACAGCCATGAGTGGCAGGGTGTGTGGGATAGTATGGGCAAGTATCTAGGTCAGTGGGCCCCTCCAGTATTTTGGAATTTCACTACCGAACAACTGCAAAATCCAGAAGAATTAGTAAAACACTTAAATGAGGTGTGTGGTCATTCTGGCCATACCAGAGATGGACAAATCACGGCAACGTGCTGGGGCTTGGCCTATGCTTACAGGGCCTTGTTCAACACTATCCAGCACCTTCAAAAGGAAAAGAATATCGGCGGATTTGAGGGCAAAGCGACAGTCGCTACTCAAACTTTGGCTGCAATGAACTGCGCAGCTACCCCAGTGGCAAGTACAGCAGCTGCTCAAACTTCAACTGCAACAGACAGCGCGGTTACCCCAGCTCCAAGCACGGTAGCTACACCACCCCCAGCAACAAGTACAGTCGCTACTCAAACCACAGTGATAATCACTGCAGCCAAACCAGAGGACCAATTCGTACCAATATCAGTTGCCCCTGTACGCAAGAGAACAAGCAAAAAGGAGGCAAAAAGGGTGAAGCGAGATGAAGAACCAATGAATTCACCACCCGGTCCAGAATCTGATCAGGAGTCATCATCACATGACGAAGAAGAAGAAGAAGAGGTAACTTCTCGACCTCGAACCTCAACCGAGCTGCGGAATATGCGAAAAGATTTTACCCGTCAACCAGGGGAGCACATCATCACCTGGTTACTCCGATGCTGGGACAATGGGGCCGATGGTCACGAACTAGAAGGTACAGAAGCCAAGCAGCTGGGATCACTTGCTAGAGAAGGGGGAATTGACAAAGCAATTGCAAGAGAGAAAAAGTCCCTCAGCCTTTGGAGGAGGCTCTTGGCAGCTGTGAAAGAAAGGTTTCCGTACAAGGACGATGTTACGAGTCGTTCGGCCAAGTGGACTACTATAGACAAAGGCATCCAGTCTCTGAGGGAATCGGCCATCGTAGAGATGATCTATCACATCAAGCCGAATAACGGGGATACACCTATAGATCCAGATGAAGTTGAATGTACACGACCCATGTGGCGAAAACTTACACGGAATGCACCGTCATCATATGCCCATTCATTGGCAACAGTGACCTGGAATGACATAGTACCACTAACAGTGGATGAAATGGTTCATAAACTCCGAGAGTTCGAAGACAATCTCACTCCTTCCATCATCTCAGCTGTGAAAAAACTGTCCCAGGACCTCGACAAATTGAGGGACGATGTATCTGATTTATCCAGCTCCTCACGTGTACCAACACACGTCTCAGCTATTAACAAAAGACGTCCTATTATTCAAGAGAGGAGATACAGAAGGTATACGCCACGGGGTACCCTATGGTTTTACCTGCTGGATCACGGAGAAGACATGACAAAGTGGGATGGAAAACCTACTTCAGCTTTGGAGGAACGGGTGAGTGAACTGAAGAGGGGAGCAAGGGCCAAGACTGATCGTCCCATGAGAGCTACGGCTTCAGTCTCTGGTGAGCAGTTTCCCAGATGGAGTGGAAGAGCTGATTTTACTCCAGCTCCTGTGATAACGAAGAATAATCCCTTTCAACACGACTTAAGTGTCCAATGCTGTGACGACCATTAGAGGGGCCCTGCCTCCAGCCAGGTGGAGGTAGGGGACAATCGGATTTACTGGACTGTGTGGATCAGATGGCCTGGCACATCAGTCCCACAGAAGTATAAGGCTCTAGTAGATACCGGTGCACAGTGTACCCTGATGCCATCAAGCTGTCAAGGGGTGGAACCCATCTATATTTCTGGAGTAACAGGAGGATCCCAAGAGTTGACTGTGCTGGAGGCTGAAATCAGCCTGACTGGGAGGGAGTGGCAAAAGCACCCTATTGTGACTGGTCCAGAGGCTCCATGCATCCTCGGCATAGACTACCTCAAGAGAGGGTACTTCAAAGACCCAAAAGGGTACCGGTGGGCTTTTGGTATTGCTGCTTTGGAGACTGAGGAAATTGAGCAGCTGTCCACCTTGCCTGGTCTCTCAGAAGATCCCTCTGCTGTGGGGTTGCTGAAAGTTGAAGAACAACAAGTGCCAATTGCGACCACAACAGTGCACCGGCGGCAATATCGCACCAACCGAGACTCCCTGATTCCCATCCATCAGCTGATCCGTAGACTGGAGAGTCAGGGGGTGATCAGCAGGACCCGCTCACCCTTCAATAGCCCCATATGGCCAGTGCGAAAGTCTAATGGAGAATGGAGACTAACAGTAGACTATCGTGGCCTGAATGAAGTCACACCACCATTGAGTGCTGCCGTACCGGACATGCTAGAACTTCAGTATGAACTAGAGTCAAAGGCAGCCAAGTGGTATGCCACGATTGATATTGCCAATGCATTTTTCTCCATTCCTTTGGCAGCAGAGTGCAGGCCACAGTTTGCTTTTACTTGGAGGGGTGTCCAGTTCACTTGGAACCGACTGCCCCAGGGGTGGAAACACAGCCCTACCATTTGCCATGGACTGATCCAGACTGCACTGGAACAGGGGCAAGCTCCAGAACACCTGCAATACATTGATGACATTATTGTGTGGGGCGATACAGCGGAAGAAGTCTTTGAGAAAGGGAGGAAAATAATCCAAATCCTGCTGAAAGCCGGTTTTGCCATAAAACGGAGTAAGGTCAAGGGACCTGCACAGGAGATTCAGTTTTTGGGAATAAAATGGCAAGATGGACGTAGACAGATCCCCACAGATGTGATCAACAAGATAACAGCAATGTCTCCACCAACTAATAAGAAAGAAACGCAAGCTTTCTTGGGTGCAGTGGGGTTCTGGAGAATGCACATCCCAAATTACAGTTCGATTGTAAGCCCTCTCTATCATGTGACCCGGAAGAAGAATGATTTTAAATGGGGCCCTGAGCAGCAACAAGCCTTTGAGCAAATTAAACGCGAGATAGTTCATGCAGTAGCCCTTGGACCAGTCCGGACCGGGCCAGATGTAAAAAATGTGCTGTACACTGCAGCTGGGGAGAACGGTCCTACCTGGAGCCTCTGGCAGAAAGCTCCAGGGGAGACTCGAGGTCGACCCCTCGGCTTTTGGAGTCGGGGATACAAAGGATCTGAGGCCAGCTATACCCCAACTGAGAAAGAGATACTGGCAGCGTATGAAGGGGTTCGAGCTGCTTCGGAAGTGATTGGCACTGAAGCACAGCTCCTCCTGGCACCCCGGCTGCCCGTGCTGGGCTGGATGTTCAAAGGCAGGGTCTCCTCTACACATCATGCAACTGATGCTACATGGAGTAAATGGGCTGCACTAATTACACAACGAACTCGAATAGGAAATCCCAGTCGTCCAGGCATTCTAGAAGTCATCATGGACTGGCCAGAGGGCAAAGATTTCGGAATGTCACCAGAGGAGGAGGTGGTGCGTGCTGAAGAGGCCCCACCATATAATAAACTGTCAGAAAGTGAAAAGCAGTATGCCTTGTTTACTGATGGCTCTTGCCGTATTGTGGGAAAGCATCGGAGATGGAAGGCAGCTGTATGGAGTCCTGGACGACAAGTTGCAGAAACTGCTGAAGGAGAGGGTGAATCGAGTCAATTTGCCGAGGTGAAAGCCATCCAGCTGGCCCTGGACATTGCTGAACGAGAAAAGTGGCCAGTACTTTATCTCTATACTGACTCATGGATGGTGGCAAATGCCCTGTGGGGGTGGTTGAAGCAATGGAAGCAGAACAACTGGCAACGCAGAGGTAAACCCATCTGGGCTGCTGCACTGTGGAAAGATATTGCTGCCCGGGTGCAGAACCTGGTGGTGAAGGTACGTCATGTAGATGCCCATGTACCCAAGAGTCGGGCCACTGAGGAACACCAGAACAACCAACAAGTGGATAAAGCGGCTAAGATTGAAGTGGCTCAGATGGACTTAGATTGGCAACATAAAGGTGAATTATTTCTGGCCCGGTGGGCCCATGACACTTCAGGCCATCAGGGCAGAGATGCAACATATAGATGGGCCCGTGACCGAGGGGTGGACTTAACAATGGACACTATTGCCCAGGTTATTCATGAGTGTGAAACATGTGCTGCAATTAAACAAGCCAAGCGGTTAAAGCCTCTTTGGTATGGAGGACGATGGTTGAAGTATAAATATGGGGAGGCCTGGCAGATTGACTATATCACACTGCCACCAACCCGCCAAGGCAAGCGCCATGTGCTTACCATGGTGGAAGCAACCACCGGGTGGCTGGAAACATACGCTGTGCCCCATGCCACTGCCCGGAACACTATCCTGGGCCTTGAGAAACAGATTTTGTGGCGACACGGCACCCCAGAGAGAATTGAATCAGACAATGGGACTCATTTCCGGAATAACCTTATAGATATTTGGGCCAAAGAGCATGGCATTGAGTGGGTATATCACATCCCCTACCATGCACCAGCCTCTGGGAAAATCGAACGGTACAATGGGCTGTTAAAAACTACACTGAGAGCAATGGGTGGGGGAACTTTCAAGCATTGGGATACACATTTACCAAAGGCCACCTGGTTGGTCAACACCAGAGGATCTGCCAACAGGGCTGGCCCAGCCCAGTCAGAACTTTTACATATTGTAGAGGGGGACAAAGTTCCCGTGGTGCATATGAAGAATTTGCTGGGGAAGACAGTCTGGGTTATTCCTGCTTCAGGTAAAGGCAAACCCACTCGTGGGATTGCTTTTGCTCAGGGACCTGGATATACTTGGTGGGTAATGCGGGAAGATGGGGAAGTCCGATGTATACCTCAAGGGGATTTGATT
Organism: Pezoporus wallicus; assembly: GCF_028554395.1. Classification (NCBI taxonomy): domain Eukaryota; kingdom Metazoa; phylum Chordata; class Aves; order Psittaciformes; family Psittacidae; genus Pezoporus; species Pezoporus wallicus. The sequence goes on along the minus strand of NW_026641478.1, from coordinate 1,259,920 downwards.
TTAGGGGAAAACAGCCAGTGAACTCAATTGTATACTGTTGCCTGCTGTGTAATGCTTTTATAGCCCATCAACTAGATGTCTCCAGGTCACCAGCGACTGGCCCTGACTTCCCTCCAGCCATCGTCCCAACAGAGAATGAACTTGGAACATCATGGACCGAATGGACTCGGCAGCATTATAGGGATTGGTCCATGCACTAAGAAAATGATTTTTTCCTCTTGGTCTGTATGTATATGGATGTATATATGTGGGAGAGCGATGGTGTATTGAAAATGTGGGATCTGAGCACGACGTGAATGGTATGGAATAAGGGGTGGATAATGTCCTGGGTTCAGCAGTAGCAGTCATGTTTTTTTTCTTTGTGTTAACTGGTGCAGTGCTGTGTTTTGACTTCTAGTTTGAGAACAGTGTTGGTGAAGCTGATGTTGTAGCTTCCGGGTGGAACTCGTTTTCTTGGCCGGTGGTATCATATTCTCTTCCCTTGTTATTTTCCCTTATCATTGTTTTAGCTGATAGTAGCGGTGGTGATTTGTTGCTGGACTGTTCTTTCTCAACCCGTAGGAGTTACACTCTCTCGATCCTCCTCCCCGTTCCTCCGGGAGCGGGGAAGGGGAGAGCCCCGGTGCAGGGGGGGGGGGGAGACGGACACGGACCTTGATTGTTGTCAGCTCGGCACCACTCACTGGGAGTGAGTGAACAAGTTACCTGACTGGGTTTAAACCACGACAGATGTAAAGACCTAGCATTTGATGACTTGAAGGATTACAACAGTAATAATAGTAATGAAATAAATGAAGAAATGTAGCTCTATATATATATAGAGAGAGAGACTTGTTGAAATATTTACCATCAGTTTAACCTACAGTTTAAAAGAAGACAGGTAAAAAAGCTGCAGCTCAAACCCAAAAGCTCTGTATCAGTGGTTGTTCATGAATCTGCTAAATTTTACACCTCACTGCACCACTGACTGCCCTTAAAAGATTGCAATTTAATTGCAATTAACAGGCAATATAAAATATATATATAGTGACTTGGTTTCTATAGAACATTCTGTGAAGTGTTGGCACATTACAAGAAGCATATTGAGAAATATATGTATAGCATAAACTTTAAAGAAGCTTTGTTTAGTGCCAGGAATCTAGAGTTGTTGGGAACAGAGATTACTCTTTGTCAAAAAACATGTGTGTCACTGGTGGATATTTTTCATAGCTAATTCTGGGAGAAAGAATACAGAATAATAAATGTCAGGGAAAATATATGTTTCATAAAACTACCTTTATAAAACTGTTGGATGTGGCATTTTAATAGAGCAATTCTTACACTCAAAATTGCTTCAAGTTTCCAAATGATCAAGGAAATATATACTTGTGACATTAGTTAAGTTCTAGTTATGTTAATCTTTCTTAAAGCTTGCTCCTTCAGTTTCTTCTAATAGTTATTACTTCAGTTTATTATTATTATTACATGTCAGTGCCATGGAGAGTGGGATCAAGTGATCGAGTCATCAGCAAGTTTGCTGATAACACCAAGCTGTGTGATGCAGTCAACATGCTGGAAGGAAGGAATGCCATCCAGAGGGACCTTGACATGCTTGAGAGGTGGGCCAATGCCAGCCTCATGAACTTCAACAAGACCAAGTGCAAGGTCCTGCACCAGGATTGAGGCAACCCCAGGTAGAACTACAGCCTGGGCAGAGAATACATTGAGAGCAGCACTGAGGAGAAAGCCTCAGGTGTGTTGGTTGACAAAAAGCTCAACCTGAGCCGGCAGTGTGCATGCACTTGCAGCCCAGAAAGCCAACTGTACCCTGGGCTGCATCAGAAGGAGCATGGCCAGCCGGAGGAAGGAGGTTATTCTGCCCCTCTACCTCACTCTTGTGAGACCCCACCTGGAGTATTGTGTCCAGCTCTGGGACTCCCCAGCACAAGAGGGATGTGGACCTGTTGGAGTGAGTCCAGAGGAGACCATGAAGATGATCAGAGGGCTGGAGCACCTCTGCTATGATGACAGGCTGAGAGAGTTGGGGTTGTTCAGCCTGGAGAAGAGAAGGCTTCATGGAGATCTTAGAGCAGCTGCCCGTACCTAAAGGGAGCCTACAAGAAATCTGAAGAGAGACTTTTCGTAAGGACAGGTAGGGATAAAACAAGGGGGAAAATGGCTTTAAACTGAAAGAGGGTGGATTTAGATTAGGAAAAATTTCTTCACTGTGAGGGTGGTGAGGTACTGAAACAGGTTGTCTAGTGAAGTTGTGGCTGACCCATCTCTGGAAGTGTTGAAGGCCAGGTTGGATGGGGCCAGGTTGGACTGGTCTAGTGGCAAGTATGCCTGCCCATGGCAGTGGGATTGGAACCAGATTATCTTTAAGGTCCCTTCTAACCCAAACCATTATATGATTCTACTTTGAAATTATTGAGTATTAACTGCTCTGTTAGAAAATGCATTTAAAACTGCATCAGGATCTCATAGCAGCCTTCCAGTATCTGAAGGGGGCCTATAAGGATGCTGGGGAGGGACTCTTCATTATGGACTGTAGTGATTGGACAAGGGGTAACAGGTTAAAACTTAAACAGGGGAAGTTTAGATTGGATATAAGGAGGAAGTTCTTTACTATAAGGGTGGTGAGGCATGAGAATGGGCTGTCCAAGGAGGTTGTGAATACTCCATCCCTGTGGGTGTTCAAGGCCAGGTTGGACAGACCCTTAGGCGATGTGGTTTATTGTGTGGTGTCCCTGCCCATGGCAGGGGGCTGGACCTAGGTGATCTTAAGGTCCTTTCCAATCCTAAGCATTCTATGATTTTGTGATTCTATTCTATAATATTTGGAGACAAATATGGGCAGTAAATATATGTCTCCAAATTACACTTCTCTCCTGCAAGCTATGGAATTTTCAGAAAAATCTCAAACTGTCTTGTAATGGTGTCTACTTTTCAGTCTTTGAATGTCTGGTAAGGCAGGAGATCTTGCAAAAATTTTTCAGCCGTATTGTGCTCAAAGCATGAAATGCCACCCGACAGTCTATTTGTAAAGCTAGAAAAGTTCCTTTCTGGCATGTGCAGTGTTCTGTTGCCATATGCTAATATCCTGTCTTTCCTCTGAGCATCTTTCTGCATGAATGCTCCCTGGCCCCCTTGACATGCCTCTATGTGAACTGTAAATACACTTTTAAAATCTTGGAAAGCTTAAAAAGGCTTGATGACTGGTGCTTGCTAGGCATATTGCGAGACCTTGTAATTCAGCTGGTGTGCTCAAAAGGGACAACATATTTCACTGTAATACTATGTAAGGTTGAACACTGAGTGACATCTTAGACCTCCACGAATTGTAGCAGAATATAATGACTTTTGACCATTGCCTGAATGTTTAAAGTGTAGGTATATTTGAAACAAAAACAAACAAACAAAAAATAAAAACAACAACAAAAAAACCCTTTATAGGACTTTTTCCCTTACTTTTCCAGGAAAGAATGATCTAAGTATCTTTCTGAACGTGATCAGAATATGTAAGCAGGATGTACTGAGAAATATTTTATTTAAATACCGTTAAAAATTCTTAGACTTAGTGACTGCTAATAATGGTTTTGACATTGCCAGGGTAAAGTGTTTGGGCGAGATGAATAGCTGGATAATAACTGTTATTTATCCAAACCTGTTTTGTTTGGGGCTTCTTTTTGTTCCCACTTGAAAGGAATTGAGAGAATTAGCTTTTTCTATTTCTTTCAGAACAGAATAGAACAGAACAGAGCAGAATACTTCAGTTGGATGGCACCTACAAAGATCATCCAGTCCAACTGCCTGCCCACTTCAGGGCTGATCGGAAGTTAAAGCATGTTATTAAAAGCATTGTCCAAATGCCTCTTAAACTCAAACAGGCATGGGACATCAACCACCTTTCTAGAAAGCCTGCTCCAGGCTTTGACTACCTTCCCTGTAAATAAATGTTTCCTAATATCTAGTCTAAACCTCCCCTGATGCAGCTTTGGACCATACCAATGCTCCCTGTCACTGGATGCCCAGGGACAAAAGGTCAGCACCTCCCTCTCCACTTCTCCTTCTCAGGAAGCTCTAATGAGCACTGAGGACACCCTTCAGCCTCCTTTACTCCAGAAGAAAATAACAAGTCTCCTTTTGTTATCCTGTTCTCCAAACTAGGCAAGCTCAAAATCCTCAGCAGCTTCATGCAGGATGTTACTTCCAGGCCCTTCACCAACTTTCATGCCCTTTGCGGATGCATTCAAGTACCATAACAATTTGGGGCCCACAGCTGCACTCAAGGTAAGGCTGCGCCAATGCTGAATACAGTCTTTCGACTGGCTGGTTTTGCGGTGTTTGATGCATCCCAGGATGAGGCTTGCCCTCTTGGCTGACAGGGCACACTGCTGACTCCCACTGATCCTGTCTGCTAGCACCCCCAGATCCCTTTCTGCAGGGCAGCTGCATAATCCAGCCCAGGATTTGTCACCTTGGTTTACACTGTTTTTTCTAGCTAGGTGAAGTCATGTCAGTTATGTGGGGTAATGTACTTTTTGACGCAGTAAACAATTGCAGAAGGGGAGGGATCCTGTGCCTGTAAGCAAAAAAGTGAAGACCATAATTCACTTTCTATGGGTGAAAAAAACCTGAAGTTGTTCTGGAAAATATTTGGAAATGTATGGCAACTTTATATGTAAAGGACCTGTATCATGCAAAACAGTTACAGTATGAAGTTATATAATACTATTTTTCCACAAGTGACACATAAATAGAACAATTCAAAGCAATTAAAAAAATCTTTTCTCCTTTACTTTCCTTACAGCTCTGAACTTAAACAAAAGGTTTAGTGATTTCTTCTGGTGGCATTTCCTGGATTTATTTCTCAATAATGACACTTTTGGGAGCAATTCTATAGGGAATGAGATTGATCACCCATCACTGCTGCTGATGTGCTGTTTAACCAAGCTGGTGAACCATAAACTGTCATCAGAGAGGGTATCAGACTAACAGCGTGTATCATGCGGCTTACTCTCCTGTGCACCTGACAATGATGATAATTCTCTTAGTCCATTAGACAGAACAAGGACTCACTAAACAAAGTATTGCAGTGGTAGACTTTGTGCGACCCAAAAAAGAAACCAAATCCTCCTAGATGGGCTAAGTGGTGACATAAACTGAAGTCATAGGTCATGGAGCAAGAAGTCTAGTGCTTCATGCATTAATAAGACTTTGACATACAGACAAGATTTCTGAAGGTGAAGCTTTCTTTCGTAGTAGTAAATATGCTCTAAAAATGGGTAAGCATAGCTAGTTCTTTTGAGCAGTGAAGAATACTTGCTCCAAAATCATGTTAGTGTAAATGTTTTTTTTTCAAAGAAATACGAAAAAAACACCCCAACATAAGAGTTTAAAGGAATAAACAATGTTTATATTTTTAGTTATTGTTACGTATTATGTACCTGGTGCTTTAATGTTGCCGTCTGAATAAACATGATTAAAAAAGTTATGATTACTAGATAAAGTTTATGATCCAAGGCCTCAAACCTATGAAATTTTAAGGACAAAACCTCAAGGGGTGTGCACAGATTGATGAAGGTGTATATAACCTGGTGATTGACATTTACATTCTTTTTTACACTTGCATGCATAGTTCTTACTACTGACTTCCAGGGCATAATTCATCTCATCCTTATGGTGGCATTTTTAACAAGTGAGATAACCTAAAATTACCTATTATTATGCATTTAGAAGGTATACAGGGATCATCTTACAGTTAGAGTATCTATCCTATACAGTAACTATAACTGTCTGTGCACAAATCCTATGAGACAAATCCCATACCTTCTGTGGAAACTAAAGCCTTTGTAAGCCTAAGGTCAGTACGGCTAAAGCAGAAAGTCTGCCCCTTCCTCTGAGCAACTCATTGTCTATTGGTCAAACCAATAACGGTTTGAGTCAGTGAATGTTGGCTTGTATTTCCCAGTATTTCTCCATCTGTATCCATACTATGGCCTCTTTTTTAACTGCAAGCACACGGAGTCAGTAAAAGCTCTTTCAGTGGATAGTCCCTAGCACACAGGAACTTGTAGGACCTGTGAAAGTAATTAGTCTGGCAGCAATAACAATAATGAAATAATAACAACAGTAATACTAATAGCATATAAAAATGCAAGAAAACAAGAAGAGATTTAACTGGGAAAAATAACTTTGAAGAGACTGTTTTCTGTTTGTGTTGTCTGCTAAGAATTCACACAGGTATAATAGCATTGGGAAGCTTCAAAAAGAAAGTTAAACAATTGCCCTAAAATTAAGCAATACTCTCACTACATTAAGAGGTAGGAAAATTATGTACTGATTCCAGCAATCATCAGAATAATCATCAGAGCTCCAAGGACACTAGCAGACCTCATTGCCCCTGAACAGCCCCTCCAGGGCTTCTCCCACCCTGCCCATGGCTAAGGACCCCATTTCAGTCCCCCAGGGTCTCACCCCAGTGATGCCACAACGGGACTGGGTCTCCAACTACCTACAGGTCTGCTCTTCCTGGCCACGGCCCCACCAAGTTGCACCTAATCAGGGACGCATGCTCCAGCCCAGCCTCAACCCATCTCTGTGGAGAAGCCTGATGCTTGGGGCTGGGGCTGCCCTTCTGTCCCCTGGCTGCTTTGCTCCTGGCTAGAGAGTGGGATGGGTCCTGAGTGGCAGGGATGCATGGGGAAACCCCCAGCTTCTACCACCAGCACTGCCCTGACAATCTGGGATATAATTCATCCTTCAATTGAGTGTTATGTAAATACCTCATCTTCAGGTATTTGTTACTTCTTATGCACGAGGAATAGAAACATTTTTTTCTCACTGGTAGAAAAACTCAAATTTTCAGAAAATGTCAACAGGACAGTCATGAAGAAAAGCAATATCTACTGACTCTTACCCTTTCATTACAGACAATGTGACTTTATTTACTACTTTCTCAGGTAAGAATATATTAAAATTGTTACTCATTATGATACCACTGATTTTTTTGTTGTTGTTGGTTTTTTGTTTGTTTGTTTTTGTAAATAAACCCATAAATTAGTAAATGTAAAAGCAAACAAAGTGCTCATCCCTGTCTTTGTAAGTCTGAAAATTAGACTCTGGTCATGGTAGTGTAGCCTTTCGTGTTTTAAAGGAATGCTTTTCTGGGTCTTTTATATACCATGGAGTCCATAGATTTTTATAAAAACCCTTAGCGGAACAGAACTGTCTAACGTCATTAGGGATGTCCAAAGGTTTCTGAGATCTCAGCACAAGGCTGGCAGATGTAACAGGAAAACCACAGGAGACCAGTGCCCTTCTGCATTAGAAGGTGAAGGCCAGAAAAAGAAATCGAAATTGTGTTTTATCTCAAACTAGAGTCCAGCCTTTAGGGAAGTTAATTAAATTGGGTTTAGTTTTGGTTTTGGTTGTGGTTGTTGTTTTGTTGGTTGTTTTTTTGTTTGTGTGTTTTTGTTTTGCTTTGGGTTTTGTTGTTTGGTTTGTTGGGGCTTTTTTTTTCGTAAAGTTTTAGCTTCTTTTGTCACTTGAAATAGAAATGCAGGGGTTTTCTTCTTTCATCTACTTGTTGTGTTTACTTGAATGAAAACTTGAATATTGTATATTTTGTCTCTCTTTTTATTTCACCGCAGAAATTACAGAGGCTTCATGCTAACTGACTAGCCAACTTAACTGGCCAGCTATTACTGACAGAAGAGATAGGTCCCTTCAATTGACAGTTTGGAGCAGAAAAATTTGCACTAAAAGATATTTTCTCTGTTTACTAAAGAAGGAGCAAAGGAATCATAGAATCATATAATGGTTTGGGTTAGAAGGGACCTTAAAGATCATCTAGTTCCAACCCCACTGCCATGGGCAGGCATTCCTGCCACTAGACCAGCTTGCTCAAAGCCCCATCCAACCTGGCCTTCAGCACTTCCAGAGATGGGTCAGCCACAACTTCACTAGACAACCTGTTTCAGTACCTCACCACCCTCACAGTGAAGAATTTTTTCCTAATCTAAATCCACCCTCTTTCAGTTTAAAGCCATTCCCCCTTGTCTTATCCCTACCTGTCCTTGTGAAAAGTTCCTTCTCCAGATTTCTTGTAGGCCCCCTTTAGGTACGGGCAGCTGCTCTAAGATCTCCATGGAGCCTTCTCTTCTCCAGGCTGAACAACCCCAACTCTCTCAGCCTGTCATCATAGCAGAGGTGCTCCAGCCCTCTGATCATCTTCATGGTCTCCTCTGGACTCACTCCAACAGGTCCACATCCCTCTTGTGCTGGGGAGTCCCAGAGCTGGACACAATACTCCAGGTGGGGTCTCACAAGAGTGAGGTAGAGGGGCAGAATAACCTCCTTCCTCCGGCTGGCCATGCTCCTTCTGATGCAGCCCAGGGTACAGTTGGCTTTCTGGGCTGCAAGTGCACACTGCCAGCTCAGGTTGAGCTTTTTGTCAACCAACACGCCTGAGGCTTTCTCCTCAGGGCTGCCCTCAATCCATTCTCCATCCAGCTGTATGGACACTGGGTTGCTGACCACACCTCTTTGATTACAACCATCCAGCCAACTCCTTGTCCACTGAGAGATCCATCTATCAACTCCATGTCTCTCCAGTTTAGAGACAAGAATGTCACAAGGAACAGTGTCAAACTATTTGCACAAGTTGAGGTAAATGATATGAGTTGCTCTTCTGTTATCCACCAACACTGTTACCTCATCATTGAAGGCTACCAAATTTGTCCTTTCTTGTGAATTTTTACTTCAGCTGTAAAAAACATTGTTCCAAAGAGGTCTGTGCTAATATTCTCTTAGCACATACTTCTCTATTTCTGAAATAGTTGTAGAAATCTATGGAAAACAGAGTAATGTCATTTCAGCAGTGCATCATCCTGATTCAGAAACTAAAGCATGCAAACTGAAATTGATTTGTAACAGGTACCTTATTAGAAGCAAACATCAAGAAAACTAGAATCAATGTTGAAACAAAAATTTGTCTTGTAAGCAATCCTGAGTGAAATGTGTTGACACAGCATCACATTCTGTAGCCCCATTTTTGCATGCTTTTCAAAGCACAGTCATCTCAGTCTGGGAGAAATGAATAATTGACTGATCACTGCATAATTCAATGTACTGTTGTAAAAATTCAAGGTCTGGCAAATTTGAAGCTTTTCTTCTTTATTGAGACTCAGGTTAAAGTTTCTATCAACCTTGAAGAAACATTTAAACAGCACAAGGATGCATGATTTATTAAAGTGCATATTATTTCCTTTATATTCCTGCCTTCTTCATTAAGCTTCCTTACATGTTTATGTGATGTTTATGAAGTGTACCTCATAAGTTGAGCAAAGATTACGTTAAAAGATAGCACTAAAGGTCAATCATCTTATTTTTCAGATAAAAAAGGAAAAGACAAAAACAATGAGGAAAATGTATTTGAAAATACAAAACCTATTCACCCATACATATCTTTAATAAAATATCTGTGTACTTAAATACACAAATTTCCCCATTTCTATTTAGGAAAATAAATTTCTCTAGTAATTACCACTAACAGTACTTTCTGCAAAGCTCATAATGGTTGCATGCAATGTTCAGCAATTAATGTTCTTTAGGATATATTGAATTCCCTAGTTAAATTACCTGTCACTGTCACTAAAAAAATGATCTGTAGAAGTCGGTCAAGTCTGCTTCACTTTCAAGTCATACAACAGTTTGAGGAATGTGTTTTGAAATGAAAAGATTAAGTTCAAACATTTGTATTCTCTTTGTCTGAAGTTATTATAGTTGCTTCTTCATAAGATTGCCACAGAAACTAACTCAACTCCAATTCTTCTGTATTAATTTTCAACATTTTACAGGTCATTGCTGAATAATGGCAAATTTTGGGCTGCCTTTTCATTATTTCTTCTTTAAAATCTATGTAGAGCTTTAAGTTTGCACGGTACCACCTGAGACCTAAAAATCTTTCTATGGGCTTTTCCACAAAATGAGGCATAAACAAGGATGTGAATTTGAGGGGAACTGGGAACTCTGTGCTTGCTCCTTGTTTGGATACACGCACCATGAGCTATGAGTGACTTTATGGGAGAGAATTCATTAATGCACATGGTAAAAAAATTTATTGTGAAAGGTGCTGCTGAATACTTTGTGTACTGTGAACTTATGCAGTTTCTTATGGAACCAAGCTCTCTGTATGGGCAGATCCTACAGTCTTACTTTGGAATAGACTTGTATGTATATGTGAATATCATTGCTGTGAAATTTAAATGCATTGAGATGATTAACATCTGTAAAATTTATCCTTTGTAAAACATATGCAAAGCCCGGACATTAGTAAGCACAAGACTGTGAAGGGGAATGCAGTCACTGAAACAAGGATAACTTTATGACATTTCTGCTCAGGGGTTCATTAAGAATAAATATGACAGAACTAACTTGGATCACACCTGAAATCTGCAATAGAAACCTGGCCAAGAAAAAAAAAAAAAAAGAAAGGGTTTTCAAGGAGGAGAATTAGAACATTGAAGATATTTGAAATAACAGAAGTCTTCCAAACTACAAGTACAGCAAGAAGGAGACTTGAGTGTGCTTATTACTTATCACTGATTTCTCACAAATTTAGGGGAAATTTGAAGGATATACCACCTTGGAGACAGATGTAAAACATCTCCAAAAGAAAATACAATATAATAAGGACCAGAGATGCATAAGCAAGAGAAAATATTTTGATTTGAAATCAGGTGCATGACAGGGAGGCTCAGGAAAATGAACTTGATTGGGAAAAAAAAAAAAGGAAAAGAAAAGGTTCCTAGCAAAATACTACTAAAAAGGGTTGTTTCAGAAATGAAATATAGCTGAGTCATAAAAATAAGAGATTTTGGTTATTCTGGTTTTAGTCCGTTATTAGGATCTTGCTGAAACAAAATGCTTATCCTTCTTCCAAATTAAGGTTTTCAGTTGTAGAAGGCTTCATAATTTTTACTTTTTAGTGCCTCCTCTGTTCTATAAAGAGTTCAGGTTATTGATGTCTTTTGTTTATATTTTTTGTGTTGCTTTTAGTTAATTTTTGAGTAACACAAAGCCTTTTAAAATTTTCATCAACCCAGCATTAAAATATTAGATTCTGTAAAAGCAATTCAAGTTGACAAAGGCCAGTTTGTTACATTGACTGACACTGGAGAATAGAACTCAGTTGGAAAGTTTTCAGAAAAACTTGTAATTTCTGTAGTGTTGTTCCAAACGCTTCCCCAGATGCTCACCTTTATTTTGAAAAATGCCAGTGATGGAGAGTACCCCACAACCTACTTTGAAACCCACACAGTGTATCTATCTCAAATTTCTACCACTAGAGTTTGTGGCTTTGGGGGGGGGAGGGGTGGGGGGTGGGGGGGTGGGGCCTGTGTGCTTGTTTGTGTTTTTCTGGGGTTTTTGTTTGTTTGTTTTTGTTGTGGTGTGTTTTATTGTTTGGTTTTTGTTTTGTTTTGTTTTGGAGATTTTGTTGTTTTTTTTTTTTAAGTAAGATTGGCTAATGTTGTCTCCATATGAGAATGGAAATCTTAATATTTAGCACATTCAGTGTAAATAGAGAAGTGCAAATTTAGCATTTCATGTCCATACAGAGGAATAAAATAGAATCTTTAGGGAAGACTAATGGGACACCAACAGATCCAAGGTTAACTTATTTAAACTTAGTCGAACATTCACGAGAAATTCTCTTCATTTCTCCCTTGGCTGAGTTCAGTACTTCTGAATGAGAGCATGCCCTCTGTTGAAAACACAGTTTTGTACTTTAGTTTCCTCTTTGGTTTACTTATTTTCTGTCTGGTAGTGACACTCCCAAAGAAGGTATCTAATGCATGCTACTTTTAGAAATTTTAGTTTCCCAATAATGTCAGAATACAAAGCTCAGTGTGATTCCAGCTTCAAGGTTCAGTGCAGGTAAATTAAAACCTCTCCAATTATTTCAGTCCAAAATTAAGTAAGACCAGAAAAATATCATAACATGACGATATCAGTGTGAGTGAAGAAGCAACAAGCATGCTGATATTTATGAAATGATTTGTAAATACTTTATTTGCAAAATGCAAAATAAAATAATCTCTTCCCTCAAAACCAGTGCTACATCTAGTAGTTTGTCACCTCCTATAATAATAAAGTTTTCATATAACACTAACATTGAAGGAACTTGGCACTCCATCTGTAGAAGACAACAAAAGATTTAGAACATAAGGACCAGATAGAAAAATTTGATTTTCATTTATTAGCTTTGAGTATTTATCAATCTGATTGAAAACAGCTGAGGTTGCTGGGCCTTCATCACTTTTTGCACAGACTATTTCAATCCTGATAGCAGAGGTTCTGTTGTAATAACTTTTGAAAGGCGTTTATAAAGAATAGATGTTTTCCAGTTCCAACATGAGAGGAATAAATTGAGACACCAACTTTTGCAATAAATTGTCTTCCTGACTGTGGTCTTCCATCTCCTCTGGCTATTACTACTTTTTCCGAGCAGCCTGGTTATTCTTTGGTGAAGGATATAGTCATGTTCTTTCCCCATTTAAATTGTTCTGCTAAAGAAAGAACTGCTTTGTATTTGACAAAAAAAAAAAGGACATAGCAAAAGACACATGTGCAATTTAAGCTGTGACAAGTAAGAGTGCTCACCTCTTTATGGTTCCCAATAAGAAAAACTTATTCTTTCACAGAAATGAAATGTGTTAATATACCTTGAGGATTGTCCCATATTTGCATAAGCGTGCACACCTGTGTTTGTGTACAAACCCCAAAGAAGCAGTATTTCATCCTACAGTACTGTTCTTTAAGATCCCTGAGTAAACTGGTATTGTGTCTCTATATTATTTCTGCATACATAGTCTCAATTATTTAAATACCCTGTATTATTTGTTACAAGACTAAGAATATGTATATTCCTAGACATCCCATGTCTGCCTGCTTAGCTCACTAGGAAGCAGAATGAAGTTTTTCTTGCATGAACAGGCATTTTTTTAAAAGCATTCCAGGCTTAAAAAAAAAAAAAAAATTAAAGAAATATCACATATCCAGTATCACTCAGAAAATAATTCTGTAGTGGCAAAAAGTAACATATCTTCATTGTTTCGCAAGTAAGAGATTTTTATCTAGAAAATTCAGATTTTTTCCAATCTAGTCCATTGAAAGCTGTGAAGCTGGTGTAGAGGACTGGGGAGTCAGGTCACAATATGATTGTTGTAATTTAGACTATATTCAGTCCCTCAGGACTTGATTATGCCTCTAGGCACAGCCTTCAGCAAGAAAGTGTGTAGGCTGTGTATCCCAAGAGGTAGTGTGCCTTAGAAATTCACCTCTGAAGTTCAATTGACTCTTTGTTTATACATGAATTCAGCTTGTCAAGAGACTTTTCTTATTGCCAGTGTTCTATGTCCAGCTCCCAATGGCAGAAAGATCTAGCAGTAACGGACAGGTTGGCCTGAACTCCTGAAACCTAAATTAGGCACCTAACATAAGAAAATAACTATACCCGACTATTTATATTGCTAAAAGGAGAAGTGGAAAGTGGAAAAGTAACCTCCAGAAAGAAGGCTCAGACCACATAAGGTCTGATTTGGTTTCTGGAGATGCCTTTCATGGAGAAATTCACACATTAACAGTGGGAAGGAAGAACTAACGCTGCTCAAAGCACTGGGATACTCTCAGAAGGGCCTTCTAAGCAGAAATCTGCAATGATACACAATTTTTTTGATCCATATTAACTAATATAATTTACAATGACTTATACTTTTCCCTAAGCTGATAGCGTTTGGAGTCCTAATATCCATTCAGCCTCAAACAGCCCTACAGCACCTATGGCTTCACTGTGTTATAATTGTTTCCACTAAAACTTCCTCCAAGGCTTCTTTTGTTATGCATGACAACTAAACTATTGTGATTTCAGAAATGCACCCTATGGATGAGGTACCTTGCTTCCATTTTCATTATTGCACTAGAAGGGAAAATTCTAGTGTGTCTTATTGGCTGGCACATGAGAAAGGATCTTACTGCATGTACAGTATCTGGCAGGGATGGAGTTAACTTTCTTCATAGCAGCCAAGATGGTGCTGTGCCTTGCATTTCTGACTAAAGTTGTGTTGATAACATACGGATTTTTTGGCTATTGCTGAACAGTGCTTGCACAGCATCAAGGCCTTCTCTCCACCCAACACCCAAAGTGAGTAAACTGTTGGGGGAGCAAGAAGTTGGGAGAAGACACAGCTGGGACAGCTGACCCCAGTTGAAGAAAGGTATATTCTATTAGCATATGGCATCATGCTCAACAATAAAATCTCAAGGAAAGGAGGATGAAGGGGGAACTTTTCTGGTTATGATACATGTTTTCCTGAACAACTGTAACTATAACTAACTATAAGACTATGAGTTTCTGCTTCCCTTGAATCAGCTGAAGATCTGTCTACCAATAGGATGTAGTGAATAAATTAATCTTTTTCCTTTATTTATGTGTGCCAGTTTTGCTTTTGCTATTAATTATTACCTTGATCCACAAGTCTTTTGGCCTTCCTTTTATTTTCTCACTATCACATGTTAAAGCGGAATGAGTGTCAGGGTAGGTGTTTGGCTGCTGACTGGTGTCAACCTACCACTTTGCAAAGCAGTGCTAAGCCTCAAATGTCAAAAATAAAAAGTTGAACACAGTGAAATCAGTAAAGAATGTTTATACCTCCTCCTCTATATAGAGTTACAGCTTTACTTAATGTTAAAAAAGAAGGAAAGAAAAATAAAAAATATTTTGTAGTTTTCTTACTTTTTTGCCAAATATAATTCTAAGCTGGAAATACATTTTGAATAATAATTTCAAATTGCAATGACTGAAAATCTTAATGTTACTACTATATACTGTAATTCTGTTTTGTTTCAACCTCACAGTCGTTACTATTTCACCCATGAAAAAAATTCAAACACTACTTCCAAGCATTGCTTAAGTTTGCACTGCTTTTTAAAAGAATAATTTCCATGTATGTGTTCTGCATTGTAAAATACATGAACAGCCATCACATAATTGAATGATAAACACTAATTTCAAGTGAAAACACAAGAAACTTGCTTTGCAGGCTCATCATATGTGCCATTTCCACCTGCTAACTAATCAATACAATTCTGGTACTGTAAGTAATTTTCACCTGATTACTCAAATGAAATAAACAGATGTAATGTGTGTTGCACATTTCATTTAGAGAAGAGAAAGTATGGAACAGCACATTTGGACACACTTTTAATTTTCAGATGAAAAAAAAATGGTACTTCATTCAAATACAAGAGAGTAGAACTATTCAAGTAGGAGGTCTAGAGACTGCTTATTGTGCATCTGTGCCCTCAGCAAGTTTGCCATGACATCAAGCTGTGTGTTTCGGTTGATACGCTTGAGGGAGGGAATGCCATCCAGAGGGACCTTGACACTCTTGAGAGCTGGGCCAATACCAACCTCATGAAGTTCAACAATGCGAGAGACAAGGGGCTACACACTGGTCAGGGTAATCCCAGGCACAGCTACAAGTTGGGCAGAGAAGAGATTCAGAGCAGCCCTGTGGAGAGGACTTGGGGGTGTTGGTCGATGAGAAAATGAACATGAGCCGGCTTCAATGAGCACTCACAACCCAGAAAGTCAAACGTATCCTGGGCTGCATCAAAAGGAGCGTGACCAGCAGGTCGAAGGAGGTGATCCTGCCCCTCTAGTCTTGGGAGACCTCACTTGGAGTACTGAGTGCAATTCTGATGTCTTCAGCAAAAGGAGAACATGGAGCTGTTAGAGCAAGTCCAGAGGAGGGCCACGAGGATGATCAGGGGACTGGAGCACCTCCCGTATGAAGACAGGCTGAGAAAGTTGGGGCTGTTCAGCCTGGAGAAGAGAAGGCTGTGTGGACACCTCATAGCAGCCTTCCAGTACCTGAAGGGGACCTACAAGGATGCTGGAGATGGACTCTGCATCAAGGACTGTGGCAATAGGGCAAGGGGAAATGGATTTAAACTTAAACAGGGGAAATTCAGGTTAGCTATAAGAAAGAAGTTCTTTACTGTGAGGATGGTGAGGCACTGGAACAGGTTGCCAAAGAAGTGGTAAATGCTCCATCCCTGGCAGTGTTCAAGGCCAGGTTGGACAGAGACTGGGGCAGCATAGTCTAGGGTGAAGGCATCCCTGCCCATGGCAGGGAGTTTGGAACTAGATGATCTTAAGGTCCTTTCTAACCCTAACTATTCTATGATTCTATGAAGACTCAATAAGTTGCTATATGCTTTTGCTTGCATTGTATTTTCGACAGTTTAAAATTTCAAAATAAATGTCAGAGTTGTTAAGAGGCTGTAGAGGATTTTTTCCTGTCCTCCCTTGATTTATTGCTGCAGAATGTAAACTGATCTGGAAACAAGTGAGAATTCCCCTGTGAAATGATTTAAAGTCCAAATTCCTCATGGAGAGGAGAAAAATATTTGAGTAGAAACAATCATCCCCGTGTGTATAAGCTTTGAATAATAACACCCTGGTTTCCACTTTTCTTTTGTTCATGATGTATCAATCCAGTCTGAAAGGAAACATAAAAATGGCACATATATAAACCAAATGTGCAACAGCAAAAGCTTTAACAAACCCTAATTATTCAGGTGGTTAAGGAACAAGCTAAATAGCAGCACTAGTGCACTGTAAATTCTTGTGGCTGACAGAGAAGTGGTTATGACAGCTTTCACATTATCTCATTGCAGTATCAAGGCAGTAGTCGCAGCTGGCTCATATGTCAAAATGTGTCAGGACTTAAATGGTAAAACAGGAGTGCAACAGCAATTGGCTTTTCAATCAATAATGCAATCAATATATTTCACAGATATTTTCCCATATCTAAATTACTCTGCAGAGATGAGGTAGCCTGACTGAGTGTTTATAAATCAATAAAACACACAGCTAAAGGACATCTGCTCCTGTTCTTTCACTTCAAGGTGCAGTTTGCCTTTTACTTCCAACTGTCTCTTATTTAAGAATGTACTTTTGAGGGAAAGTTGCCCTTTTTTTGCACACAAATCAGTTTTGAGTTGCATTATGACTATAGACTATATTTGTTATTAATTGTGTACTTCAGTTTTAAATGGGTGTAATGGACAGTTTCTACAAGCAACAGAGCTAAGAAAAACATTCATTTCAAATTTGTAGTATACATACAAACAGGTATTTCCTCTCAAATTCAACGCAATGCACACAATTTTGAAATTCCCTCAACTTAGGCAATGTGAATCCTGTGCAACAGAATTCCAGGAGTTTCTCTGCAATATTTTGTAGAAAAGCTTCTTCTCAAAGCACCATTGTTTTGATGATCATCTTTCACTAATTATTATATTTTCAGCAGCAGATGCATAAAAGGTTATAGCTCCTTACAGTATTGTTATATGAAATTAGAGAATATTCTGCATATTCTTTTGTTTGTGAAGAAGTGACTACAGTAGGAATGTGTATTTAAATGCCTATCATCAGAATAATTCCGTAAGATAATATAATTTAATTAATTTCTTGAATATTACTACAATATATACATATACTATACTTCTGCATATATGCAGGTATGTACTACACACAGATACAAATATGTGTGAAGCATTTTGATGCTGGAGTTAATTATATGAGTTAGTGCCTATAGGTGTTCATTATTATTATGTGCACTACACATTTTATTTATACAGTGTTAAGAACTGAAGAAAAAATGTGTCTCCAAGTGTGCACTTTTAATATAAAAAGACTTAATACACTATAGCCACCTCCCACTGCTTGAAAATCACATCAGGCATGAAACAGAGTAAGAAGAACAATTACATCTTCCAGGTAAGACAGACACATTTTGTCAAGAAGTACATAAACTCAAGCAAATTGCATTTCCTAATCTAGGTGTTCCAGTAAAAATAGATTGTTACATTGGTGAACGCCAACTAATCCTATCATGTTATGTCTTTAGCTCACATTCTGTGTTATTCTCTCAATGTATGCAATCTCTCTCATAATTGTGAGATCCATTTCTGAACATTGGTTGTTACACAGTTAAAACAAGCTAGGGGCATAGTGGTTTACTTGTTCACTTAGTCTATATATTTTATTAAGATTTTAACCAAATCTACTGCTATATTAAAGCGTTTTAGAGGATTTGAATATGGGTTTAAGTGGAATATATCCAGTTAACATATATGAATCCAAGATCCTACATGCCTTATTTCCAAATTAGCAAAGAGAATGTGTCTTTGATTAGAATGGGAGAGACTGTTTTGGCCTCAATAGCTGACTAGGTACAGCAACACTGAAAGAAAACCTTGAAAGTGTTAATAAGTAAAGAAGCAAACCAACCCCCAAATATTGTGGTGCTTTAAACCTTGGTTTAAACCAAGTTGGAGGGTGGGTTTTTTTTGACATTACTATATAAAAAGTGCCATAGTATCCTTTGTTTTTTCATTCCATTTTTAAAATTCTTCACCTTTTTGAAGATGCATATGAATAATTTTGCTGAACAATGAAATATTTCAATTGTGTTGAAAGAGGTGTTCAGCAGCCTAATTAAAGTATTATGCAAAATAGACTACAGAAAAGAAAAATCTGTTTTTTTCTTAGCAGAAACATTAAATGAACATAACAAGTGACACCATCATAAAATCCTCTCAGACTATTCTCCATTAATATTATTTTGATAAGGCTCTTAACTGACTGAAACTGTCAGGTTTTTTACAGCATTTGCAAACACTTTACTGTTTCTAAGCTCTGTGGAATCCTAAGTCACAAGTTCCTACAGGTGTTGTTAAAGCCATTCTCATCCACTGTATGCAAATGTCAGAAATATTTTTAGATACCTGAAAATCTATTAAACTTCCAGATGAAAACGCATCTTAAGCTGCAAGTCGAACTCCCAGGAACCATGAAGTGGTTAATAAGTTTATACTTGAGAAGCTATAAAATTAGAGATTGATGCTGGGAACATGAAATTGAAACTAGTTGAAGAATAATCCTGGTGACATGAATTTTATTTTAAGTAAGAGCTGGTCACAAGACAGTAGTTGAGTTCTGCAAAATATGGCATCAACATTCTTGAAGTTGTTCTGTTTTGTGAAAATTGCTCAACTTTTTCTTCTGGGAATATTCATATTCCTTGCCTTACAGAAGATGACAGAACAAATGACCCTGTATTCCTGGAAAAAATGCATTAGGAATCTTATTTATCAGTATTTTGTGTGCTATGTAGGCACCCCTTCGTTATGCAAAGCCAGCTTTCTATTTTGAAGGTCATGTGCTTTGCCTTAATTACAATATCTTATGTCTTCTTGTCCCTGCTCATTGCAGGGGGGTTGGACTGGATGACCTTTTAAGGTCCCTTCTAACCCAAACCATTCTATAATTCTATGATTCTTCAAAATAATACTCTGTCCTATGTGGTGTTGCTTGAGGAACTCCAGTAGAGTGAAACTTGTGTCAATCAGCTGTAAATGTTCTTAAACCTAAAACTTTATGTGAGGGATTAGAAACAAATAGAAAATACTAGGTTGGATGGCACAAAAAAAGCAAGTGACAATACAGACTGGAAGAACAAGAAGGAAAAAGAGATGGAATGGGATGGGAAGGGAATGGTAGGGAAGGGAAGGGAAGGGAAGGGAAGGGAAGGGAAGGGAAGGGAAGGGAAAGGGAAGGGAAGGGAAAAGTAGTAGACATTATTTCACTAGGTAAAACAGTATTACCACACAGGGTTATAAATACGAAGCTCTGTAATCCAAGAGGCAAACATGGCAGTCAGTTGTAGACATATGACTTTTCCAGCTTCAAAGGCAGTTACATTGGCTTCTGATAGGTTCAAATGACACTTTTTTTTTTTGTTGTTGTTGAGAATAGATATAAAAACAACAAATGGAAGTCTTTTTTAGTCATTCAAATTTAGAAATAATTACATGAAATACACAGACAAAAAGACATTCATAAATTACACTTTTACTGAATGTTCCATTGGGTTGAATAATAACCAGGATCACATACGGTCAGCTCATTCTCTAATTCTGTTCATACAGGCTATATAAAGAGTAAAGTTTAACCTGTGGACTGCAAACTATATTCTAATTATGACTACATAAATCAATAAGCCCTCAAGGATACAAATGATAGTAGAGGAACACAGCAGGTGACAAAGCATAAACAAAGAGTATCATAATGATTAAAAGCCCTAAAAGCATCTTAGAGTGAAAAAAGGGAGGCAAAACATTGACTTGATCAAGCTTGTTTTGTTAGCCAAAGCAGGGGGTTTGAGTGTGCTAAAGTGTAAGCAGCTAAGTAGTCTTAGAAACTACCAAACACATTTATTTTATAAAACATGAAGGTCTTGTAAATCAGGTTATGCACCACAACTGTGATATATATCACCAGAATGCATGGGAAGAGAGAAGAAAACCCCAACCTATCTGTTCTTGGAGTATTTCAGATGCTATCAGTTGTCGTAGTGTGGGTAATTGAATTGAAAGCTTTGCATTATCAGTGCATCTTGGAAAAGCTGTGTGGTGTTTCATAAGGAATGTGAGCTAAGTATAGGATTGTGAAAGCTGGTTTTGGCGATCATTCTATATTAAATGATGCATCTTTGTCCTGGCTTCAACAGTAACAGGCTTTAACCACAACAATCCTTCAGAACTATAAATATGTAGAATACACTGATGTTCTACAGCATTCTTCCAGGGAGTTTTTGAAAAACTGGGAGTGTATCATTCAAAAGAAAGTAGAGCTATTTTATGACAGGAGTAGGGATACAATTCAATAGTAACTAAAAATGGAGATAGAAAAGCATTCTGAGCCCAGCCTGAATTTCATATTGAAAAGAACATGCATTAAAAAAAAAAAAAAAAAGTTCTTATTACAAATTTCAAAGGATGCTTAAAAATGAATTCAATATAGATGAATAGTTTATTCAAGGCTGCAAAATTAACCTTTCAGAAATATTTGCAATGTGAGTAAGCCATCCAGTTTTAAGGGGTGGGTTAAGAGGTCTTATCCCTCCTGTAAGGACTAATTCTGTTACTGTTATTGCATGGTATTACATTGCATTTCTTTCAGAGGGAAATCTGTTTTAAAATGCATATACAGAATTAAATCATTATGAATCTTGCTCCTCAGCAACAGCTAAATATCAAATATCAGTTAAATTTCTTACTTTTTAAATTATTATTTTTAAAATCTCCTTAGAAACCATCTGATAGTAAGCTTGTTAAAAACTTATCAAAATGACACATTTAATTAATAGATTACAACAAGATGCATTTGTCCAATATAATCTAGTAAAGGTAATCTGACAGCATAGTGGGTGACAGACTTAATGAAAAGTCCATAAGGTGTATAGGGGGTTTGTGATTTTTTTTCTAAGTATTTACTTTACATTACTACAAATAGGGAAATTTATTCCCTTCTTTTAATAACAAGATCCTTATTGACATATAATTTTTTTATCCCTAGATCATATAGTGAATATGATTTACATGATAGATTGTGACATTGGAACAATGAGCTATAAGAAGCTGCAATTTTTTTTGTTATGGGACACAAATTACTTGAAGTGTGGAACACATCCTCTGAGAATTTTTTCTACTCTCAGGCCTAAACAACTGCATACAATGAGACATGGCCTTTAACCTGCTAGGTGCTCAGTTTTAAATTGTTGATCTGGACAAAGAATGCTGAGAATTCTGATATTCAAAGGTTCACTCCAACTGGTAATGAGCACAAACTGAGGAATGTAATCAAGGAATACATGACTCTTCCTCTGTAAAACTCCAGCTAAAGCAATAACTTTGCAGGATGATGAGGAGGCTGTTTTTTCTTGCAGCACTGAGGGAATGCACTGACAAGAAGAGTGGGGTAGCTGAAATCATTGGAAAGAATTGTGTAGGAGAATAAAAGATGAGCTTTCTGCATGTGAGGGCACTATATCATGAAATAACGCATGTTCCCCCACACAGGAAAATTAATAGAATTTTGCTTACTTGCAAGATCATGAAAAATAATCAGCAGTAATGAAAAAAGATCACACAGGTAAAGTTGTTGGTCAAATATTAGACAAAAAAATGAAAAAAATTGAAATTAAAGTACTGCATTTGCTACTATGACTGATATTTAATAAGGGGGTCAGCTACTTTTTCTGAAATGTTAGAAAATGTATAGGAAACTCAGAGTCTCATAGCTGTGCATCCTTGTGCACCCAAAGAGACATTTTTCTGTCTTTTTGCTGTACAAGATATGCACCAGCCACACCTGCCAAGAGGCAGAGAATATAAACCATTCAATTCCATAAACAATAGTAAATGCAATTTTAAAGGCTGAGGAGTTATGTCACATAGGACCTACCTGCAGTGTTAGGAAAGTACAATACATGTCCTGCGCATCCTATCCTGTATCTGTGGCCTTGGACAGATGGAATAAATGGCATCACAATGGAATTTATCTACCTCTCTTTAGGCAACTGAATCCTGGCTAGATAGTCAAGCCATCTATTTTTCTCTAGGTCTAAACAGGGATCACTGAGAAACAGTCTTCCCAACTCAGAGGGCTAAAGTTAAGAGGTGGAAGCATCAATACATATTCCTTAACTCCTGTTCAGAAGTCAATGCTGAAAACCATTTGCTGGTCTGAAGAACAGAAGAAAGTTGTAAAGGCCACAGAAGA
Organism: Pezoporus wallicus; assembly: GCF_028554395.1. Lineage (NCBI taxonomy): Eukaryota > Metazoa > Chordata > Aves > Psittaciformes > Psittacidae > Pezoporus > Pezoporus wallicus. Next base: position 1,237,239 of record NW_026641478.1, on the reverse strand, counting down.
TACAAAAATTTATAATGCTATGGACCCTTGGCTTGCTTTAGAGTAAATTCCTCATAAAACTGTATATTGATGTTCAGGTCACATCATAATGTGAAAAATACCATGGAATCACAGGAACATGGCAATAAACTTTCTAATCAGGATTCTACCATTTTATAGGGATTTTTAAAATTATAGAATAAGTATGCATTTTAGCTTTTTTTTTTTGTTTGTTTTATGTTTTGTTTGTGGGTTTTTTTCTCTTTTTCTCTGAAGTATCCCAGAGTCCCAGAGTTTCTATTTGGAGAGTCCCTTTCCTTTTATTATTATTATTTTTAATTTAGCTGCTATATAAGAGCTATTGTCAGTCAGGGTCAGGTACCTGTTAATCTAGGAGTTAAAATCACTCAGAGTAAAGCTTTACACAGTCTAGCTCCAAGCAATTGTCCCAACACATTTCTGCTCAGCCACCATAACTGTAAGTAAAATGAGAATTTCAGCTGAAACTGGTAGACTTAGGTATATTGTTAGACTTCACTATTCTATGAAGGATTTGGGATCCATTAGGTAATGAATGGGTTACACTGAGTAACTAAAGAAGATTAATTGGTTATTGTTTGTAAATTGCTTTACAGATAGTAAGTATCACATAAGTGCTCTGCATTACTGTTATTAATGGACTATTTTTATCACCATTGTTCATATACATAAAGGGAAACTATATTGCTTTCCTTCAGACCAGCATTCAGAACTTCAAAAGAAATTACTTTTTGGTCTGATTAGACTGATTAATATTTATCAAGAATGAGGTGATATGTGACTATAAAGACAGGAAAGAATACTAACAAAAAACGGATTTTAAATATTTAAACAGAGATCTAAGCAGATGCTATACAAACAGGAAATTTTTAAGTATGACCTGGCAATTTTAAAAATCAGAAGTCCTTAAAAATCCAGCCATAAGCTTTTGCAATATCTTCTCTATATCCTTAATACCTATAGAAATATACACTTTCCTGATTAATGTTTTATAGGATATTATTATAATGACACTACTTGAAAGATTCAGGGAACCTTTGTTTGAAAAAGAGTAAGGAAAAGGTTGACGAATATGACAAACTAATCAGAAATCTTGGTTTCAAGAAAAAGTATCTTTTAGTATGGCTATAATGTTTCTTCAGATAGCATCCCTATTATTGAACTTAATATCTAAAGATCTTAGGTCACAGATTCAAGAGGGTTCATGTATTTGAAGGTGCAAACTGGTATTTAAAGAAAAAACTAACAAAAAAAGGCTATTAGCAAACCTATGTCTAAAATAACTTTTCTTAGTCTCATATGCCTAACACTCTAGACTTTCACTCCTCTGATATTACACAGATTATTATATTCTTTGCTCAGTAATTCCTAGAAAAAACCCAAAGTATGATTCCTGTGGCATGAAATATTATTATTGGTATGTTCTTCTGTAAACAACAACATCATTTAGAAACACAGCAAAACATCACCATATATCTAGAAAAAAAATGAGTATAAGAAGTACATAGCAGTGTTGATAAAAGTACCTATAGCCAACATATGGATACAGTTCACTGCATGTTTGCTTTGCCTCCCTTGCCATCTTAATAATTAATGTATATTATAATCTCAGGATCTTTTCTGTGTTAATATGACTGTTAGTCTCTTGAGTCTGCAGCAGGCTCCTACCGGGCTAACTAAATACAGGAATGGGAGATCTGTTTGCATCTCCTTATGCAGAGTATTTAGGAAATAAGATATGAATCCCCATTTAAGCTATAACACAGAAATTCTGTTCTCCTAGCTGGCAGGACAAAACCAAGAAATTAATCTAGATTCTTATCAGTATTATTCTAGTATAATTTTGGGGAATTCATTGTATATTTTTTTAATCTCTTTCAAATTCATATATCTAGCGGAGCAGCCACGTTACACACAGCTAAATCCTAAGCATCTCTAATAACTTCAGGAGATTCTTGCCTTTCCAACAGTGAAATGTACTGAAAAATTTGTTCAGTTCATATGCAATTGTTTCACTAACTGAACAAAGATTACCATCACTCGGACACACTTAAGTGTAGCATTATGACTTGGTGTCGAAGCTACGTTTGGACACTGTTTATTCCTAATGATGGGTCAGGTTCAAACTGGGCCAGATATCTATCACAGAACAATGTATTTCATTCTTTAAATTATTGGAAATAATCAAAAACTGAGTGTATATTATGTCTTTCACTTCAGGGATGGTATATTTCAGGTGCTACAAAAGTGCCATAACTTCATCCGCACAATCCAGCAATATATTTAACTCAGATTCTCTATATCAGACTTTTCAGTTGCACTGTTCAGGATTTGGAAGAACACCAATTAGCTGATGTTGAAAATATCGATGAGGCGCTAAACTGCTGTGGTGGCAATATCTGCTCAAGCCTTTTACAATATTAGGTACATATCGTGACACCTAACATTGTACTGCTGTAGGTAACTTTCCCACTACATAGCATGTTCCCTTTATAAATGTGATTTGTGACATTTTTAATAACTACTTCAGAAATAATCCATCATTACATCTTTCAGATTATCCTTTGGGAATCCTTTGAGGTTTTGGTAATTTAGCACACATGTAAATATTCATCATATGCTAATATTAATTTAAACAAAGTTGTTTCACGGTGTTTTCAGATGAAATAAATGCATAAACAAACAAGTACATTACTATTGGAAAGTCTTTTTGTGTTTTATGGGCTGGATGACATTTCATAAATGAATAATATTCACTAGTTAGTAGAAAGCCACTGATGTTAAGTTTCTGATATACAGCTAAGCAACTCCATCTCAAATTTCCCACTTCTACAACTAAATAAACTAATAAAGAAGGCCTGGTCTTTTAAAAATGTAAAATATCAGAAAATCATACACAGATGTTAATATATTAATCCTTCTTTATGGGAAGAATTAAAGCACTTTTCTGCTGTAAATACAGAGTTGAACAGAAGACAAAAGCCTGCTTTAAGAAAGGTTAGGAATAGTCTGTTCATTTCAGCTTTCATATTAGCCTTATTTAAGCCTTAATTTTGCTCTATATTTTGTAATTAGGATCAAGGGAAATTTATTGCCGTTTTACTTTGTTAATGAGTAATTTTGGGGGTAGAGGAGGAAAAGATATTTTGAATGAGTGTGAAAGACTGTACTTAGTGCTAAGCTATGAAGAAAGGTGGCTATGATATCTGGAGGAGTGCAGCATTACAAAACACTGTGTTAACTCTTTATTTCTGCACCTGATGCAGTCATTTCTAGCTGTGCAAAGACTGTCTCTCAGAATGTTAGTATAGTATATTTTGTTTTAAATAATAAGGTAAAGATATACTTGATGTTTACAAAGACCAATACAGGAACTGACAATAGGGTTTGTTTTGTAATGACAATGCTACAGAAGCGTTTTGAAATAATAAATGAAAGCAAAACTTTCAAGGATTATAGTATTGCTCTTCCAGTCAATTGGTAATGGTTTTAGATCAGAGGCAAATAAACAAATACATAGCTTAACTTTACTTCCCATGTGTTTGGTTCTCATGTGTCATTTTCCCTTGCAAGTTACCTAGACAGAGAAGAAATCTTGACATACAACAGATATAAGATGTGAATTAAGGTACTGAGATATTTTAAAGAAGAGGAAATATGAAATAAAATTACACCTTCATTTTCATTGGATGAAGACATTGAGGATGATGGGAAATTCATATGAGAAAGGTAGACAGAATTAGTCCCAATCTCTTGGGTCCTTTGGAAGCAAGTAACATGATCTTTGAAGACTGATTTTACATTGGAGTTTGGTCTCAGTTTCAAGTAGTCACACAGTTTAAAAATTATGGTTATTATTAATCTGTTGAGAATGGCTTTTAATCATCCAGACAGACCCTGTACAATTCTTAATATGTATTTGTTCAGAAGAAAAGTAAATGTACTTTTAAAAAGTGGTAAAATAACTGCTGAATTGAAGAAAAAGGAAAAAAAAAGGGAAATTCTCAAAAGACCAGTATTTTGCTTTTTATCACATATTTCAGAAGATTTTTGTCTGCTGTATCCAGAAAAATTAAAAACTTGCGATATCACAGACACCAGTGATTCTTCAGAAGTATGGCACTAGCTCATAACAAAATTTCTAAGTAAGGCACGTGTGCCAGGAGTTAAAGGAAGCATTTTGTGGAAAGCAAATTTCAACATGTATATGAGCTCCTAATTACCTTTGTCTATGTACACTCTTGGCACTACAGGTCCCAGACTTAAATTATTTCCCATAAATTATAGAACCTTTTTGTCTTTATATTCTCTAAAAAACTGTGGTAATACTACAAAATTAAATTATTGTTAAGTGTGTTTCATGAGAAAAATGTTTAAATACATATTTTAACAGCAGCTAGCTGGCAAATTTATCTTCATTTATTTTGTCTTCAATAAATTAATGCACAATGTATAATGTACAATGTTGGAACAAGTCCAGAGAAGGGCCACGAGGATGATCAGGGGACTGGAGCACCTCCCATATGAAGACAGGCTGAGGAAGTTGGGGCTGTTCAGCCTGGAGAAGAGAAGGCTGCATGGAGACCTCATAGCAGGCTTCCAGTATCTGAACGGGGCCTCTAGGGATGCTGGAGAGGGACTCTTCATTAGAGACTGTAGTGACAGGACAAGGGGTAATGAGTTCAGTCTTCAACAGGGGAAGTTTAGATTGGATATAAGAAGGAAATTCTTTCCTGTTAGGGTGGTGAGGCACTGGAATGGGTTGACCAGGGAGGTTGTGAATGCTCCATCCCTAGCAGTGTTCAAGACCAGGTTGGAAGAGGCCTTGGGTGATATGATTTAGCATAAGGTGTCCCTGCCCACGGCAGGGGGTTTGGAACTAGATGATCTTAAGTTCCTTTCCAACCCTAACTATTCTATGATTCTATGATTCTATACAAAGAAGATGTGATCTTAGGTAAGCAGGATTGTCTTCTTCCTAATAGGGATGGTGTAAAAATTTTATATTGTAAGAATGAAAATAAAAAGAAGTGTGGCATCTCGTAGAGGAAGCAAGATTCTGGTATTGATTACCCACTGAAATAAATATTAATAAATATTAATTTATTTCAGTATATTTTGTCCACTTGGCAAGGAAAACTGGTTCTGAAGAAGAAATTGGTTAATATATACATATTCTTTCATCATTGGAAGTCTGAACACAGCACTGACAAGTTGAGTGTAGGAATCTAGATGGGTTAATAGTGAGCAGTGAACTGTCTGCTGTTACAGGTGTGTATTAGAATAGGATGGAAAAATTAGTTGAGGCTCGACAAGCACACAGAGTGATAATCCACTGTATGGAATTCAGGCATTGCACTCCATTTTATAGTGTTAGATGAAATGCTCTGGTGCAATATTAACTACCTTGTAGGCCAAGGTGATTTGGTTCTTTTACGAAATGAGCCACACTCAGAGACATATTAGGAAACATTTACTATCTAATACTCCACCATTTCTTCAGTCCTTGGTTAAGCTTTGTGTAGGATATTAGGATTTTAATTTCCATTAATAATTCCTAAACAACAGCTCAATTTTACTTTTTTCCTCTGACTGCAACTTCTTTTATTTTTTCAACAGTGTTTTTATCTTATTTTTGTGGTACAAAAATATTTGTGAGTGGAATTCTTAAACAATAATCTTGATAGTGGTTTGCTACACTAATATTCAACTCAGGAAATTGGACTTAGTAACGACAGGAAGTTTCCTTATGCTTTGGTAGAAGTTTAGTAAGTATATGTGAATGTCTGACGTATTTCAGACACAGAACTCTTTAAGAAAATAAAATAATTTAGAGAGCATGACAGTTATTTTTTATGTATTTCAAAAAGAATAAATATAAGGAGGGGATGAGAGATAGTATGTTAGCTAATCAGTTTAACAAAGTGAGTATTCCTCCTGAATACCTTCCAAATAGCAGTCAAGATGTAGAAAGTTCTTTTAGGCTTGGGACCAGAATCATGCTCTTTAGATTGGTATGGATTGAAGAACATAATCTTTATTCACACCATTTTTAAGTATGGATTTAGAAATTTCAACATAGGACATCGACTCCTACTACTCTCATCATGCTAACACAGAGAACATTGAAAATTAAGCTTATTTGATTTGATGGCTCATTACTTTCACAAAGGTGCTTTGAGAACACAGCATATCTAATTGAAACACGCATACAATGCAGACTTTTGAAAAGGTCCTGAAATAATCCTCGGAAAAGTGTATATAGTACCTCTCCAGAGAACTACTGAGTGTAAATATAGTATCAGTGATATCCAACAGGCTAAAGAGAAATACGGTGAAGAATGCTCCTTTGATTGTAACAAATGGTGTGCACGCGAGTGGGAGGCCTTTTCCTAATGGAAAGGAATTTCACAGTTTCATGTGAATACATGTATATTGGTGATGTTTCCCGCTCTGTCCTACCTTGAAAGACCTGTGCACCACAGCGTGCAACCCAAGCATGTGCACTGAATGGTATTACCCCATGATCTCCACCTTTATGATGCATGCTGTTTATCTCACACAGTATTTATTGCATGGACGTCATACCTCTACACTCAGCATCTTCATCTCACAGTGTTATATTACAGTTACTACTTTCAGAGACCTTAACCCATTGCCATGCTTCTCCTGCCTGGTGGCACTCCCTTAGATAAGGAACATTGTGTTTGCTATGTTCTGAGACCATCCTCTGAACTAACCCAATTAGAGAACAGGAATAGGAGGATACCTAATTTCTGTCTCTATTAAAATTCTATTGGAGAATACAAGGTTCTGAAAAGAGCAGAGCAATTCCAGAACATAATGAGGTGCAACTCTAAAGAGTTTAGAAAACTCCAGAGAAAGGCTGAAGGTTTCATCCCAAATGACAGATTTTTAGAATCATAGTTTTGATGATGCACACCTGAATTTTAGATTTGTGCTATTGATTAGTGTTATTTTATTTCTAGCTCTTTGTATTCAAGCATATACATACTTCTGAAAATAGCACAGAATATAACTTCAAAAGGAAAACTTCCTTTCCACAACAGCAGAATTTGGTTTTGTTTGAATCTTCTTTCACTCTATACATTCTTCTGGTAAGGACTCCAAAACATGGTGTGATTCTGGAAACCTGGATTTCCTGCTGAACATAAAATTTTTCAGTAGAGAAAATGACATTCTTGAATTCAGGGTCAGAATTGTGAGTCTGCGCAGAGACTTGTGCATTTGTGCAGAGACTTCTGGAACCAGTTCACTGGATTTAAGGAGTTACAAAATTCCCGCTAGTATCAGTACTGTCTTCCTGATCAGCATGGAGCCTATAGAGCTTTTTCTTCCCACACATGTATGAAGAAAATTGGAAAGCTAACACATAAGAAAGGTATGTGATACATAAATATACATCTCCAATTCCTGTGTGATCTTAATAAAGTAAAGAAGGTAGTACTAGGAAGAATCATACAGAGGATTCATCTTGAGAATAAAAGAGAATGCTTAGAAGCTTAATATCTGTGGATTTCAGTTTTTTACATAAGGGCACAAAGGGTCCAATTCAGTTGCTCCAAAATAGGTAGGTACTGACAATTAAGATGACTTAAGACTTTTGAGTTAACTCTGTGGAAATACAATATATGACACAAGATTGAACTCTGCAGAGGCAGCTGGGGGCCAAGTGAGTTAACCGAAGGCATCTGAAATGACCTTGGTGGGGGAACTGAACTGAGACCATAAGCTGCAATACAACACCTAAATTTACATATCTCCACATGAACCAGATGCTAAAAGCTTGGTTATAGATAAATGAAGATCTTAGTGAGTCAGCCAACAGAGCCTATAAAGTATTTCAGTTGACCAGTTTCTGGTATCCACCTGAGGGGAAACCCTTTAAGCTCCATTTACTATATTGACTATATCTTGACTGTGTAAAAAGCTTAGACATACAGCTGACATCTAGATATTGACATATAGAAATTTATATTTAGAAGCTGTACACATAAAGATGGAATTGAATGGAAGAAGAGAAATGAACTCCCAAGGAAAGAAGAAAGATTAACAAGGTTTCAGAGAAAACTAGGAAAAAACCTGTATTATACGACTGTTAAGTGAAGGAAGCAATTTATATATTTTATCAATGTATACTGTATACATTACTTAAACGTGTGTCAAAAGGGTAAATATGGCATATTGATACACAGTGCTTTAGTAGAATACTTCAAACAGATCAGGTGACTAAAGAAAGTTCAGAAATTTAAAAAATAAACAATGACATGTAACTGGTATCAGAATGAGCTGAATTTTATTACTAAAGAATTAATTAAAGATAGACTAGAATATGTATGAAGACAAGTGGAAAGGAAGAAACATAAATGAGTACTGAAAAGTAAAGAAAGACTTCAGGGAAAAAAAAAATGTTAAAGAAAAAAAGTGAGTTCTCAAAGTCTAAAGGTAACTTATGCTGTAACATAAACAGACAAACAGACATTAGCTGCTGAAAGCTTTTTCCCAGACCAAGTGAAATTCACCCCAACATCTCTACCAGAATTTAATTGAATTTATATTAAATAAAATGTGATATAAATTACTTGAAAAATGTTCTGCATTACTTAGGAAGCTGAAAATATAGAATACAAGTATGTGAAAAAAAAAAGACCGGTAGTTAGAATCATAGAATCATAGAATAGTTAGGGTTGGAAAGGACCTTAGGATCATCTAGTTCGAACACCCCTGCCATGGGCAGGGACATCTCACACTAAACTATCTCACCCAAGGCTTCATCCAGCCTGGCCCTGAACACTGCCAGGGATGGAACATTCACAACTTCCCTGGGCAACCCATTCCAGTGCCTCACCACCCTAACAGGAAAGAATTTCCTTTTTATATCCAACCTAAACTTCCCCTGTTTAAGTTTTAACCCGTTACCCCTTGTCCTATCACTACAGTCCCTATTAAAGAGTACCTCCCCAGCATCCCTATAGCCCCAGCTTCAGATACTGGAAGGCTGCTATGAGGTCTCCATGCAGCCTTCTCTTCTCCAGGCTGAACAGCCCCAACTTTCTCAGCATGTCTTCATACGGGAGGTGCTCCAGCCCCCTTATCATAAACATGGCCCCCCTCTGGACTTGTTCCAACAGTTCCATGTCCTTTTTATGTTGAGAACACCAGAACTGCCCACGATACTCCAAGAGAGGTCTCACAAAGGCAGAGTAGATAGGCAGGATCATCTGCTTTGACTTGCTGGCCACGCTGCTTTTGATGCAGCCAAGGATATGGTTGGCTTCCTGGGCTGAAAGTGCACACTGACAGCTCATGTTCATTTTCTCATCGACCAAAGCCCCCAAGTCCTTCTCCACAGAGTTACTCTGAATCTCTGCCCAACCTGTAGCTGTGCCTGAGATTGCTCTGACCCAGGTGTAGGACCTTGCACTTGACATGGTTAAACTTCATAAAGTTGGCATCAGCCCACCTCACAAGTGTGTCAAAGTCCCTCTGGATGGCATTCCTTCCCTCCAGCGTATCAACCGAACCACACAGCTTGGTGTCATTGGCAAACTTGCTGAGGGCGCACTCAATCTCACTGTCCATGTCAGCGACAAAGATGTTGAACAAGACCGGTCCCAACACCGATCCTTGAGGGACGCCACTCGTTACTGGTCTCCAGCCGGACATTGAGCCATTGACCACAACTCTTTGTGTGCGGCCACCCAGCCAGTTCTTTATCCACCGAGTGGTCCATCCATCAAATTGATGTCTCTCCAATTTAGAGACAAGGATGTCGTGTGGGACAGTGTTGAACGCTTTACACAAGTCCAGGTAGATGATGTTAACTGCTCTACCCCTGTCCATCAGTTCTGTAGCCCATCAGAGAAGGCCACCAATCAGGCAGGATTTGCCCTTAGTGAAGCCATGTTGGCTGTCACCAAGCACCTTGTTTTCCATGTGCCTTAGCATGCCTTCCAGGAGAATCTGCTCCATGATTTTGCCAGGCACAGAGGTGAGACTAATTGGTCTGTAGTTCCCCGGGTCAACCCTTTTCCCCTTCTTGAAAATGGGGGTTATATTTCCCTTCTTCCAGTTGTTGGGAACTTCACCTGACTGCCATGATTTCTCAAATATGATGGCCAGTGGCTTAGCAATTTCATTCACCAGCTCCTTCAGGACCCACAGATGGATTTCATCAGGTCCTATGGTCTTGTGCATGTTCAAGTTTCTAAGATGGTCTTGAACCAGATCCTCTCCTACAGTGGGCCCAAGGTCTTTATTCTCACAGTCCCTGCATCTGCCTTCCAAGACTTGGGTGGTGTGGTCAGAGCATTTGCCAGTGAAGACCGAGGCAACAAAGTTATTAAGAACCTCAGCCTTCTCCAAATCCTATGTAGCCAGCTCTCCTGAGAGCTTCCTGAGGGGGCCTACTTTCTCCCTAGTCTGTCGTTTATTTGCATTGTGCCTAAAGAATCCCTTGCTGTTATCTTTCACATCCCTAGCTATGTTTAATTCTAACTGGGCTTTAGCTTGCATAGCCTGGTCCCTTGCTTCCTGGACAACATCCCTGTATTCTTACCAGGCTACCTGTCCTTGCTGCCTCCTTTTATAAGCCTCCTTTTTCAAGCCTCCTTTTTCCTTCAAAGTTTCCTCAGTAGCTCCTTATCCAGCCGAGGAGGTCTCCTGGCCCTCCTGTTGCAATTCCTTCTAGTTGGGATGCAACATACCTGATTTTATAGCAGATGATAATCTGACACTCCTATTTTCACGAGTAAGAAGATACGAAGAACGAAGGCTATTGCTTGCCTTTGGTGTTGTGAAGATATTTATATTTCAAGCAATAAAAAAAATTGTGTTGCTAGATTTTCAATATGTTTATTCCTAACCAGCGAAACTCTTTTGTCTTCTGCTTCTAATGGCAAATGAAGTGTTTGAAGTGAAACCAGAAGTAAGTATGTTTCCCTTATCCTTGACTTCTATTTCAACTATGTTTGCAAAATCTGCTTCAGTGAGGTATCTAGCTACTATCAAAATTTGGGATGCCTGAGGAAGTAGTGCCAGTAAACTGAACATGAAAAAATTATTAGTTGTCAAAGAAGGGAAATAAAGGCCTGTAGAGGAAATTCTGTCTGCTTAAATCAGTCATTTAAGCTATGGTATAGAAGATCTCCCTCTGGTGGCCTTGGATGCATCTACAATTACAGCTCAGTAGAAAACACTACTGCAGCTGCGAATCAGTGAATGACTTGATTCTCCTAAATTGCTCCACATTGTTTTGGTTCATGATGCAGTTTGAGATTAAGCAAATCCAGTTATGCTCCCTGTGAAGACAGTGAAAGCGGAAATTCTTCTGGTGTACACCAAAGTCACTCTCCTCAGTGTCTGTAATATAAACATGAGGTTTCAAACCAGACATTGGTTCTTGGATTCAATCTGCATTCATGGTGACAGCTTCAAACCATACTCTAAAGCATGAACTGTGAGATTTAAGTAAATGCAAGGCTTTTAGTGCTGTTTTGATCTACTGATCCACTCTTGTTGAACTAAATTAGTTGCTAATGTAACCACAACCATCACTGACTGTACAAGGACCTTAGATATAACAAGGCTGCTTGTTAAGCAAATAAAGAAATAAGCAGGTGGACTACATTTTTTTCACATTAATGTTTTTCTCAAATAAATCTAACTGTGAAATGGCAATATTTTAACTATGAAACACAGGTTAGTTTTACGGACTACAGATTCTTAAATACCTCTGTGTTAAAAAAGAAAGAACCAGCAGGAAAATATAGTCACAATAATTAAGTTTACTGGACTAGGTCATCAACACAGAGTAATACAGCAATTAAAAGGCCACAACAATATCATGAAAATAGTATCAGACTTAAAAACACTCAGTCAAGAAAGTAAAGATTCACAGACATCACTACGATAAAACTACTTCCTAATATTTTCAAAAGTTAAGTTAACCTATTATTATGAAATTTTTTTGTAAACTCAGAAATATAATGTAAAATTATAACAAAATATCAAAATTTTAACTCTCTACAATTATTTTTCTCTCACATTTTTCTATCTTCCTTTAATTTTCTTCCCCACTTCCTCTGTATGAAAACATAAAAATCATGTGTAGAACTCCTTGTAGGGAGAAAAAGAAATCACCTTCACACACCATCTCTCTACATGAATTAATTTCCATTTCCACGGGAAGAGTTACACATCAAAAAATCAAATTTTGGTAGACTATACTGAGAAATTAATTATTTATCCTGGTCACTATTGATTCAAAACTTATAGAATGATTCAGAACTGCACAGTATTTTATGGAGGATAATCGCTCTCACAGCACATCATTCCAAACTTGGGTCAATTGATTAATCAGTAATAGCTGCTGATAATCAGGATGTAAGTAAATACATAGCCTCTTCTATTCAATGTCAGCTTTGATCACATCAGATTTCCTTGTCCTGTGTCCTATGTCACATTAATGAATCAGCGAGCATATATTTCTAAACATGATATGTGATAGTTATCATTAGCATTATCATTATATTTTGGTGTGATTTGGAATGAATGTATGAAGGCATCTTAAAATATTCTTTATTACCTTTTCAGTCTGTAAACCAAAACAGTATGTTTGCTTTTTTCTTTCCTGTTTTTTTCCTCCCCCACAAAAGTCCATTGTCAGCTTGTGTACTTTGCTTGTCCACAAACCAGAACATACAGGATTTTCTTTCCAGAGTCACTAGGATGGAGAGATCATGTCAAAATGTTGTATAAGGAAAAGGTTGTTTGTTTTGTTTTGTTTTGTTTTTTGAGTCAGGATTAATAACTAAATGCAAGATTCTCTGTCATATAGGCCTTTCCTTAGAAGCCTATAAAACTTTTAGGCAATCAAGAGGATTTGGGGTTTCTGTTATAGTCAGTAGGAATCTAATCAGGATGGTCAACAGGACTTTACTCAGTTGATCATATACAGATGTTTAGTGCCTTTTGAGACAGCCTAGGATGTTCTGCACTTAAGCTGCCATTTCAAATGGACACATCTGAGTCTAATACAGATCCTCCGTAGGTACTGCACCATATCTTCCATCCTAGGATATAGGTCTCATATACCACAGAGTGTCTTAAGCATCATTAGAATTTAATAGCAGGCAAGAATTTTGGCTCTCAGGATATACTGAATATAACTTCTGAACACGAGGAGAGTAAAGTACAAAACCCATAGGTGTTCTAACACTGCTCTAGAAAGCAAAGTCCACTTGTTGAGAAAGTCACATAACATTCCAAAATGGTGAAAGACTCCTGTATTGCTGGTGAATTTTAATGAAGATTGTGGATGTTGTACACATTTGTGTCTATAATATCCCAGGGAAAATGAAGTGGGTATGTACTTTTGAAATTTTTACTTCTTGTTGTTTTGGTTTAAGTCCAGTCAGTAACTCAGAACCACGTAGTCGCTCTCTCGCTCCTGGAGGGATAAGGAGGAGAATTGAAAGAATGTAACTCCCACGGGCTGAGATAACAGTCCAGTAACTAAGGTATAACCCTACTGCTACCACCACAAATAATGGCTTTGGCTTGACTTTGCGAGTGAAGTTTTGGGAACGGCTTTAACCGCGCTTACTACAAGCACGATGACCAAGGGCATGTGGGATATGCAAAGCTGGTTGGAAAAAAGGGTGCTTAGGCAATTGGGAAGTGTCCGACCAGGACTGTCATCTCCTGCGCAATCTTGAGCTACCCATGCACTGGTCTGCCTGCATGCAAGGTTGGATCTGCAGCTTCCCATGCACCTTGTCACCTACTGTTTCGACCCTCGCCTGTCTATTACAGACAAGAGAGAGTATGCCCTTCCAGCCTGCACAGTGGATTTTTTAGGTGAGGCACAGCTTGCGCAGAACTGGCCCCACTCTTTACACCTGAGGTTTAACTGCCACGGCCTAGCTAGCTAGGACGGTGACAGCAAAGTCCTCAGGTTGTAGGTTTTGTAAGAGTGTCCTCTTCGATGAAAGACCGTACAAGGCTAGATGAGCTCCATCAGCCTGGGTTTGAAGATAGGAGTTTTCCTTCTTATATGAGGAAGGCCTGCCTTTGCTAACGAAGATTCAGGAAGGGCTTTAACCCACACATTCTGACCAAGACTGTCATTTCCTGGGTCAATCTCAAGAGACCGATGATGCGACATCACAACATCAAGCGTCTAGGCGGGATTCTGACTTAGAGGCGTTCAGTCATAAGCCTGCAAATGGTAGCCTTGCGCCAGTGGCTCCTCAGCCAAGCGCACGCACCAGGGGTTTGAACCTGCTGTTCCTTTCTTACTGAGCAGGATTACTATTGCCATAGCACATCTGAGCAGGATTACTATTGCAACAACACATCATCAGTACTACTAATAATGATAAGGGAAATAACAAGGGAAGAGAATGCAACGACTCACCACCCGCTGACTGATACCCACCTCAACCAAGCAGTGGTCTAGCCCTTCCGGTTAACTGCCCCCAGTTCTACGTCCTGGGCATGGCGTGCTGTGGTATGGAATACCTCTGGTCAGTTTGGGTCAGGTGCCCTGTCTCTGCTTCCTCCTGGCTTCCCCTCCTCCCTGACAGAACATGAGACTCACAAAGTCCTTGGTCAGCATAAACATGACTTAGCAACATCTAAAAACATTGGTGTTATCAGTGCTGTTCTCAGGCTGGAAGTCAAAAACACAGCAATGTACCAACTACTAAGAAGGAGAAAAATGACTGCTACTGCTGAACCCAGGACACTTGTGCCTCTCCAACTTTCCTTTAATCAATCTTTAATCCATTTTAAAATTAAAAATGTGATTTACCTTCTTTTAGGCTTTTTCACACATCAGAACAGCACTTCTTGATTCATACACAGCTCTTTCTTGGGGGAAGGAGAACAAGAGAGTTAAAACTATAAGACAGATATTGTAGTTCAGCTATCTACGTTCCTCACCTATGGCTTTGTCCATAATTTGAGTTCCACAAGGGACTGTTGATGATTGATAGAGTATTTCCAGAAGATTCAAGTATTTTTAATTAAGCCTGTATGTCTGATGACACAAAGCTTCTATTGCACAATATTGTCCTTGAAAAATGGTAATTCTGAAAACTGAAAAAAGAAGCCATCTTTGATCATACTAGCTAGCAACTGGACAAGCCAGTGAGTTCACTCTCTGGCCATTATTAATAACCCATTGTTAAAGCAATGACAGTAATGCACACAGTTACATAACCTTGGTGAAATTTTAATGTGGACATTTTGCATTAACTTCTTTTCCTTTAACAACAACAAAAAAGAGAAGAGAAAAAAAGAAAACTGAGAGAAAAGAAGAAAGGTGGCCCCTAAATAAATGAAACTCAATTTCACGGCACATTATCTCATTCAGTTCTTTCCTCTCAGCTTTCATTTTCATTAAAATCACAGACAACCATAAATTAATAATTACTTCAGGTTGACTAAATGCAGGCCACACTATTTAGCTCTCATTTTCCTACAGTGGCCCTTCTTGTTCATGCTGGAAAAATGTTAATTTAGATAATGTGGCTTGCCCCTTGTCATATAATTCTGTTTTGCAGTTTCATTGAACTATAATGGTCTGTTCTTATTAGGTAGTATTAACTTTATCTTTTGTTCAATCAAGCTTCACAGTTTCCTCAGACAAGGTAACTATTGTGAAATACCAGATGAAATGTTCTGTTATCTGTATTTCTGTTATATTTTGATTCATCTTTATGTTGTAAAATGTTCAGCAACATTTGTAATTTTTTCCAGTAATAAATTTATTGTCCATTAGCCCAAGCCATATGTGAGACTTTTTTTGGCAGGAACTGCAGAACATATACCTCAATCTTACTACTTTACAGTTTATGCACATTTCAAATTAGATATTTTATCAACCTGCTTTTCAATTAAGAATGGGTGAATAAGTTCAAATAAAATAAAACCTGAACTGTCACTCAGGGCTTGAATCCAATTGGTTTCTGAGGTTTAAAACAATTTATTGTAGTTCAATTTTCTATAATTTTTTGGCAAAGTATTCTGGTAGTGAATGAAGGAAAATGATATATACAACAGTGTTTATTTCTAATTGCTCATTGACTTGTTGCTACTGTCATTTTGATTAAACCACTTAACTTCCCCATGACTCGGTCTACCCATTCTTAGAACCTATCCAGTTGAACACAAATGGATACCTAGACATCTTCTAGGGAAAACTATAAATTTGACCTCCTCTAAAACTCTGTATTTCAATACATGTGTGTATTTTGTCGAGTATTTATACAAAAAACTCCCACAAAACAAAAACTTTTAATTCCACTGACAATATGACATAACCTACATTTTTTTTTATTCATAATCAGAGAACACTGGAAAGCTTCTAAATACTTACAAAATTTGTTCTGTATTTTCATGTTAGGTTACAATAGCAGTCAGCTCTTTGCTTTTTTTCCTGAACCCTTTATCAATGATCATGTTTCTTATAGAGTAAGGGTGATATTTATTTCATGAAATAACTTGTATGACATAATTAGATGAATATCAATTGTGTTCTCATATGTGCACAAAGTTCCTACATATGAAGGTGCCTATTGTACTCACACCTATGTAAACTAGGTAAATTTTTGCATTAGTTATACAACCTGCAATTATGAGTGGGCAAATATGATTGTAAATTTCTCATGGATTATGGGCCCCACTTTTAATGAATTCTCATAGACTGCAACATAATCAATAGAAACTATTTTAGGCAAGTTCTTATTTATTTTCACCCAAACAAATCTTAAAACAAGACATAAGAAATTATGAAACATGACATTAAACACCATTGGTAACCATTTGAAAGTGATATGTAGCTTTTTTCCATGTGTCAGGGTTTTAATTCCCATGGCATATGTTCTTTAATAAAGATATAGGTCCTCACAGTTTGAAATAAATGAATTTTTCTGAATGAATGGCATGTTTTCTTCCACCCTTGAAAATTGCCTACATAAACATTCCAGTAACAGGCTATTGACATATGGCCTAAGCTAATTCCTTGTCTTTTTTCTTTGTTTGTTTTTAGGGAAATAGCTAAAAGTCATTAGAGAAAGTTGGAAAATGAAGAAGAAAAATTGTCCCTCAGAATTGCATTTGTTACACATAAATTGTTTTATGTATCTCTGAACACTACTAATATTATCTGAATCTGTTGTGATCTGCAGTAGATTTGCAACCAATTTAAGAAAATCTTTCCAAGTTTCAAATAGATTCTGTTTGGCCTATTACATAATATATGAATGCTTCTTTCCTAAATTAATAAACTTTTACCAGCTACCATAGCAATAATATACTTAAACGGACCAAAGCAGCTTTTGCTGTCAAAATGATGTAGCTCAACAGTGATGTACCTGTTTCATAGGCTTATATTTGGTAGTCTCTAGGGATGCACCCTGAAGACAAGAGGTGTGATCTAGTTGAGAGAGTAATACACAAGAAAACAAGACATGTCTGATTATATCTGTCGTATTAGTAATCATAGCCATTGACAAGTCAGTTCACCTCTGAAGTCCTTTATAGTTATGTCTTCTTTGAAACAGAAAGACGAAGTGACTTGCCCAATGACAAGTTGACCCCCTTGCTGCAGCCTGCACTAAACTACATCAACATCTAAGGTAGGATTAGTCTTCAGAAAATATAGATGTCTAGAGCATAAATGTCTTCATTTCAGCTTGTCATTTAAATTCCCTATATATTTTCAATGGAGGGGAACTAGCACTTCATATCATTCATCTTCCCCTAATGCAGCCATTAAATACAGGTCAGAGGAACTCTAGTAATGCCTGTTTCTGAACACTGCTACTTAAAAAAAATTAGACAAGTAGCTCATATGTAGATGTCTACATCATAGACATCTGAAGTGGGGTGAACATGTCCATGTAATCCTTGCTTCACATATTCTCAAGCCACAGTGAGTACAAAATGCTATTGAAAATGCATTTATGCATTTTGCTGTTATCAGGAAAACTTTCCATAGGAAGGGAAAAGGTAGGCAAATAGTGCATTTGAGGGGCCTCTTGCAAATGCAGTATGCAAAATGTAATATTTAGTACTTCTTGAAATTTTTTCTTTTGAACAAGGAAGGCATAAAAACAAAACAAAAGTTGTCTGAGTGATATCACACAGTAATTTTAAGGAAGAAAAGACAAATTAAATTGTCACAGAATTAAAGTTTTCTAAAATAATTCCAAGGAAATTATTTTAATTAGTGTTTCTTTAAATAAAAACTAGGAGAACATTTTCCTTTTTGATAATAATTCTTTTGTTCAGCCTAATCCAAACATTGCAGCACTGTATCAATGCAAGACGATTTGAAAAATGGAGCTGACTAGTTTCCATTTGACTGAAATGAGAACAAGATCTAGCCTTAGGCAACAGGAGCATAACTAGCAAAAAACAAATGCCATTTTTAAATTTCATGAAGTGATTATTTGCTGTTAAAAAGTCAGTATTTCCCAACACATACAAGACAGTAATAGAATCTGAGCTCTCAAATGACCTTATGCTTACAAAGGAAATAGCTGTAATATATCAGCCATTCCTGTGATCACTGCAAATAAGGCTCTATCAGATCTTATGTGGATTAAAATAGGACAAATTAGTATAGCACTACTTCAAACTGGGGTAGTACCACAAAACTCAGCAAACCTATACTGATTCAGATCAACTAATATATGATTTACTAATTGTACAGTGATGGATCTAGCTCATCAGATTTTCAATTGGACTGATGTGACTCTTTATAATAATCTTTTTCACATCACTCTAGTGTAACAGACCCATGTTGGGAAGGGAAGGGAAGGAAAGGGAAGGGAAGGGAAGGCAAAGGAAGGGAAGGGAAGGCAAGGGAAGGCAAGGCAAGGGAAGGGAAGGCAAAGGAAGGGAAGGGAAGGGAAGGCAAGGGAAGGCAAGGGAAAGCAAGGAAAGGGAAGGCAAGGGAAGGGAAAACAAGGGAAGGGAAAGCAAGGGAAGGAAAAGCAAAGCAAGGGAAGGCAAGGCAAGGGAAGGCAAGGGAAAGCAAGGAAAGGGAAGGCAAGGGAAGGGAAAACAAGGGAAGGGAAAGCAAGGGAAGGAAAAGCAAAGCAAGGGAAGGCAAGGCAAGGGAAGGGAAAGCAAGGCAAGGCAAGGTGAGGCAAAACAGAGAAAAAATGTTTCCTTTTCAAACTGAACTAGTGACAGATGCTGCTAGAGTTCCAATGTGTATCAACTAGACATAGTGAAGATTCATGTAGAAAGCAAGAACTCAATGAGGACAAATTGCCTATCAAAAATAACTGACACATTAAGCCTTGTTTTTTTTTACACAGGGTGACGCAGCAAATGTTCCTTCAATTAAAATACAAATAAAGAAAGCACACTGTAAATCTTCAGAATCTCTTATTTTCTCATCAGGAAATACAACTGTTTTTATGAACTGTGACTCTGTTATGATAGTCACATGAACTCTTGGCCTACAGTTTAGCCGCTCACTTACAGAAGCCATAGTCAAATTTCCTCCAGTGGGGGTAAATGAGTGGTTGCTTTAGAGAAAGTATAACCAGCCATATCCTAGGATTTTCTCTGATTTCTTTTGTATATCTTTCTGTGGCAATGTCATGTTTCTATAATGATTCCTCAGGACTGACTCTACACAGAATTGAGGCTACAGTGAACACCAGCAGTTTCTCTGGTGATTTACCAAATTTTGTTTCCAATTGTTTCTTTAGCATGACCCAATAAGGAACTCTTCCACTAACACTTCGGACTTTGTCATAGTTGCAGCATCAATGGGCATATAGGACTGAATTCACCCTTTGTAACTTAATGTTTTTTAGGACCATTGGTTTCAAACTGCTATTTTAGATTTATCCTATAACCAGTGGCAAAGGACAGTTACTTAAGAGTATATTTCAGATAGCCTCAGATCAGATCAGTTAAGGACCTGAAACACTGTCATAAAGATCAAAATCCAAGTCACAATCATGTGCATGTCTTTATTACACATAAAGAGACATACATTAATTTAGAAAGGAGGTATTTTTTCTGTGCTTTCCATATGCAGAAGGATTGCAAAATAATTTCCCAAAGGTAATTCTATAAAATCCTCAAATCACGTGGTAAAATAATTTTTGCCCTAATTCTTTCCATGGGCATAAACTAGTGTCTTCCCAAATCTGAATATACAGACATATATTTAGTAGAAAATATAGTGAGGTAACAATAGGCATATAGTTAGTTAACAATATACTACAATTTTTAATATTTTTTTCAGATTAAAAAAAGAATAAAAAAACAATATATAAATAAAGCACACTAATCATATCTAGACTTTAAACAAAAATAAAATGCTCAATATATTTTTTTAAATGTTAGGATAATGTTTTTGAAAAAAACAACAACAAAACAGAGCAAAATGAATCAAAGCAAACACAAAAAAACCAAACAAACAAAACCATACCATGTTTTTTTACCTGTTTCTAGCTGTTGTGCTACACTGTGACATGATAGCGTCTTGTTGAGTTTCCTGGTTCATTCTGAGTATATCCGCAGTTCAAAGTTGCCTGCAACGAAGTATCCCTGGGATTGAGCTATAGTATCACAGAACTCAGAATTGTGCAGTGTGTGTGTCATTCCTGGCACACTCCTGTCACCTTGAAAGAGGTGGTTCTAAAAAAAACCCAAATAACAAATGCTGTAGCATTTTATCTCAATGTACTATTAAATAACTGTAATGGTGTACTTCAGTTCTTTACAACTCTATGCATCAATATGAGCAAACATCCATTCTTTGGAGGTTTCTGCTTCTCTGCAACAGTGCTATAGGTTGTGACACATGATTTTCTGTAAAGACATACCTTGCAATGAAATGTTTCAGTTGCCTGAAAATTTACAGGACTAATAGGGTTAGTATGACTATAATTTTTTTAGAATCCCTGCCTCAGTTTGCTGGGTAGTCATACCATCTAGCTTTATGGAATAATTTACTAGGACTTGACTTTGCATTTTATTATCTCTGAAAAGAATAAATGTGATTGCATAACCCACTTTTTACTGTGTGCTGCAGGTTTCCTCTGCCCAATCCAATTGTGAAGGCCTGGAAGAAAATTGTTGCCTTTCAGTGCAACGATGAGATTGTACCTCAGAAGTGCTGGCCAAGAAAATTCCCTTTGATTTCAGTTATTAAGGGGAATAGTGACACATTATTTTTTCTAATAACCTCTGCTTTAAAGTAATGGAAAGTGAAGACTAAACATTTTTTCTATCAAAATGTCAAATCCCAACCTATACAGTTAAAGGTCTTATTTTCTGGTCTCAGAAACATTTAAATCATGTACATGTGAGAAAATAAAACACTTATCTAGTTAACTGCAAGAGCCAGAATGTACTTACACAGAACTAACTGTGACCAGGACACTGGACAGCATTCTTTTGGTATTCTTAACACTGAAGAGTTAAACCAATTTAAAGTAAAAATTATATAGTTTAGTCGTACTGCAGGAAGGTAGATACATTTTGATATATATATAGAGATATATAGAGATATATTATGATATATATATGCACCTGTATACTTTGCAAGGAAATTATGTTCAATTTTTTCACCTACTTCTCCAATTATTTTTATTTTCCTAATAGAGAAGGAAAAAATAGTTCACAAGGAAGAAAAAAAAAAAAAAAAGCAGTCATGTTCTCACAGAGTGCATCTTTGTTCTCACCTTCTGCCAGTCTCACAGGCAGGAACAAGAATTTTCAAAGCATTTAGACCCACAAATATACATTTGCACTCCAGCTATGCTTCTGAGTTGTTCATACATGCACTATTTTTACATCAATGCCCATTTTTTGCATAGATTAGAGGCTTTGAGATGATCAGATCTAAGACTCCCCTTTAACACTTCAAGTTTAAAGTAAAGAGTCTAGACTTTTCTGTAGCTGGCAAAAAAAAAAAAAAAGAAAGAAAAAAAAGAAAATCCTCTTATGTCTTCTATTGCATCAATCACTGCTCTTCTTTACTAGCTATTCCCTTCAGAATACTTTGAAATGAGATCTGTCTTTGGATTGTCCTACCTGCCACAGTTCAAACACCTTTCTAAAGAGTGGCAATAAAAAGCTCTGAGTGCAAACCCAGCAGAACAAGGAGTCATTAGGCCGCTTAGAGACTGCGAAGGTGGTGATTACATAAGAATTTATATAGATGAAAGGTTTGGAAAAACATGGTATGTTAGCAGAACTGTAGGAATTTATCCCCTGCATGCAAATAACTTTAAATTTAGAAATCTTGTGAATGTGAAAGAGTCAAAGTGTGACTAGAGTCATATACAGTAGAGATTTGTCAGTCAACAAGAAATTGCATTTTTGTATGTATACCTGACATACATCTGCATATGTAGCTACTTAAAATGCTTGTAAAACTGTTGATTTCTATCTATTCAGAGAGAGAGGCCTCCATGTAGTAAGGTAATAAACCTTCATCCGATAATTATTCTAAATTTTAGGCAATAGTTGACATACTGTCATGACTTGGAATTACTAGATAAGTATTTATAGCATTTTGCTGGTGAGGTGTATGAGTTCTGAAGGCTTTTCGAAACTTTCTATGATTTTTAATTGGGCTTCACTTGAAGAATTTCTAGAAAATCAGATAAATCCTGCTATTCTTAGCGGAAGCAATTCCTTAGTTTTCTAAGATATTTACAGCATTAGACTAATTTCTCATGTCCAGCCCCAATTCAGCAAAGATCTGAAAAGTGAATAGGGGCTTGTACCTTGGCTTTTTTGGACTTCCAGTGGAGGGAGGATAGTTTCCATGACTCAACATGCTGCTGCCCTCTCTTGGCAATTTTTTGCATTTCAGGGTGCTTGACCCAGTTCATTAAGGTGTTGCATGGGTGGACTGCTGGCTGGTGATCCTTTTGGAAGCATTGTTCCTTCATAGTTTCACTGCTTTAGTTAAACTGTTTTCTTCACTTTATTTCAATGAAAAGGTCAGCATCTCTAATCTAGAAATACATTTTCTAGACAATAGTTCAAAACCCTAGAAACTACTATTGGGAAAATTTGTCATCAAAATCTTATTTGAGATCTATAGTTGATATCTTTTCCAGAAACATATATATCTATATTTTGCCCTACATCTTACCTTCAGTGTCTCCTTTTCCAACAGCATCCTAATTCCTAATTTTATTCCCAAGTAATCTAATATTCCATAATCACAGTTCCCAGCCTCCTTCTGCCTGTCAGTTTAGAAGTGTTCTCAGATGAAACTAGCACAGAAAAGCTTGTGGAATCTGTAAACACAGTACTAAATTCCTTAATCATTATACAGGAAAGTGGATTGTCCTTAACAACTTTTTTTTTGTGTTTGTATGTCAGCTGCTGTTGAGGCCTTTTATTACTCTAAATCCATCAACTTGAAGGTCACATTTTTATAGACCGTTGATGTCACTGCATTTTGCATTTGGTGTAATGTGTGCTTGAAGGTATAGTGAAGGCAAAAGGGCTTTTGGTTTCCTTGGGGAGTCCCATGCTGTTATGACCATGACCAGTCAAATGAAGATTCACATGACATTTTCTTACAAAGACCTTTATTTGTGAGGTATAGATGTGGGCTGAATTGCATTCTGATACAATGTGCTTCTTATTTTCAAGTATTTTTATTTGTTCTGACAAGCAAAAAGCTACTTAGAGCGAAGATAGTGCATCTTGTAGATATATGGTGGGTTTTTTTGGGGGGCTTTTTTTTTTTGTTGTTGTTTTGTTTTTTGTTGGTTGGTTGTTTTTTTTTTTTGTGGGTTTGTTTTATTTTGGTTTGGTTTTGTGTTTTTCTTTTTTGTTTTATTTTTTTTCCAGAAAAATTCTGTGATGTGCTCTACATTTTGACATATGTAAAATAGTGTATTGCTTCTGTACTTATGTGTTGTTTCAGTGTTTGATTCTGAAAAAAATGAATAATTCCATAATATAAAAAAGATAAAGAAACATGAATTTCTCTTTTTAGATGTAAAACCAAGCAAAATGGAATACTGAAAAAGAAATACTTAAAATTAAAATGACTTCATGTGGTGGGAGACATGGATTTAAGGACAATATTCTAGGCATAGAAAAATACATGTAAAGAGGTGCGTGGTAAGATAAATGAGAAAAGGAAAAAAAAAGGCATTGCTATTGAGATTCAGTGCAGACACTTGATCTCTTTGGATGGTATGAAATTTTTAAGACTAGGTGACTACCAAGCAAAGACCAACCTTACTAGTCTTGGGTAAAACCCCATCTTTTCCTTTGACAAATGTCAAGGTTTACTTTTCAGTAAAGTCATGGAAAACTATATCAGCAGATTTCAGGTCTTCCTAGGTTTAACCCATTTTGTTAAACCATTTTATTTACATCTAGATATAACCACAACTATTAGATTAACCTGTATTTCTGCCAGGTCTGTAATTTTATTCATAGTTGGTAGCAAGAACCATACCCTCTATATTTAAGAATTACTTTTGTACTTATTTGCCCCTTGGGGCAGAACTAAAACTTGGTGACTGGAAGTAAAGGACCACAAGACATAAACTGATGGGATGCACTTAATGAGCGCTAAAGGACCTGGCTGTTGTCATCATGAGGCCATTCTTCATTAGCTTTGAAAGATCAGGGTGACTGGGGGAGGTTCCTGAGGACAGAAAGAAAACAAATGTCACTTCCATCTTCAAGAAGGGTAAAAAGGAAGACACAGGAAACTACATTCTTGTACACCTTACCTCAATCCGTGGGCAGGCAATGGAACTAATTCCAGAACTAATCCTGGAAACCACTTCCAGGGCACATGAAGGACAAGAAGGTGATTGGGAGCAGTCAGCATGGAATTAAGAAGGTGAAATCAACCTGACAGTTTCACAATGAGGTGACTAGCTTGGTGGATGAGGGAAGAGGAGTAAGGGGTGTTACTCAAATTGACTATACTAAGGCTTTTCATAAGTTAGATATGACCTAAGATCCTCAAAGGTGAGATGACACAGTATGGGTCAGACATGGACAATGAGATGGATTGAAAACTGACTTAATAGCTT
Organism: Pezoporus wallicus; assembly: GCF_028554395.1. NCBI lineage: Eukaryota > Metazoa > Chordata > Aves > Psittaciformes > Psittacidae > Pezoporus > Pezoporus wallicus. The sequence continues at coordinate 1,212,133 of NW_026641478.1, read as the reverse complement.
TGAGGCTTGTAATTGATGTTGTAAAACCTAGGTAGAGGCCAGTCACTAGTTGTGTACCATGGGGTTGATGTTGGGGTCAATATAATTCAACCTCTTTGTTAATGATCTGGGTGATGGGTCAGAGTGCCCCCTCATCAATTTCATAGATAAATCAAAACTGAGAGGAGTAGTTGATAGACCAGACTGGTGTGCTGCCATTCAGAGGTACCTGGACAGGCTGAAGAACCAGGCAGACAGGAACCATGTGAAGTTCAAGGATGGGAAATGGAAAGCCTTGCATCTGGGGAGGAATAAGCCAGTGCACCAATTAGCTAGAAAGCAGCTCTGCACAGAAGGAACTAGAAATCCTGGTGGACAGCAAGCTGACCATGAGCCATATATGCTCAGTGATGCTGCCGCAAAGAACGCCAACAGCATTCTAGGTTGCACTGGGAAAAGCATTCCTCATAGGTCCAGAGAGGTGACACTTCCCCTTTACACAATGCTGGTGAGACACATCTGAATTGCTGGGTCCAGTACTGGGGAGCCCAGTACAAGATAGACCTAGACATGTAGGACTGAGTTGAGCAGAAGGTCACAAAGGTAATTAAGGGACTGGAGCATGTCATGTGAAGAGAGGCTGGGAGAACTGGAACTGTTCAGCCTAGAGAAAAGGCAGCTCAGGAGGATTTTATCAATGTGTATAATACTTGATGGGAGGGACTGAGTAAGTGACAGCCAAACTCTTCTCAATAGTGCCAAGTGACAGGACAAGAGGCAATGAGCACAAATTAAAACACATAAAATCCCACCCAAACACTAGAAATTTTTTTTTTTGTTTTGTTTGTTTGTTTGTTTGTTTTCACTGTGACTAGTCAAACACTGGAATAGATTGCTGGAAGATGTGAGGTCTTCACCCATGGAGATATTCAAAACACAACTGGACAAAGTCCTCAGCAACTTGCTTTAGCTGATAGCTTGAGCAGGGATCTTGGTCTAAATGATCTCAAGAGGTTCCTTCCAACCGTCAGTGATTCTGTGATTTTTCTGCAGTGTGTGAACTTCATTTTATATTACTATTTCCTTTTATTTTTTCCAATTAAAAAAAAAAATTCTTTATCTTACATAAGCAGAAATTTTATTTTTTTTTTTTACCAGTAGGCAGATATCTGCTGCTGTGGTAAATGAATATGATCACTATTGTGTTTTATAGGACAGCTGAAAAAAAATATTGTCAAGGGAGATGCTTGCAATATCATTACCATAGAACAATATAGCTGTCCTTTCAAAAAATTCATGAACTAGAAAGTAAACTTAACACAGTGCTAAATTGTTAAGCAATTGCTACATCTTACTCCGTGTTCTCAAATTGTTATTTTCTTCACTGAGCTGGTGAATCTGCAATGTATATATGTCACTTTGACCTTGGCTAATGATTGCAGCATTTTTTATTTACTAGAAAGCATGAAGTCATTATTCAATTCTCTAAGTAGTTTTGTTGTTGCTGTTGTTCTTTATTTTATGTTATCATAATGAATAATAAATTCACATAATAAAAAAAGGTTTGTATCATAATCCTGAGAACTGGCAATTCTAGTGTTAAAAACTGGCTTTCAAGCCCTACCACTAAGGCACAGAAATCTTTCTCTCATAAACTATTCTCAGCTATAAAATATGATGTTACATTTACACTGGTCCCTCCTGAATCAATTGTATCCTCCCCTGAACATGCAGTAGCAGGCAAAAATATGCTATTATAAAAGGATATACATCCCAAATGACAAATATGTATAAATAGTACTCTATTTAGCCATTGTATTGAATGATTAATGAAGATTGATAATAATACCTGATATTTTGCATGGAAAAAACATTTAAAAATAGTAATTTTACAGTATCTACATTTCCTTTGCCAAATTTCAGTAAAATTTATATTCCTATAAACAGCAATGTTGGAAATAATGGCAGGTTTTGGTGAATATTGCATTATGATACATAAAAGCTTTTGCCAGTTAGAGAAGTTTATAACAAGATTTTAATTGAATTAGCATCATGAAGGAAAGCAAATATCTTGGCGTAAGCTAAGTCGAATAATATCAACTCAAATTTTAACTGTGTACACATCAGCAAAAGATATTGCCATACTGTTTCAGATTAATTTCATTTGCAGTTCTGCATGAATCTTCTATAATGCCAGTCACTGCCACTTTTGAAGACACTGAAATAAACTTTATATAGTGCCATTAAAATAGCTTATCTATGAGCAAAGTGTTTTTCAGCCCCTCATGAGTTAAATAAGTGCTGCTCTGTATGTTACAGAATTCTGTTTAGTTCTTAGTTTTATTTTTGTTTGTTTTTATTTTTGTCATAACAAGATGTTGCAGTCAAAATGGTAAAGACAGAGAAGGTTCTAGCAAACACTGCATAAACATCTGAAATAATTGCCACAACTAATCAGTGTTGCCAAGACTTTCATCCCCATCATGGAGCTGTTTACTTAATTTATTGTAGGCCATTTGTAAACCATAGTGATCTATGAAGACAAAGCTAGGCCTAAAAGAAATTATTTTCATGGAAAGTGAACTTTTTCCCTATTCCATTAATGTCAGAAGTCATTTCCTGTAACCATTTCCCCACCCTAAAAAGAGAAATACATTCTCTTCTCATGATAGGAGACAAAGAATACTCCATGTTGTAAATATTGCTTCCAAATTCTAAGTTTCTGCTCTTGACCCAAACAAATGATTTAAATCAATAGAGACTACAGTCACCCAATCACATGGTGGAGTTGCCAGCAAGGACTGGAAATTCAGATTGGCTTGGAAGACCTATTCATTAATACTGAAGTGAAACTCGCCCAACACATTCAAGATTGGGTTATATTCAGAGCTTGGAGATTGCTGAACAAAGCGCCCAAATACAATTAAAAAGCTCTTACTGGCTTTTTTTTATTTTAGGCTTTGGATTTTTTCCTAAATGAAAGTTGAAGTGAAATTAACAATAACAATATAATTGTATAATTAATAATTACAGCAAATCACGAATACACTATGATTAGAATCACAGAATGTAAATATGTTTGTACACATACTGGTAACATTTGACTAAAAACCTCATAGGATGAATATCTCCCTACTCTGAAAGTACAGTTGCCTCTTGAAGAAACAGCAGATGAAGGTTAATAATTTGGGTCTTATACAGTAACAAATAATGCTTTGCACAGACATTAGTCACTTCCTTACACATTTTCAAGGCTATTAGAAAATAATAATAATAAAAAAGATAAAAATACAGCAATAATAAAAACAAATAACTTTCTACTTTTTAGTATGTCAGCTTTTTTCTCTTATTTTTCCTCAGTGTATGCGCAGGAATCTTTAGGATGACTGCATGCATTGACTTATCAGAAGAATGCATTTCATGAAGCCAATCTCCCCACAAAAATTATTTAAGCTTCTAGAATGACTTGCTGATTGTGTACAAGAGAATTCTTATATATGGAGTACAGCTAATTTTTTTAAAAAGCAGGAAAATGATGAAATATTGTATCCACTCAGTGCCCCAGATAGAGACCTTTGGAGATGTGTATCTATTTTCAGAAGATGATAGAAAAAGGCGGAATTCAGCAGATGTTTAAATCCTGAAAAGACATCATGAATGGTACTTTTTTCTTGAGCAATGTTTCAATGGTATATATCAGTTTGACAGTCAAAGGCCACTCTAATTCCCTCTGCAATAACCTAGGGAATGACACTTGCTCAGATGTCAGGTTCTGGAAACTTGCTGTTAATTACAATTCTTGCAATGATATTTCCAATTTTATCAGCGTTGGTAGGAGTTTTTGTATCTTTCTCCGTCTCACAGTAATCACTGAAAACTGACCCTCTGATGTATGCTCTACCCCAGCACACACGACTCACACCTTTAAAGTGACCTTTATGCTCAGAAGCAGGTGTAAGATTATATAAATTATGACTCCCAGTGTATTATCAATCAAAAAGCTACTTGTCAAGCTGCTTTTTTGCCAACAACAAAAAAATCAAATCTATCCTCAGAGGCTATAATCCTATATAGGCGAATAAAATACCATGGGGTCTGTTCTCCTCTCAGTGCACATACGTAAATCTCATTCCTGCTAACATTAATGGGGAGTTACATGCATGCATCAAGAGAAGAATAAATCTGCAACAGAGCACACAGGAAACCATTCAGTGTGAAATGTTTTAAGGAGACAGGGGTAAACACTGCATGGAAAGAACCTAGAATGCATTCGTTCAGTTTTACTTACAACTCCTGATGAACTTTATCAGACTGAATACTGTACATTTGTGTCATGTGGATTTAGAATCCTTGATAAGTTATATTAGCAAATACATATTAACTGTAGCATGATTCAGGTAACATTGCTATCTCTACATCTTGCCTTGCAGATTGATAGTGATAGAATCTAAAAAGCTTTTAGAGAATTCACATAAAATGTTTTCAGGTTTTATTTTTAACATGTTTAACAGTATTTTAAAGCAATTAAGGTCTCACTGGCTCTCCTAAAGGTTTCTAAGTTTCAATTTAAAACAAAAGCAAGAAAATATATCCATTTGCTTCCTCAACTACACATTATTCTGAACAGGGCAATCAGCATAGAATGTAATTACTAGATGCTGCACTTAGTAATCTCAAGCACATACATTCTCTGTTTCCCTAAGTTAGATACAGTGTACAAGGGCTTTGTACAGTCATATCTTATTACAAATATTGTAAGAAGGTCTGGTCTGGAATCTTGTCAGTCCTTATGGTGAAGAAAGAGTAGCTGAACATAAAGTTATCTATACAACTTCCTTACACATGATCAGGTTGAAAACCTGTCTTTCTATACCCACAGTAGCTGAAAGACCACTGAATCATCTAATTATCCTTGTTCTTAATAAATAATGTGGCAGATACATGTATGTGTACATGTATATGTTTATTCGTAGATAGTATTAGCATAAATTTGTGGAAAATGTGAGAAACTAGCTAAGATGCCATTTTGTTGCAAAGATAAATGGCAAAATAAGTGTCAAAAATGCTTGACAATTGCAAGGACAAGACGAAGATGTCTGACAACTGTGAATATTGTCAAAAGAAAGTTCAGTTCCTTTCCTTCCCATGCAAATACTTCAGATATTTTTTTCCCTATTAAATTCATTGGGATTTAAGGGATTATGAAGCACAAAGTAACTGAAGAAATAGTTAAGTAGTTTTTTTTTTCTTAAATTTAAATGAATTTGTAAGTTCTTTATTGTTTTTTTTTTTTTTTGTTTGGTTGGGGTTGTTGTTTTTGTTTTTTTTTTTCTTATTTGTTTTGTTCTATTTTGTTTGTTTTGTCTTTACAGTCAAAAAGAATTCAATCCCCCAGGAAAAGAATGAGTAGAAATTTCAGTTTAGAGGAGTTATTTTCACACACTGGCAGATGTATCAACCTATGATTGAAATCATACTTATTTTACGTTAGAAACATAGATCTAAAATACTCACTAAACCAGTTAAGACAGTGAAATAATGAAAGAAGAATGGTAGCACTCAAATAAGTAAACTGCAATAGCATCTGGTATAGACCCTGAAGACTTGATGAAAGCAATTGTGAAAAAATTCCTGGACCAGCTATCATGGAGCTTGAAATCTCAAGGCACTGTATTCATGGGAAACTTTAACTATGCAGCCATCTGATGGGTGACAAGTACATCCAGCCATGAATCACCAAAGACATTCATGAGATAGGTATGAGGAGGAGTATCATGATTCAAACCCGATTCATATCTAGAAAATGCAGCCTTTCTTGTTAAGGAAGAATTGATAGAAAAGATTATTATAAGACTTGTTCAGATACTTGACTGTAAATGAACTATGAAATGATTTATAAAAAGCGATAGTATAAGAGTTTTTTCAATAGAGCAATTTCAATAATAACGAATTAATAATAGTGGAGAATTAAGGAACAGTGAAAATCCTTGCCCCACTCAAATCCATTTGAGTATTGCTGATGATTTGAGTAAGATCAGATTTTTTTATTTATACTGACATAACAGCAATGACAAAAAGTAGTTGAATATGTCTGTAGAGAAGAAACTGTCACATAGAAAGTACTAGGATTAAATTACAAAAAATATCATTCTAACACAAGGGAAAGTGCAAGAAACAGAAAAGGCCAAAGTAGCTTTACAGTAAAATTCTTAAAGGTTAAAAGAAGTATCCAGGCAACAATGAATGCAATAATAATTAAAAAACAAAAAAATAAAAATCAGAGTGTAGCATTTTTGCAACTCTATACATGCCCTAAGATTTAGAGAACCCACAAAGATCTTTCCTTAGTCTGATTTTGGTATCTTTATTCATTATCTGGAAATACATAATTAAATATCAGTAAAATAGACAAGGATTTTTTAGAATTTGCAGATAAATTAGACTTTACAATTAATTTTTCATAAAAGATTATTCCACAATTAAACATATTCTTAATTTCAAAGCTGAAGAACATTAAGCTCAGGAGCTGAATTGAATTTCCTGAGAGTTCTAATACTGCCATTTTAGGTGTTCTTGAAGCATAGCTATTTCACTAGACCCTGCATAGACTTCAGGTGAGGTTTCCTAATCAGCCTTATATGCTAGACAAATGACTAGATGGCATTTATCACATAGCAAAGTCCTACATATGTCCATGTCTGGGCAAGCACTTGTAGGATTTTCAAGGCACAAAGGAGTGAGTTTAACATGATATTTGAACTCCGCTTAGTTATACTTTAGGTACCTCAGACTTTTGTTGAAACAGAGCCACAGGAGGTCACAGATGCCTTAACACACATTTTCATTTTCTTTTGTGAAATTGCTTTCTACGCAGAAAAAGGTCTTAAAAAGTTTGTGATTATTGGCATATAAACTATTTCATAGGGCCAGTATTACATAGCTTAAATGATCAGTATGTTGTGTGAATGTGGATGCAGTGCAGTGCAACTACCATTTATGTAAAGGTTAGAAATTCCAAAGTATTCCACATCCTAAAACAATGATCTGTTGCCTGCAGTGAATTATTTTTTCTTTAACCTATAATCTCTTATAGAGGGTCTTTGAAAATCTGATTGCTTATCTCCTTCTCTAACATGTCACTGAGCTACTGAAAAGTTCTGAGCTATTGGAAAGTTAGTCTCAAACAGGACAAGAAAACTTTTTTGGTATTCCCAAAAGAATTTTTTTTCAAACTTTTTTTATTCTGTTGCCTAATTCAGGGAGTACTTTCAAATCTCTAATCATTTGAATAATTTCCTTTTCACAGGATTATCTACATGAATAATATTCCTCCTTGTGTGAAGATATTTAATCTCTTTATATGCTATATAATTTTTGTTTCAGATTTAATACCCCAAGCATGAAGGTAAACCCTGATAATCCCAGAGACTATTTTTTTTTTTTAATTGAGTAGAGGCCACTTAAAATAGAACTTTTAATTTAGATTTAATAACTCTATAAAAGATAAATCTAGTTGCCATGTAATAAATAGTAATTAATTAGTTAATATCAATTAAATACTAAAAATATTAATTTACGTTTAACATCTAACTACTGTAATTTGCTATAGCTATCTTATTAAATGCTAATTAAATTCCTAAACATTCTTACAAGTTTAATGCATTAATAATAGGAACGTAAGTACACATTTACTGTATCTGCAGTTCTCAGTTCATTACATGGCAACTAGATTTATCTCTTTTACACTAATTAAATATACTAAGCAAACCTCAGTAACTTTTCTTAACACATACCATAACTGTTTTATTAATTTCAAATTAAATGCCCATTTAAAGCTTCTAATCTACAGCTGCCCTAAACAGTTTCCTGCTAACAGAGCAAAGGTTACTGTGATGTTATAACTAAACCACAACATTTCTAGGTGCTGGTTATGAGACTTCTATGAGAAACAAGGTTTTCCTTTCTGCTCTGCTTTAGTTTAAACATAATGACTGTTTAATAATCCACTTTTTTTTCTTTCCAGCAATGTCTGGTTTTTCCTTTCTCACTCAGCCACTCACTCAACATAATCTGATTTCCCCTCTGTAATCAGTTTTGCTTCAGTTTTTTCAGGCAGTAGTTGCTGATTGTCCACCTAGGTCTCAGTAACTGTGAAATCAAAGAAAAATTCTTACCATGTGTAGGACTATCAGTGTTTTATTTAAAATATCCCTGATCTTCAGAAAAACAAATTAATCTTCTGCAAAACCACTCAACATCATGGAAAGTTTAAACAAATGACTGTATCGGTAAGCATGTGTAAGCAAAGAAATTCTGGTCAAAATGCCAGTCAGAGTGCTATGAATATGTCAGAGTACCATCCATAATATGATTTCTTTGGGAGACTGAGGGCAACGCTGCAGTCGCATGTACAAAATGATTTAGAATCATGGCTCTTTTCACATGCGATGGAGACTGTCATAAAGACAGGAGGCTGCTGTGCAGCAAGAAAAGCACATTAGCTATTAACCTTCCCCCAGCCGATCAACTTTGTTTTGCAATCTTTCCTCAGAACCATTAGAATACCCTGAAGAAATAACTTTCCAATTAAAAAGGATCTCAGAGAACAAAGCCATTTTATCTCTGACTCCTGGTGTTCTTTATTCCAATAATTTAAATTGGAATTGATTTTTCAATTTAGCTGTTGACTTGCTATGGACACACAGCTGAAAAGGCCGAATGGAATTGCATGGCTGAAATATTTGTCTTTGTGATGCACTTCTCATAAATTCACAGGAGTCTGCTTTTTCTTTTTTTTAACTTTTTTTTTTTTTTCTCTCTGCTGCTACTGCTTTAGACAACAGCTTTTTAGCTCAGCATGAGCAAACTGAGAAAACACGTCCAGTATGATCTCGAGGGCCTCATACTCAGTTTTTCATAGATCTATTTAATTGTTATATCTCTGAGAAAAATGAATAGATCCAGTGTAGCTAAAGTGATAGCTGTTCTTCAAAGCATGAAAATGTGTTCTACAATTTTGTGCATATTTCTAATTCTATTTCTTTACTATAATAATAGTAATAATAAAATAATTAAAAAACCAAACAAAACAACAAAAAAACAAACACCTACAGTCAGTTATTTTTACTGTGTTCAGTACATATATGCTACTATATAATTAGCTTAGGTATATTTTCTCATTGTTTTAGTGGCAGACTTACTTAACACAGTAATTGATTTACCTGTGGAACGGTTCTGAATTAAGCTCTCCAGTACTAAGGAGTCTTTGAAAAGATTAAGGTCTGGTTCTGCCTGTAGTCTGTCTGTGTTAGTGCACCCCAACACTTAACTGGGAGGGGAAATGTATCTGACTGAGGAGAGAGCTGTGTCTTAACCCATAGAATTTTTTAAAAGCAACATCTAGCTTCGTGGTCTTTTGAGTAACTTTTTGTTGACAAAGAGCTGAATGTAAAATACTGAAATTAGAAAGTAGAGCTGGAGAAAGAAAGGCAAGAGACAGAGCAAATTTCTGTTGCAGTTAACTATTTTAATCTATTTTAGGTGGGGATAGTGCTCCTAAAGAAAACTGAGAGATCTTTGCTAGCTACACCTTTATCTTTTTAATCTTTAATTGTTGTCCTTTTAATCTTTTTCTCCTGTAGTGTAGCTGGTAACATAGCTGGTAAAAAGCAAAGTAGAAATTTGTCTGTCCCTTGACTTGTTTCAAAGTGGCACTCCGTGATTTTGCTACTAGATAGGTCCTTTGATGTGCTCTCTGCATTCTGGTCTCCCAGTGCAGAGAACTCTTATCCTAAAATCCACCCAGGAAGGTAGAGCTTCCACATGGAATACTGTAACATTTTAGTCTGTCTGTCTCTCTCTCTCTATCTATCCGTTCCTCTACTTAACAAGACACAAGCTATCATTACCATTCCTAGATAAAACATTTAAAATACGCTAGAAGATTATAGAAATGCAAGATAATAACCTAATGGTAGAAAAAGTGTCTTAATAAAACATCTACTTTAATTTTACCAAAAAAAAAAAGATTTGCTCATATATAGAAATAGGCTTAAATATACACAGAATGGTTTGAAGAGTGATACAGTTGTCCTAACATGCAAAATGTCTTGACCAGCATGGACCTAAACTGCTCTACATCTCTTTGCTTAAGGGCCAAGGATCACTTCTTGAAGTGATCTTTTCCATTAAGCAGAAAAGCTGTGGCGACAACTGAAATTGCCAACTTAATTTACTCTCTGCCTTACTCCAGGGCCCTGATCCCTCCTCCCTACTTATTAATTTGCTCACCAACTGCATTCGGGAGCAAACAAGAAACTCTGTTAGTGAGGAAAACCAGAATATAACAGATGATGGTTTATTCTAGGGTCTATACCCTATAAGAAGCATAAGTACCTCTTTGGGGATATAAATTTCACTTGAATTTAAGGTGCTTCTTAAAGCAGTCTTAAATTACTACATTTTCTTCATGAAAAGTTATCCTGTCTGCCGCATAAAACTGAATAAACTGAATTTGCATTCAGTTTAGACTCATAAAGTAGGCTTGTTTATGGACAATGTAACAACACATATTTAAGAATGGTCTAATTACACTTGAATGTGAGATATGCTGTTGCAGTTAATGAAATGGTTAGAAATAATCATAGAAGACAAGAATATATTTGAAGAGCTAGTCTTCCAGAAAAACAAGTCAAGTGTTTGTGAGTGGCCGCTAGGAGCATTTAGGGTATGTATCGTCCAATGTAAAGAAGGATAGTTCTACTAATGTCTGTGGCTTTATGCCAGTTTACGCCATTTAATTCATTATGAAGTTTAGGTAATTTAACAAATGTCAAGAAAAAAATAATTAACCTGGGACTTCCTCACAGAATAGTTGCTTCTACCACAGTACTAATTTTGCAAGATGAGTATTCTCTCAAAAATGAGTGCTGCAAAAAAAGCCTTAAACACTAATATTTGAAAGCAGCTGGTCAAAACGTTATTCTTTGACACTTCTCTACTGCAGTAATTTTAGTGCGTTAGATGGGAAATTAACTACAGGGAGTTTAGTACTGGTAAACTATGCAGAGGAAAACACAGTGAAAGAGGAAGGGTATGACTTTTTTCTCTTTTTTTCATGGAGGTCAGTGAAAAAACAGGGGAAAAGAAAGATGTTTTGATATTGATAAAATTTGATGGTCAATCTGTCTAAACCTCTATGCATCCAGTTGAATACTTTGAAAAAATCAACTTATGTTAATTTTAGAAAAATCTTTGAGATGTGTTTCCACATTGTGTGTCTTTGTACCCTTATGCTGCTAAGTGAAAGAGGGCCATAATGTTAGATCACTCCCTTGATCTGCTTTTGAATGCTCCAGTTAGGTTGTTTTTAGATATAAATGCTCTAAAGAAGATTAGACAAAACAGCGTATATATGAGCAAGTGGCTGTTGCTAGGACTCAGGTCAGGAGTTGCTTCCTGACCATTTTTTGTTTGTCAGTTTGGCAACCCTGTGGCAGGGTGTGTTTATTTGGTGTTGAAAATATTTGTTCAAATGGATAGCCACTGGAACACGAATAAACGTGAAAGAAATGATGGAGAAACTGAAATTACTATGTTAGACTTTTAGGGTGAAGGTTAAAATGGCTTTAGATTACTCTCCTAGAAATATATGAAGTTTTGAAGATAAGAAAAGGAGCAAAAATATATCTAATTGAATGAGCAATGGTGGGTCAAGAACCATAATCATTAAATTGCCAACAAATACCTAAGTAACAAAATTAAGCTGGGTCTTTAGTGAGTTGTTTAATCATCAGAAGTAAAAGACATCTTGCTTGTCCTCCAGCATGAAAAATAGTATTTATTCTAACTCTTCTAAGAACAGATTTTGATAATTTTATAAATTAAATTGTGTATCACAGTGTCTTGCAATAAATAATATTACCTAGGAGCCAGAAGTCCATTCTTGTCCTGTATTGTGTCTTTCAGGTTTTTTTTATATTATGGGTCATGGGTATATATGACTGTTTCCTAGTTTCTTGATCCCATTGTATTCCAAATGCATGTTAGGATGAGATCCAGGCACATGCTAGATTTTCCTCATCCTCCTCAAGTTTTACTTTCCGTGAAAAGCAATTCCAGGCTCATAAACAAGACCAAAACAAAAGGAAAGTCTGAATGGCCTGGTTGACCAACAGGATCACCAGGACTTCAAATGTATTGCAGCTTGAATCAACCAGCAAAAGTGAGCGCAGGCTCAACAATCTTTCAAAAGAAGCTTGAATGCCAAGAATGACATTCAATTTTCCTCAGTTACTGGAAAAACTATAAGCTAAAGTAGACTTCTACATATATACACACACATATACTCACAAGTATATGTGTATCTATATATGTGTATATACTTCTTTTATACTTTAAAATACTAATCCTTTCCATATTGTCTGATGCAGGCCATCGGTATAACAAATTGACAAAACAAAAGACAAGAAGGCATTTTGGAGATGTATCAATAGCTAAGGGCAAAAGATCATCTTGATGCACAACAAGGCTATTGATATCATGCGGTTCAGCTGCTGAACAATGGACTTTCTGCAGTATATTTGAAACTGATTTCTTTTTCCTAATATGCAGATTAGGGAATTTACTCTTTGAAGATAAGAATGTGCTTGGGTTGGTTTTTTTTGTAGTCTTGTTTTTTTTTTTCTATTGTTTCTTTTCTTTTTCTCCTTTTTTTTTTTTTTTAGGAGAAAAAAGTATTAAATGCTCAGCTGCTCATTCTCCAAGACGCTGAACTTTAAGTCTCCTTTCAGAAACACATATGTGCACTGCCATTTATTGGATGTTGCATTAAAAAGTCAATGTGCTGACAAAATCAGTATTTCCATGTACAAGAAAGACACTACATTGGAATTATTCTAGATGTTATACTAGCTTGAGAACAGATTCAATCCTTTAATTTTAAGGTCTTTTAAAATCCTCTGTTAATTTTCTTAATGTTATTCTTTTATTACAAAGTGATTTAGAATGTTAATAAAAATCTTGAACACGTTTTAACTTCTTTGTCTTAGGATGGCATTGCCTGAGAGAATATTATCAGTCAGTCAGTTCCAAGAGCACATTTTCTCCCTTCTTGTTATAGACATTATCTGCAAATTTTATCTTCTTTTAAAAATTATGATATGATTCTGAGAACCTGCCACTGATGTATTTCATAGAATCATAAAATCACAGAATGGTTTGGGTTGGAAAGGACTTTAAAGATCCTCTTGATCCATCCCCCCTGCCAATGGGGGACACCTTCTCCTAGACTAGGTTGCTCAAAACCCCATCCAAACTGGCTTTCAACTCTTCCAGGGATGGGGCATCCACAGCTTCACCAGGCAATCTGTTCCATTGTCTCACTACCCCTTTTATGAAGAATTTCTTCCTAATGCCTTACTGAAACCTACCCTTTTTCAGTTTACAAACATTCCTCTTTGTCCTATCACTACATGTCCTTCTGAAAAGTCCCTCTCCAGATTTCTTGTATGTCCCCTTTAGGGACTGGAAGACTGCTCTAATGTCTCTCCTGAGCCTTCTCTTCTCCAGGCTGGACAAGACCAATTCTCTCAACCTGTCCCCATAGATGAGGTGCTTCAGCCCTCTGATCATCTTTGTGGTCTTCCTTAGAACTCACTCGAGCAGGTCTACATTATTCTTTTGTTGGCAGTCCCAGAACTAAGCACAGTACTCCAGATGGATTCTCATGAGAGCAGAGCAGAGGGGCAGGATCACCTCCTTTGACCTGCTGGTCACACTCCTTTTGATGCAGCCCAGGATACAGTTGCCTCTCTGGGCTGTAAGTGCACACTGCTGGGTCATGTTGAGCTTTTCATCAAGCATCACCCCAAACTCCTTCTCCTCAGGGATGCTTCAGTGTCAATCGCTAAGTGATTCTGTGATTATTTCTTCACACATAGCCCCAGAATGGGTGTTCGCTTGTTTTCATGTGCACAAGAAAATGTTATCAGTGGTGCAGTTCAGATTCTTAAAAAAGTGATTACAGTAGAGAGTTTAGCAGAAACTTTCTGGATTCTTATGCACACCATGAATGAATTGTTATTTTTTGCCCTTTAAAATTTTTATAATTACTATTCTATAGTACATTCATTCATTCAAATTCTTCCTCTAATGCTTAGAAATATTTATTTATAAAATATTTCTGAATGTAAAAAGTTAAAAATCTGATCTTGTAATATATTTGCTGTGACAGATCACAGTCACCTGGACAGGTCATATGCTAGTCAAGGTCATTCTTATTTTCTAAATGGATTACTTTTTTTTTACAGTTTGTGGTGGGGTACTTCTGCAGTGCCTAATTAGATCGCAGTATTGGTGTTTTCCTACTGGATCAAAAAATTGTGTGTGTCTGTGAGAGGAGTATTAGTGTGTGAACAGAAAGGCTTCAAAACTGTATTTCTGAAATTAACTAATAATTTTCTGGAGAAAATAGATAAAGATTTTCAGTTTGCTATTTTTAATATGCAATCATTGCTCAAAATATATTTATTTGTGTATTGTTATTCTTGTTAAAAGAATTGATTCATGAACTTACCTTATTTAACAAACAAACAAAAAACGAAACAAAAAAACAAGGAGAAAACTAAACATTATTATTTATGCACATTATTATTATATATGTGCAGTTCTGGTGTCCTCAACATAAAAAGGACATGGAACTGTTGGAACAAGTCCAGAGGAGGGCCGTGAGGATGATCAGGGATCACCTCATGTATGAAGATAGGCTGAGAAAGTTGGGGCTGCTCAGTCTGGAGAAGAGAAGGCTGCATGGAGACCTCATAGCAGCCTTCCGGTATCTGAAGGGGGCCTACAGAGATGCTGGGGAGGTACTCTTCATTAGGGACTGTAGCTACAGGACAAAGGGTAATGGGTTTAAACTTAAACAGGGGAAGTTTAGATTGGATATAAGGAAGAAGTTCTTTACTGTAAGGGTGATGAGGCGCTGGAATGGGTTGCCCAGTGAAGTTGTGAATGCTCCATCCCTGGAGGTGTTCAAGGCAAGGTTGGACAGAGCCTTGGGGGATACGGTTTAGTGTGAGGTGTCCCTGCCCATAGCAGAGGGAGTTGGAACTAGATGATTTCAAGGTCCTTTCCAACCCTAACTATTCTATTATTCTATGATTAAAATAAAGGCAATTTTATCAGCAGGTTTAAAAATTATGGCCTTTAATTGTATATGGATGTCAGAGATAACCTGGTCTTAAAGTTGCTGAGGCTTCTTGAATATATCTGATCTGATGAAAGTGGATGAGGGACAGAGCAGTTAGGATCTGATTAACTGCTTAACTGTTCTCCTTGTCACTATTTTGGACACACCATCTAGAGATGTTACAGATGGGAACAGTTTTATTTTGGACACACCATCTAGAGATGTTACAGATGGGAACAGTTTTAAGCAGTGTGGATGCAAGCCAGTCTATACCACATGGTTCTGTAGTAAGTGATCACCCTCTTCTTTTTAGCAATGTCAATGACTTTAACTCACCTCCTTATGCAAAGACAAGCAGTATCATTTTATTTCCTAGATTAAATGTAGCCCAAAGGTTCCATCAGAAGCTGGTACTTAGCAAGCCTGAGTTTATTCTTTGGAAACGTAAAGGTGACATCTATGCTACAAAATAAAACATGATAGAGATTATTCTAGCTGAATTGCCAGAGGTGCAACACTTTTTTGTTGATGCTGATGTGCCCAAATATTATTTACATCAAGGAACAGGGAATCTGAGCGCTAACTGGGTATATTTCTTGACTATAACAAGAGTCTAGAGAATAGTAACTATAATACAGTATGAATAATCATGGGCAGAAACTACAGAGCCTTTATTTTTCTTATTTTATTTACCATCACTTACATAACTAGAAGAATTATGAAGGTTAAAGACCTCCCTCTGCCACCCCAATTATTTATTTTTTAGTCTATAGACTGTGGGAAAGCAAAGAAGGTAGAAAGGCTGAGTGAAGCTGACATGAGGACACATTTCCTAATATAAAAGCCTAGTTAGAAATCAGCTATCTCCAAAAGGGAACTACTTAAAAAAATTGTTTAGCATGTTGTCCAGTCTGGTAAATCAGAATAAATTAAAGCAGCAATGGGCTTTCCCATAGTAAGACAAGATTTGTTTTGTTTTGTTTTCTTTTCTTTTTATCACACAATGTCTTTAATGCACTGGTGTTAACATTAGTAAAGGAATACTGTCTGAATTATATTATATGTCAATAAGAGATGAGCTTTTAGAGAAGTGCAAGAAGTAATCCACTGATATCCAGAGCTTCATACGGTTAGACTGGGGTAAACATAGTATTTTTTACCTGAGGTAGACATATCTAGAAAAAAGGAGTTTATTCTATTCAATTCAGCTCATTTTAAAGTACTGATTAGCACACATATTCTATTTAATGTAGTTATGTATTTTCTTGAATAAGACATAATAGTACTATGTAGTACTTGAATAAGGCATAATAGTACAAACCAGAACATTGCACCATAATGTTTGTGTAGAAGAGAAAAACTACTTTCATATGTAGTTTGTGGGGGAAAATGATTAGTTTTCTGACGCTGATAGTCAGAAAACGTAAGAAATACTGTACTTATGTCTGGCACATCTAAACTCATAACATCTATTTGCTTTGCTTTGTCAAAACATATGAAAAATCATTAAAGTGTTTTACTAAATGTCTGGTTTTCTTGCTCATTCATCTTATAAATATTAATTAGCCATGGATCAGGCAATTAAAGTTTAATCAATTTGCACTAATTAGCACCACATACTTGCATAAAAAGATAAAACCAGCTCCTGCATCTGGCTGTTATTTGCAGTTTTTGTCAAGTGCTGATGAGTTTCATCTTGAAGAGAAGATTAAGAAGAAAAGAGGAAAATAAGAAAGTAGTGTTAATTTTATTAAATCTTCAATCAAACTCTCTGTTCATAAACTTTATGGGACAATACTAGGTAACATTTCACTTTATATAGAAGTAGACATGATTGGGCAAAAATTTAACACTTTTATTGTGACCACACCCTTTCTAATTCTAATTTGTTGAAAAACAAAACAACTCTAGTTAGCAAAAGCACAGGATCTACCTTACAACAAAACATTTTCTAAACATATGTCAAGAGTTGGATTCTCCAAACTTTCATAAAGAAAGTAAAATCAGATCTTAATCTAAAAATGTTTTACATTGTTTGACTTATGTGAGTGGAAAAAAGAAACCCAAAATCTAATTTGAAATTTACCTAAAATTTTTATATTTTTGAAGATAAGTTTCAGTATTAAAATTTTTCCTCTTTCCATGTACACTCACCAAAAAAAAAAAAAAGGAATATCCACATTTCTTTTCATTAAAGAGATCTAGTTTTCAGGTGTTTCACCTTTTCTGGGAAGCAATAGGATAAATATCATTCTAGAAAGCCCTAATCTACATTAAAGAATTGTACAAGTATTGGTCCTGGTTAAGAAGCTTGTGGTGTCCTTTAGTATTACATCTTTACTTATTTATAAAAAAAAACAAAAATGCATTCTGGCTATGCAGGCCAAATATCTTACCTGGTTGTCCATGAAAAGAGACTAATTCAGACCTTCCACACACCAGTTCATTGGTGCTACCTTGAAATCCAAAGTAGACCTGTTTGTCCAAATGGATAGCTGTAGAACACCTATTTAAGTGCTAATAAATGAAAGCGCAGACTGCATGTTTAGCTTATCACAGAATTGTCTGAGTCACTAGTCTGTGTTCCAATTGACTATAGCTGAACATCATTAAGCTTATGGATTTCTACTAAGGGAACACCTGAAAATCAGCCTTCAACAGTCTTTGTATGTTTTTTACATAGTTAAATGCAATGAACTAATAGGCAAGGCTTTTATAATACGGTTCTGTTTCTGTCTTCAGAGTTTGGTTGAATGTGTTGGACTGCCAATCTACAAAACGGTTATTACTGAGTATTCAATATGACTATTTTGAGTTCTAATAACAAGGGAAATGGAGTGTTCCACCCAGCCTATTTATGCAACTAAAAAAGATTGTAGGAATGAAACATGTATTTAATCACAAATGGAAATTTACCTTAAGCTTGGCAGGTAAATTCATGCTTTTAAAAGTGATTTAACATTACAAAAAAACCCCTAACAAAACCCCAAACACAAAGTGACCCATAGCATGAATCATAAAGAAGCTATGCACCAGGGATTTCATATAGTTTATGCAAGAAGAGACTTGTGAATGGTTATTGATATTTTTCAAATAAAGTATGTATGAACCATTAAACTCCTCATTCCCAGGTGTACAAACCATTGCTCTGTTAAACACTCATTCACTAGGTAGGCTATGAAAGGAGCAGAGGCACTTGAAAAGGTGTCGTCTTTCAATGTTTGTTTAAAGATCTGATACATTTGGCACACAAAAACACCTGGCAGCTGAAACTCCAAATTGCAGGTTGTTGTTACAGAATCTTTATAATAGGATATTACACACAGAATCTATTGTTTTAAAGGATAGAAAGAGTGGGTTTGACGTGGTCTCTCTCCCGAAGTCTTTCACATCATGTCTGTAACTGAGAAAAATATGCCTCATTAAATAAATTTTATTTAATGATATGCTTAATATAAATGAATGTAATATAAACACTTTCCTAAGTTGGACACTGAAGCAAAAACTCATATTCCTGCAGATGAGGCATTTTGTGTGACAGAATTCACCTATGATGTGCCACAGATTTATATTGAACAATGTTTTCCACTAAAACTAGAAAAATAAACTCAGTGGAATGGGCTACAGTAAACATTAGTGGGCCTAGGAAGAAGCCAAATGCTATTGTGCATTTGCAAATGATACATGCACATGTGCAGTAGAGATTTTTTTCCTAAGATATTAGAGAAATCAAGTGTGTTGTTTGTTCACTGTCCAAGGAGTAACCTGCAGCTGCTAAGAGTAGGAGGTAAAAGTACATAGGTCCTTGTTTTGCTGTTTTGACACAGAAGGCATTCGAGGCTTTGTAAGTAGACCTGCAGGGGCACTGAAGCAAACTGATGAATCCATCCTCCGCTTGCACTGTCTGTTATTGTTACAATCTTGAAAGCCCTTTGCACTACCAAAACCAAGATCTCCTAAAGGTTATCTTTTTTATGGTCTGATTGGATGGGACATAGGGAGATATTAGCACATCAAAACCAAACTCATCAAAAGATATTGCAGACCTGGCCCTTCATAAACAAACATATGTAACATTTGCAACAACACCCTCTCACTCCTCCCTCCACTGTGCTTAAAATTGTTATGTGGTCTGCTTTGCATAAGATTTGAAGACCTGTCTTTTAATATTTTAACTTCCTGAGCTGCCACTGTGCAAGGTCAAAACTCACATATGAATAAAATGTAAAATGAAAATAATTATAAAATAAAATAAAATAAAATAAAATAAAATAAAATAAAATAAAATAAAATAATACGAACTTCAGGTGGAGAATTCCTTAAATACCTATTTCTTTCATATCTTTGAAACACAAAGAATGGAACTCATATAATGAATTTGACCCTATTGGTGGAACTGCATACAAAAATTAACAAATTTAAAAAAATTACAGTATTAGTTTCTCTACTTGCACAGCACTAGCAAACAACTTCAGCGATTCTGAGTTTCAGTTGACCACAAGGGAGTAAAAACCTAAAAGAGAAATTAAATTACACTTTTTAGATTTCTGCAATGAAAAGGCAAGAGTGGGAAACCCAGCGTTTCAAGGCAGTACTAAGCATGAAGGTGTAGTCATTTATCCGCTTTATACAGCTCTATACAGCAAGTCTTTATGCCCAAGAGAAAGACTGTGAGTCCCTAGCATTAGTTGGACAAACTATCCAAATACCATTTCTGTGGCACATCCATGGACAGCAGGACTTGAAATCTGCTGCTGTGCTTTCAGTTTCGGGTTTTTTTTTGTTCTTTTTTCCAGAAAATAATAATTATTTTAAAAATAAATTTGTATCATAAAATTGTTTTTTAAAAATAAATATATGTAATATGCATTCAGGAAGAAACACTTCATTTCCTAAGAAATATTGTTTTGGGTCCTCTGTGCTGCAGATGACTTGTGTAAGTAAAACAGCACGTACCTAAAGATCCTTGAGTCTTGTCTGTGGAACGCATTTTTCTGTAGTTATTTTCTGTAGTTATTTTCTGGTGAAGAGGTTGTGGGAGGAACTAGAACAGCACTTGTGGAATGTGCCTATAGTTGATTGTTAGTGGAAATTATTTTTTTTTTTTTTAAGTAGAGGGTAATTTTCAGAAGCGTTTTACTGGATAAATGTGTTTAGCTAAAGTGTTTAACTCATACCAAGGAGATTAGCGAGTAACTACAGGGTGTCCTTTTAAGGTTTTGAAAATCAGAGCTGGAGCAAATAATGAACAATATGTATGCTTGTTGTGCATGAACTAAATAGCTCATACACAAGTTTTAATCAAGTCTTATTGGATCTTTATTGTCACAGTAGTTTAAAATCTCTGCCAAATTTTTTTTTTCCTATCTTCTTCACACACACTACATGTTTTGAAAAATATGAAATAACCATAACATGTCACAGCCACTGGCCTCACCTGCACCCAGGGTCTGCAATTTTTCATTGGTTTGGTTTTGGCCTTTTTTTTTTTCCTGAGTCGTCTGTTTCCTGAGACCTCTACGTTTTGCCTAAACTATCTTTTGCTGGGGGAAAAAAAGTACCTTGGAACTTGACTCAGGTAATGTTGCAAATATTTTACTCTGGGGACTATGAGACAGTGTTAGAAGTTATTCACTAAATGACAGATTATGAATCTCTTTCTGACATTGTTGGTGTTACTCACATGAGAAATTTCATTGATTTCAGTGTGAGTAACTGCCACTCACCATTCTGAAGTCAGCAGTTGCTATCTGATACTACAGGAGAAACCCTACAGATCACTTGAAGATAGGTACCCATCCTCTTTCTCTACCTTTGATCAAGATCAAAGTATGCTTTTTGAGGTTGGTGTTGTGTGAGATTGTGCTGCCTATTTTACTATTCCAATTTGCTATTCTGTTTTTCTTTTAAGTGTATAAAAATTGAGTTGCTTTTGTATTGACAGGCATTGCACTGAGAATATTAATTTGGAATTTTGTTGTCATTTTAGTCTGTGTTTATTCTTTGTAAAAGCACATATAGATACAGTGATTTTCTACTTAATGTTGATATATACCTGAAGAAATTGAAATGAGCACTTAGACAAATGAGCTGAATCTTGGAAGACTTACTTCGCTATCCAGTAGACAACTAAGAATTGTGCTGCCTATTTTGAGTTTATGTACAGTAGGCAGTAAATACCCTAAGTCTCATCTAATTTGCAAAAGCAATGGGTGCTTGGAATGGAAGGGAAAGAAACTAGTGAGCAGCATCTTTCTGCCACTAACAGCAACGTGACTTCCAGAATCAATAACAGCCTTTTGTCTGGTAATATATTGTGAGGTGAAGTATTTTGTAGAAATTTGTAGATATTTAGGAGAGATATGGAAGATTCATTCAAAATGCATGTGATAGCACAGCTAATCATGCACACCATCACTTCCATAGGTATCAGATGAACTTAATTATTAAGCTCTGTTCTAACTTCTATGAACTGTAAGTGTAACAATGCCTGTGGTGTTTTAAGTGTAAATTTTGCTTAGAAATCGGTGCTCAATGACTAATGAATACATTTCACCAAAGAACTCATATTCTAAGGACAACAGATGGCTGAGCACAAAACAAAGAGAAAAATACAGAAAACAGCTAGAGGATGCTCATTGTAGTTGGGATGTATTCATCCATTCCAGAATTGTGGGAGGGAAGTTTGTGTGAAAGAAAGATATGAAGGAAGCTGCGAAGAGTGACACTGTATTGAACAGATGGAGAAGAATAAAGCGTAGAGATAGAGTTTGGAGCCAAAGACTTATCATTATGACTGAAAGAGAATCATAGTCAATTTTAGTCTACATATCACAGGAGCTAAAATTGAGTTTTCTCAAGTATTTTGTCTTAGCTTGCTTAAATGTCATAACACTTTCATCCTTGACTTTTATATAGTCCCCCTCCTCTAATTAGTTCCTCCTGCCACTTACCCACTGCAAAAGTATTCTGCTAAGCACAGAGGTGCTTTCATTGACAAAATCCAGAAATCCTCCTGTGATGAGGCATACAGTAAAAATATCTTACTCAAAAATCAGAATATGAAATGAAGAAAAAGGATATTAGATTAGTTTTGTTGTAGAGCTACACCTTGAATTAGATCAGTACTTGACATTTATAGATTGGAACATAAAGTTCACTTTTTAGACACAACACTAACTTTCAGGTATTCATAAGGGTTTATTATACTTACTAAAGTTAACCCTATTCTATCCCTGCTGCCTCCTTACAGAAGGTATTGAAGCAATGCCTGTATTTACAAGTGACAAGAAAAGAGCCTGTCACAAGGAATGCAGCTTTATCAAAATGAACTACCCTTCTAGGAATGTTAGTGCTGATGCAGTATGAAGCTCAAACACAGTGTAACTTTAAACATGTACTCAATCTGTTTAAACCTTGTTGGACTTTGAATTTCAGTAGTACAGGAAGGAGAATACTGAAATGCCAAAGCCAAGAAAATATCTTTGCAGATAAAGTAAGATTAATTAATATGATTTCATTTTCCTAGTAACATAATATCTTTTGCCTTTAAATATGTATTACTGAGGAGCACTCCACAGGTGGAAATAATAGCTGACCTGGAAGTCACACAAGGCATTGAAAGGCATTGAATGTAACCCCAACAGGTTGTCCAGACAAGTTTTGTGTTGAATTTTGGTGCTGGTTTTTTCATGTGTGTTTTTTGTTTGGTGGTGGTTGCTGTTGTTTTTGTTGTGTTGTTTTTTTTTAAATTTCTTTACAGATATACATGATGCTATAGCAAAATCACATCTGAGAAAAACAGATGGTCATGCTGCCTCTTCAATCTTGTATTTCTATACATAAGTTTATAAAAATAAGAACTGTAGACAAATTAGCTAGAAATGTTTCTTATTTTATCTTGACCAGTGGATAAAAGAGAGTCTCTAGAGTAAAACTCATAACAATAACCTATGATTCCCTGTACCAAACCGAACATGCTAACTAGAAGACAGCTTTTTCTTTTCTTTTCCCTCTCCTTCTCCCTCCCCCATCCCAGGATACCTTGAAATCTTTTCTGCATAGTGACACAGCTTTAACAAGAGGGGTGGAATACATTTCCTTCCCTCCCACCTGCCCTCTCTCCCAAGTGATTAGAGCACTTTTCAACAAAATGGGAGATGTGGGTGTCCCTCCCTATCTTATATACACTGAGAATACATTAAGTATGAAATTACCTCCCAGGGGAAGTGATGGAAATGCCACTCACTCATTTTTAAACTGGATTTGAAAAAAAGCTTTATAGAAAAAAAAAAAATCTGCTGTAGCGAGAGAGAAATTACATGACCTTCTTGAGAAAGATTTTATTTTCTCATTTCAAATATCTCTGATACCACGATTTACTCCCTTCCAGTCTGTCAATTTTTCCACAGCATTGTGTTTTAGAAGGCTTATTCAAATTGTGTGTGAGAAAACTAACTGAAGATCTTCAAAGCACACAGAATATAGCTTGGTTTCATCGGCTGTTTGAACCTCAATTACTGTAATGACCGTAGTGGAATTATTTTGTTTTAAATGAGCAAATGAACTTCAAAGGGGAAGTAAATACATGTAATAAAGAGGCCATTTTTCTTTTTCTTTTCCTAAATAGTTTATTTTATCCCCAGAAACAACAAATGTTCAAAGTTCTATATATTTAAATAGGTACCAAGATGTCTGAAGCTGTAATCCTTGCTCTGCCAGTTCACTGAAAAATTGCTGACCTTATGAAATCCTACGTTCCTTTTCTCTTTGATAACAGCTTTTGCTTCATCAGTCTGTAATATGTATTACAACAGAGAATTCATGCAGGATCAACTAATTGATAGTACATGCATTTAAACGTAAGTACCCCAGAATTCTTATCACATTCTTATTATATACACATTTTTATTTTAAGCAGGAATTAAAAAGTTTTTGTTCTCTTAAATTATTTTGTGTTATGAACCTTGTTCTAACAATTACATTTTACCAGTTAGTGCTTTATGAAGCATGATGGAACCTAACCAGCAACTAATATAAGAGCTCCAGTTTGCCCTCAGTACACAATCTTAAAACCCATTAACATTTGTGGGAATTATATGTGCAATGTGCAGGGAGAATATAACCTTAAGCAAGTAAAAACTGAAGACACTGTATATGTTTGATCTAACTAATGCAGTCTAGATTTTTCACAGCAGTGTGTTGTATCAACTAAAGTTTGTTAGACAGCAGGGAGACTAATAAAAAAAAGGATAGTATAAATAAGCCAAAACAAAGAAATGAACAAAGACCTTCTGCATTAACTAGGACATAATCTACAGATGTTTCTCAGTTGGTAGAAAACAGATTTCCACACAGCAGTTGCATACAATACAAATGTTTGCACAGAATCCAGCCGGACTAATATATAAAGCCATCTCTCAAGATTAGAAACTTTATAAAAGAATCACTAGCAGAATGGAAAGAAGATGGTGAACTGAAGTGGCTGTCTGAATCTCCTAAACAATAGATCAGTCTAAATTGTCAGTTTCAAGTAGGGCAGAAGCAGAAATTCCTTTTAGCTGTGCCATCCCTGACTATTTCTAACTTTCTGTTCAGAAATTTGGAAAAGATGGCAATCTAATGAAAATTTGCAGGATGTTGTGAAGTTCTGAGCTTTATTTGTGGACCAAAAAGTTTCATTTGTGGTGTGTTAAACTTCACAAACATAGCCTTTATTTTTCTAGCCATGCCTTCCAGCTTCCACATATCTCAGGAGCTGACCAATCTAACTTCAACTTTGACAACATAAGCAGCTAGTTGAAACAAAGAGGTCAGCAAAAATAAAAATGTTAAACCTAAATATATCTATTTTGAATGAGTTTATGTGAATGAAAATAAAAGAATGAACACCAAAATCTTTTCAGTTTTACTTTTTCCCTAGTGATTTTCAGCAAGTTTCTATATGCGAAAAAAAAAATTGTAGCAATGCTATCTTTTCTTTTTTAACAGCTAGTTCTCTATGTTAAGCTGTTAGAATAAAAAAAAAAAAAAAACCAAACAACAAAACAAAACAAAACAAAACAAAACAAATAAAAAAAAAAAAAAAACACCAAAACCTTGTAAGGCTGGTTTTCTGTTAGGTTTCCCTGTACAATGGTTCTGGTAAAAGTCAGCATCTTATGTTTTGAAAGAGTTTCCAAATGCTTGGGAAGAAACGAAATTTTGGATCTTTCAGCCTGAGACACCCTCCTTTTGTATTGTTATTGTTGGTCAAACATAACTTTGAAGTTTTCCAGATGCAGGCACCATGAAGATTGTCTTTCTGAAGTTTGCTGTATGAAATGTGCATATCTTGCCTAACCTGCTTGTTCAGATCTCCATCCAGGTTCCCTAGGGAACCACTTCTAGAAACTGATACACTTTGTCTATTTTAGACACTCATCTTTAGGGAGGGTAATTTACCTTCCAAAGGGGCCTGTTCTTTTAACATAGAAAGATCCCTTTTAGTTTTCATAAGATTGACATCTAACGCTTTGATGGATACAGTTAGAGAAGAAGAATCCACTGTCAGCATTCTGCAATAAACGCACTAAGAGTTTATCATGGTGTCAAGATGAGGAGAGTTAATCCAGCTTGGAGCACTTCTGAAATCCCACATTTCTTTTGCAACATTTTTAAAACATGCTATAATAATGCAGTGGCCAATAGCACCATGCTGAGTTAGCAACATTCAGGGAACTGTTTTTATCTGATGACAGTTATGAGGTTTGAAAGAAGATGAGGTCAGTGTTACATATGTCATATCAAAACACTTCCTGACTACATCTTTCTATTTTGAAATAATAGATGTTCTCTTATCATAACAATAAAAAATTTAGTCCTTATTGTATTCTTATTCTTCATTATCAATAATATTCAAAATACAGAGAAAGAATCTGTTTTTGTCCTTGTAAGACCTGATTACTTTCAGCATCTCTACTCAGGTTTTCCAGGTAACTTAATTTTCTGTTTCACTACAGTTATATCTTGTATAATTACAACCTGGCTTCTGCATACCTGTTTTCTAAGTTATCTTTATACTTGCTTCAACAGGTCTTGAACAGTTTGTGACTTGTCTGCACTACTTTGCATTATTGTACACTGTTAAAAAAATTCCTTGATGTCAATAATCATAATCATTCAGCTCCTGCATTGTGTTCCGTGTGAGCTTCTTTGTTTTCTTCTTTCTTTAAAGGTTTTCTTCTTTCTTTAGCAATTAAACTGAATTCACAGCAGTGTTGTTTACAATTAGCCTCTTGTTTATGTGTGTTTATCAGCTCAGAAATATCTCATTGCTTTTTGTGGATTTGTGCAATTCATTTCTGACATCCTGTAAAAACCTTTTGCTTTGATTTCCTTATTTTTGCCAGTTTCTTCTGTCTTGTTAAAGGACAGAAGGCAGTAATTATTATTGCTTTTAAAAATCCAGCTTGTACAATCATTTAACTTCCTTGAACTTCCTTGCAATTCCTTATTTTTATGTGTTACTGACAAGCATATTTTAAAGTATCTGTCCATAAGGTACCTTGAGGCCAGTGTTTTAATGCTAATTGAACTGCAGGTAGTGGTTTGTGATTGCTTTTTTGTGTGTGTGAAAGCATGTCAAACATGTATCCATGTGAGTGCCTGGAAGCAAGAATGCTTGTACCAACAAACAGTATCTGCTATTTATATAGCAGATGCTGTATTATTTTTTCCACTACAGAGATACTGTTTTCATATTCCAAGTGACAATATATATGCAGGCTAATGCTTCTAAAGGGGAATGCTTGATGTTGCTGTCCTGTGTCCTTATACTTCTAATATCTAGCTAATCAGCAGTTACTCTGTAACGCAAGTATTTTACGGGTGGATGTTAAATTTATGCAGATGGGAAAACTTCCATAATTTGTATACTACCAACATATGTCATGGTGAATAATGTATGATGTGCATTAATCAACATGTTTTGTATTTTAAGAAAATCTTTCTTTAAAGAAAATTTTTCACAGTTTAAAATATGTGAAAGGGCTCTGCAGTGGATGTCAAAGGGTAATAAATTTGTTGTAGTGGCCCAGCTGGTACAACCAGACATTACTGCTTTTAATTCCAACCGCTTCTAGCTTGTTTGGTTTAACCCAAACCAGCAACTAAGCACCACACATCTGCTTGATCACTCCCTCCTGAGGGGATGGGAGAAAGAATCAGAAGAGTAGAAGTGAGAAAACTCAGGGTTGACCTAAAGACAGTTTAATAAATAAAGCAAGAGCTGAATATGCAGACGAAGCAAAATAAAGAATTCATTCACCATTTCCCAGTAGCAGGTGGGTGTTCAGCAATCTCGAGGAAAGCAGGACTCCATCATGTGTAATGGTTCCTTGGGAAGACAAACACCATCACTCCAAATTTCCTGCCTTTCCTTCTTCTTCCCTCAGTTTTACACTGTTGAACATATCATCATATAGTATGAGATATCCTTGGGTCAATTGGTGTTAGCTGTCCCAGATGTGTCCCCTCCCAACCTCTTGGGCACATCAAGCCTACTCACTGGTGGGGTGGCATGAAAAGTAGAAAACACCTTGACTGTGTGTAAGCACTGCTCAGCAGTAACTAAAACATTCCTGCATTATCAACAGTGTTTTCAGCGTATAAGACATAGCAGATTGTGTCTTTACAGATCTGGAGGGACACTACAGTGCTCCATTTTACAAATGTACCTGTGTTGCTGCATGTCCTGGGTTCAGCTATAGCAGTCATTTTTCTCCTTCTTAGTAACTGGTGCAGAGCTGTGTTTTTGACTTTCAGCCTGGGAACAGTGCTGATAACACCAATGGTTTTAGTTGTTGCTCAGTAATGTTTACTCTGACCAAGGACTTTCTGAGTCTCATGCTCTGCCAGGGAGGAGGGGAAGCCAGGAGGAAGCAGAGACAGGACACCTGACCCAAACTAGCCAAAGAGGTATTCCATACCACAGCATGTCATGCCCACTATATAAACTGAGAGGATTTACCCCGAAGGGTGAGACTGCTGCTCAGGTCAGGCTGGTTATTGGTCGGTGGGTGGTGAGCGGTTGTATTCTCTTCCCTTGTTATTTCCCTTATCATTATTATCATTGGTGGCAGCAGCAGTGGTTTGTGTTATACCTTAGTTACTGGACTGTTCTTATCTCAGCCCGTGGGAGTTACATTCTTTCGATTCTCCTCCCCGTCCCTCCTAGAGCAGGGGGAGGAAAAAGCGGGGGAGTGAGTGAGTGAGTGGCTGCGTGGTTCTGAGTTACTGGTTGGGTTAAATCACGACACTACAGAAGGTCATAATGCTCAGAGCATTATATCTGACAGGTCTGCAGTTCTGGTGCTTGTAAATTACCTATAACCTCTGAACCTAAGCAGATTGTCGATGCTGTATGCTCTGATTCAAACATTGCTTAAGCTGGTGACCACAGTTTGAATTAAGCTCAGTTTCTGTGTTATGTCATTAAAAGGCATCACAGTCTTACTTTCTGAGTGGAGGCTGCTCTGTTGTGACTAGTTCCAACCAAAGATCCACAGAAAATTTTCTACAGTCCATGTAGGGACCAATCAGTACTCCCATCTCTGAATTTTTGAAGCCATACAAGGAAATTAACATGACCAAGGTATGGGTTTGAGCATGTGAGTGATTATCAGTGTTGTTTCACTATTCACTGTTTGTTCCCTGACATGGTTTTCTCCCACTCTAACTAGCCCTTTCTTGAATAGGCACAGCTAAAAGATAACATGGCAGAGTGACTGCTCCCTTTGTGTATTCTGGACAAACAATGGTAAACCTGAGACAGGATGCAGCCAGGAGGCGGCTGGAAAGAATAGAATTTAGATAAAAAGCCTCTACCATGGAGTTCCCTGACTAAAGGAAGCCTGGTTTTCTGCTCTATGGTAAGGGACTTCTTACAAGTGAAACAAGACATAGAGATCTACCAGAATAATTTATCATGCAAGGCTCATGGTACTGGAAAAGTGCAAGATAATTGCAGCTTTGTGAAAATAAATTAAAAAAAAAAAATCCGATTCCTAGATATTCTGGCAGTAAAATGGCACTTTTCAAGAAAAACATTCTCCATTACATGGTACTGGCAAATTCCTCATTCTCAGTGGGCAGAGCTGCTCAATGATGACAGCTTCATCTTGTCCTGAGTTTCTTCAGTGTAATGTCTTCTCAAGGTGTCAATCCGCTGCTACAAAATGGAGCCTGTAGTCCACCAGGAAGGTTCCAGAAGAACTGGAGGTCAGAAACCAAGATGATGTTATTGCCTTTACACAAATGCAGATTCCAAATCATTGCAGCAACTATATTTGCTTTAGTGGTCCATAATCAGTAGGCAAAAATTGATAATTTTAGTAAACAGTTAAAGACTTCTCACCTCATGGAAGCGTTCCATTCGATTGATTTGCAGTATCAATAGCCAGAAGCAGGAAATCTTGCAATATTCCCTAAAAAGAAGCTTATGTCGTATTCTTCATATTCTGTTCCATTACTCAGGTATACTAATAATCTTTGTAGGCACCCTGAATTAATTTTGCTCAGCTACAGTATTGCCAGCTCAGTTCTGCCTCAAAAATAAGAAGCTTCATTTGACTGCATCTGCTTTCCACGTTGTTCTACAAGAAAATAAAGCTAACATCTGAAATGTATGAGAAAGACATCCTGACTAAATCTAGGCAAGGTACATGCATTCCCGACCTCAATTTTTCCAAGCAATGACACCAATACTAAGGAGATTAATTTCCCATATACACAAAAATCTCACACAGTCAAGAAATACTAGTTTGACAGTGCAGTGTAGAGACTGGAAACTCACATATAGTATGTATTTAGAATAACAGAAGCTGTTTACATCTATTAGTCCTAAACTGCACTAAGTCAGTGGAAGAAGGAATGACTTAGTTACTTTGCTGTAAGTTCTGAGAAATGGATGAACACAGAAAAGGACATGATTTTGATGCATGTAGAACAGATTCAAGATTGGGAGACTTTTGGTTAACATGGACTAAATTACAGATAAATATTCGATGTTTAGCAACAGAGGTACATTTTCAAAGAATGAACAGTAAATATACATGAGGTCTAATACTGTTGGATCTGATCTGTACTATTAAACTATAAAATAATGGTACTGGAACTGGTTGCGTAAGTGACTGTATAAGTGTCCTATTCATTACTGGAAAAATGTCTTTCTGTCACGGTTTAACCCCAGCCGGCAACTAAGTACCACACAGCCACTTACCCCACCCCACCCCAATGGGATGGAGAAGAGAACTGGGAAAAAAAGATAAAACTCATGGGCTGAGAAAAGAACATTAGTAATTTAAAGTAAAATATAATAAAAAAGAAAAAGAGAGAGAAATATTGGGATAAAACCAAAGAAACACGAGTGATGCACAATGCAATTACTCATGACCCACTGACTAATTCCCAGCCAGTTTCTGAGCAGCAGTTGGCCCCTTCTGGCCAACTCTCCCCAGTTTGTGTACTGAGCACAACGTTTTGTGCTGCGGAATACCCCTTTGGCTAGTTTGGGTCAGGTGTCCTGTCTCTACTCCCCTCCTGGATTCTTGTGCCACTCCTCACTGGCAGATCATGAGAGACTGAAAGTCCTTGACTAGGGTTTTACTTAGCAACAACTAAAACATTGGTGTGTTATCAGCATTGTTCTCAGACTAAAGTCGAAAACACGGCACTGCACCAGCTACTAAGAATAAAACAAACTCTATCCTAGCCAAAACCAAGACACTTTCATATATAGGTAGGGGACATTTTGGATGAATATGTGATTTCTATTCAAAACTTTGCCAATGGCATCACACTTATTGCAAGAATTGGTAGAAAATTTATGATTTGAAATGGGAACCATACATATAAACCTTTCGGCCAATGTTTGCAATGAGTTTTTTAGGCCTCATTTCCATTTAAAAGTCCTGGAATGCAAGCACACAAGACAAAAACAGTTTCAGAAGACATTAGGGAAGCTTACACCACTCTTGTCACATCTATTAGACTATCTTGAAAGACCCTGGTAAGAGTGAGAAATATTGCAGGTCTTCCCCCATACATAGTCCCCAAAGTACATACTCTTGGAAGGGAATGAAGGGTTCTATCCCACACTGGTCCTTGAATAGCAAGTTAATACTAGACTGAGGGTATATATTTCACATTGCAGATTAAAAATGCTTTAATAATAAAACTCATATATTTATCAAAAACA
The DNA here is from genome assembly GCF_028554395.1 of Pezoporus wallicus. Lineage (NCBI taxonomy): Eukaryota > Metazoa > Chordata > Aves > Psittaciformes > Psittacidae > Pezoporus > Pezoporus wallicus. The sequence continues at coordinate 1,180,727 of NW_026641478.1, read as the reverse complement.
TCTAATGATGTCTAATCCTTAAACAACCTGATGAGTAACTTGATTATTAGCAGAGTAATCTGAAATTCATCGCTCCCAGTCAGATGAGAAAAGCCACCAAAAGCAGCTTTCTATGAATTTACCCTCAGACAATTAGCAGATAAATGCACTATCTTGCTATGATCTCTCTTCAAAACATTTTGTCTTTGATTAACCTTTAATTGTTTAAATTTCATCTGGAGTTAAAAACAATGACAAGGAGCTGTGCTGAGCACAGCTGGCTTTAGAACATATACTATTACAATCACTTCATAGAAGTAATTATACTAACTAATCAAACTTAAGAGATAAACTGTGTTTTTTTCTCTTGAACTTTCTTCAGGGAAAAAAAAAAAGAAAATCTACTCTGTGTGGTTGAAATAATCTCTTTAATATTGGTACGAAAATAGCAAAATGGAGTAATTACATCATTATTTTGTCAGTCTCTGTCAATCCATTGTAAGAAAATATTCTCACACCCTTTATCCAGGTCTTAACACCTTCATAATGTTGTTATCTCTATTGTCTTAGAATGCATGCTTTTCAAGTCAGGGGTATGTCATCTACTTGTCTGCAAAGTACTTATATATTTATTGCTTTATAATAGTGAATCAATAAAAAAGTAGTAATTTTTGTATCTTTTGTAATTCTTAGTGACCATAAAAATGTATTTACTTTGGCAAAACAGACTTCCTGGTTTACACATAGTTTTCATATTTACTTCAGATAGTGAACATTTATTATTGACCCTGATTAAATAAAAATCACACTCAAAACTCACCCACCAAAATATCAAAAGGTTGTTTTTTTGTGTACAGCATTGGTACCAGACAGCAATCTGTTTCTACTCATAAGACTTTTGGCCTACATCTATACTAGTAAATTAAAAAAGGCCAGAGTACATTTTCTGGACATTGGAATGGACAGTTGTCTATACTGCTGAGTTGCAATGGTCCTTTGTGTGGTTTGTTTTGTTTTGTTTTGTTTTTTTGGTTTGCTGTTAAAAGCACTCACAAATAGCTCCTAGTTTGAGAAAGAAAAAATTCCCCCAAAACCAATGTAGATATAGCTTCTGGTTTTGGAGAGTATGAGTTTATTAGTATGGATGCAGTACTAATAATGAATGCCAAAGAATGATCGCATTAGTTTTTTCACAAGTATAGACACAGCCTTAGATGGTGATCAAAATTCCTTGTATTTTCTATGGATGAAAATCTAACCTTTTATTCTAAAAGTCTGAAAAAGCCTCGGAGCTCATACAGATTCAGTAGTCTTACTTTGGGTTCCCCACTGCATAACCATGAGATGGTGATTTCTCACAAAGTCCCTCTTTTTTCTCCCCCCCACCGCCCCCCCCCCCCCCGAATAATCTAGGAAAAGAAAATCTGTACAACCCATACATCATTTTCCACTAACTGATAGAGTAACAAACTAAATTTGTATTAAGAAGTGTTCTGTGTGGTACCACAAAAATTCACTGAAATAGAAGAGTAGTCATGACCACGTGCCCTACTGTACATCTAAATACATATCTTTCTTCATGTTTGCATACAGTGGAAAACTGAAGGATATTTAACTACTGTGTTATTAGGTAACCCAAGATGAATGGTTAATTCCAGGATCACTGTGTAAATGGTCATAGTTCTTTGAATCTTCAGTTAATCCTAATGAATTAACCAGACCATGAAACTTGGAACATAGGTTCATTCTCACTGCAAATTTAGAAAAGCTATCTCACGTTCAAGAGGAGTCCTTCACAGGCTGGTCTCGCAACAATTTATTGTTTTTTATGTTATATTTTGTTATATTTTGTTTGTTTTGGGATATATGTAGAAATATAAAGAAAACTATAGAAGATTTTGGGATTTTATCCCCTTTTAGTGACAAGTAATTTTTCTGATTTAGATTTCAAATAGCTGTACTAACTGTAGGAGTGCTGTTTGTATGCAAGCATTATGTAGTAAATTGAGAAGATGTGAGTAGTTTAATTAACTGACTTAATTTTTTACTTTGCATTAATATGAAACTATAATATTGAAATTCCTGTAAAAACTGCACACTAAGTAGAAACAGTCAGATTTCAGTGGAATAATACTAGCAAAGATATTTAAAATTATTTAGCATGTATAGGCAAATTTTAAGAAGTCTTTGCTTTTAACATTGCAGTTTTACACAACTGTACCTGGAGGTATTTTGCAACAAAAGTATATTAAGGTAAATGAAGAAATTCAGACACATAATATCTAGACCTCTATGATTCCCACTGCAGAAATCTCCATAATTATAAAGATTATAGAGATTGTACACCAATACTAATTCTACACTAAAACTGATGCAATTAAAAGATAGTAGTGGTTTGAAATTAAAACCTCTAATTTGCATTTGAAAGATAACAATTAGATTAGTCAATAAAACTTTGTGAAGTAAAATATAATTTTTTTTTTTTTCCCATGGAAAAACAAAGGAAATAACACGAGAGAAAGACTGAAGAAACAATGTAATTATTTACAGTGTATCTTTCTTCTCCTACTTATTGCAACATTTCAATTCTGTATTTTGGGAACATCTGTTCACACATGTAATATATATATGTACACTGCCATAAAAGACAGATGATAAGTTAGGCTTCCAAACTGCTGCTGGTATTGTTGAGTTTGTCATTTTACAGTATCTTCTGGGTATGCATCAGCCAACAGTGATGGAGGATGGAGAACAGGGAAATGGCAAACCCAACCTTTCAGCACTCCACTATCAGGATCAAAGTTCACTTTGAATTCCCTGTGCAGGTATCAATATTGATTTTTGGAAGTGGTGGACTGCAAAGTTATGAAAACTTTGCTGAGAAAGAACTCAGTATTAAAAAAGGTTTGAACCATCATTAGGTTTAAAAAAATATATTGTAGAAAACCTTACAGGGGAAGCTTTGGCAGAGTTCATGGGCTGTAAATGCTGGAGCTATTTTTTTGTAAATGAAGCATAGAAAGTTAGGAATTTGACAAGTTCTCCAAGCAACAGAGATATTTTAGCGTTTGTGGCCAGATGTCTAATCCAAGAAAATGGATTGCAATTTTATTTAGTTATCACCTGCTGTGTAGAGACCTCATTACAAATACAAGGATAATAAGGGTGTTGTGGGTGCATTTTTTTCTCATCATCACTCCAAATGTAGAGGAAATAGCTCTCTTTCCTTAAACCTTAATGAGTCAAGGTGAATTCAAACCAGATGTTTTCTGGTTTTATTCCCACTTACAAATTGCAGCTCCCCTTGCTGCATAGAATGTCCTAGATGTAATGACCAGCTAGTGTTCCCCCTTTTAGAAGTGAACATTCATGGGTCAGGCTCCAAGCTGTATGTTTATTTTTCAAACTGTTTTATAGTAGAGTTTAGTTAAAAGACTTGGCACAGTGAACTTCAGTTTAATTTTAAGCTTGACAGCAGTGCTGGCCTCAGAGTGTGTCTGTGTGTAATTTAGTTGCTGTGCTACTGGAAGTCTATGGAAGATTAATGAAAGGTAAAGCTCTGTGGCAGTTCTGAAGAGATGCAGGATAGAGCAAACCAGTTACCATCTGTTCAAAATGCCTCTTACAGCTCTTTTAAGGAAAACCATTATCAGCAGGAGATAAAGGCATACAACAGTTTTAAATATTAATATTTTTTCTGATGGCAGTAGGAATTTCTGTTTCTGTGTTTACCTTGCTGGGGCAGTAAGTGTCTTATATTCACATATTTACGCATATGTACACATACACTCATTAGACTTTATGTAATCTATGTTTAATTCTGCTGTTAATGTGGCATTTTACAAACACTGAAAAAAACCTCAAATCAACAAAAAATCAACACAAAAGACGCTTAATAGTTCAAGTCATTGAAAAAGCTATCATAAATTTTATTTTGCCTAAAGTAAAAGGGAGCTATTTATTTCCATATGAACTATTATATGCGTCGTGCATATTTATCAAAATAAAAGTTGGATGGGTGTATCTAAAATTTAAAGATATGTAATTTTACATAAGCTTGCAATGGGACATCCTAATTTTTCAGGTGGACTTACTGAGTTTAGTAGAAACTTCATAGCAAAACTTCAAGTTGGAAATATATGTTGCCAGACAATAAAATGTTTACAGTTTGATTAACCAACATTTTCTGTATCTTGGTTTTTGGAGGAAGAATGTAATGAAACTATAATGAAAACTATGATTCGCATCATAGTTTTGAAAAGAGTCTGAATCTGATAGGGTTGACAATGTCCTTCAGCAGATAAATCTAGATGAGGCTTCAAAAACTCTTCAAGCCTGTGAATGTTTATAACTTCCTTTATATAAATATTTCATGTTCTGTATTATTTAGGGGTTAATTCTGTTTTTACCAACTTTATCAGTCTCTGAAATCTGGAGAACTATTCAGGTGATCAAATGTAGATGATTACTGTAGGATAAGACAAATAACTCTCCCGTACCTCATGGGTTGCAGGGATGAGAGAAGCAATTAAGCTGGTGACATAAAACATCTAGTGCAATTTTATATGCCACATGTGAGTCTATTCCACCTGGGTTCTAACTGCTTCTTCAGAAGGTTTCAAATCTCCTCCAGGTCTTAATGGCTGTCAGTCAAGCTTCATGTTGAAGCTTGAGCACTTAAGACATTTCAAACTGAGTCAGATACCTCTGTGCGGTTAGTTGAATCCCACTTGCTGTTTTCATGGTGTTCAATAGGAGTTTAGGTTGTCCAGATGATATGTACTGTAGCTGTCTAAATGTTGATTAATTTATTCCTATTCTTATCAACTAAGACTTAGCTGATCATCTTGATCTTGACTTGCATGAGAATTTAGTACTAATTAAAACGTCCATGAATATCTGCCAAGGCTAGCAGATGTTGCCGGATTCTTGAGAGAGTTGTCTGGAACTTTTGATGGAGGCCAGAAATAAGAGTCCAGGACATTGCAAAAGAAATCTGTGGACAGCTGAACTGAGCTCTTTGCCTCCCTTTGCACATAGTGGGGGAAAATACACACTTTGGAAGATGTTTATTTGCAAATCATTTTAGATAAATGCAAAAGAAGCAGAATAGCAAACCAAAGATTGAAAGCTTTTCCACTGGGTTTAACTTAAATAATTCCTGAAACAGACAAATGAACTTAGAGGTGCCAGTTATGCAAACCAGTAGTAAAGATAAAGCATCAAAATTGATTCCAGAATATTGGGCTACACACAAGCACCAAATCAGGACTCTGTGTCTTAAGAAGGGATGAACTGCCCTTCAAAGATATCTATTTCTCTTTAATGGTCATATCAGGAACACAATAAAATCCACTTAGATGTGAACTAACTTTTTCACATTAATTATGAGATTAATCACATGTATATTTTATAAACTTTCCTATCTTTGCCTATTATCGTCCAGCTATCTACGGATAATGTTCTTTTGCCTCCACATGGAAATCCGTCAACTACCATGAAGAGTACAGAGATAATATAAAATTATTTTTCAAACTTTCTACATTTTAAAATAAACCTTCAGAATTAGTGGTGCTGTAGACATTGCATATTTAAGGATATACGTATGTCTGTAAAAGGCCAACCCATGCACAAGGCAATAAAAATACTTACTTTTTATTTCCTTCACTTTTTGTATAAAGTTATTGTACACTTTGATGTCTTGAGAATCTCAGAGCTGCTAAATTAGCAGTCTGTATTTGTCTTTTTTCTTTTATACTGAATCTCAGCCGCGAAACATTTAATATTGAAAAATAAAACATTAGTTTATCTAATTAGCAAAAAAAGTTTATTTTCTGTGACACGTAGAATTTCAGGATTTTTTTTGATCCCTCAAAGTACATTATCACATTTGAGGAAAAAACTATATTTTTCAATTAGAGTACTGTACACAGAATATTTTAATAATTTATTATATTTTATTAATAATAAATTTTTTTTTTTACATAACTAGCTTATTTATTTCTTTAAGAGTGATTAGAGGCTACCAAGGAGAGGTGTCTTTGGTTGAAAAGAATAGATTTTTTGTTGTGTTTGTCTTAAATTGTGTAATTGCTTTAAATAGCTTAACATACGTGCAAAGTCTACACTTTTCTAAAAAACACAAATTCCACCTCTAACAGGTTATTTGCTTTTAATTAAATCTTTTCTAGCAAATGTGGTGTCTATAAAATTGAGAGATCTAGTGATCTGTTCCTGTTTCCTTAGACCAAATGACGCACAGGACTCCAGAAGCCATCTTGAAGACATTAGTCCCAGTTCAGGAGTCAGACTGACATATGTCATGACACAAGACAAACTGCAAGCATTGGAGACGTGATGAAGTAGCCATTCACAGGGTGACTATTAAAATATTAAAAAGCTTGAAACTTTTAGTCTAGCTATTAATCTTAAAACCTAGTTTTTTTTTACTAAATATTGCAGTACATGGAATTAATGTCCTTAAATCCCTGTTTTTTGAAACCTGTGAAGATCTGAGATGACCAAGGGTCTTTGTTGTGGGGCTCTGAGTCAGCCAGAGTCCTCTAGTGGAACTACCGTGCATTCCCTTTGACATTAATATGTCAGAAGAGACCAGATTTCCAAATTTATGCCTTATTACAATGCAAGAAGAAGCCAAATTACTCTTTTAGTTGAATAAAATCTAGTCTGCTGCATAGGAAAGACAGACCTTTCCCTTTCATCTTGCTTTTTACTCAGCAGCTCCAGGCAGTTATCAATACTAGAACAGCTCCTCTAGTTACATTGCAAAGCCTCCTCCTGTCTACCACCATGGCTGGAGTCTGTTACCTAACATATCCTCTTTTCAGGGCATTCACAGCTTCTCCTACCTGTGGTATTACACCTCTGCCCACTAGAGGCATCTCCTCACTGTGTGTAGTTAGCTGCTAAGAGGAAAGAACCCCACTAGTAAGAGGTTCTGTTCACATCCCACCTATGCAAAAAGTGTGATGTTTCGGTTAATAAAAAGACCTCTAATTTCAACTATAAGAACAGCCATATGAGGTAAGATCCAGACTGCTTGTTTCCAGAGCCAATTTAATTACTCTGACACTTAAACAGAAAGTGACAGATGCAAGATAAATTTATTCAAATTTTATAAATTGAGGGATTATATTCTCTATGCAAGCACTCTGGAGAAGTAAATGTTTCTGAGGTGGAATAGGGTGTAGTCAATAAGACTAAACAATATAAAATCATACATACAGAGAGACATTTGCCTTCCTGCCCTCCTCTGCAGTTTAGCTGACAAAGGTTATGTTTGTATAGTGTTGCAATTAAGTTCTTGGTCCTAATTCCTAGAGTAGACCTGCTAACACATCAAATTTAGGTCCATGTTTGATGTTAACACACACTAAGCCTGTCTACACATAGTCAGTTATGGAGTTCAAGCCAGGAGCTGGAATCTAATAGCTGAAAGGCATCAAGGAACAGCTACTTAAATGACACTTAATTCTGAGAGGCCTTGACAGCAATTTTAGTTAGTTAAAAAAAAAAGGGGGGGGGGGGAACAAAGAAGAAGGATAGTAAAGCTCATAATCAAATATTTAACATTTTTAAAATGTGGACTGGCATTTCACCTCATCAATTTCAGTGTCTTAGCTGGGAGTGGTAGCTAACCAACTGTTGTGGTATAAGATGAACTCAGGACACCAGCTAAAAACCAGCTTCCTGAACACCACTCAGCTGGAAGTCTCTGAACTGAAGACCTATTACAGTCTTTTATCCCTGAAGCAGGAAGGGTGGATTTAGTTTCTGATTCTGACTGCTATCAGTTTACTTACAGTGGTATTCCTACTTTTTAGAGAAGCTTCAAATTAAACCATCTTACATTTCATTAGGTTGATGGTTCAGATGGTAAACCTCAAAGGGAAGATTTAGGGCCTAAGCAGCCTTGATGGTAATAAAATTTCAAAGGAGTAGGCAGACAAGGACAATAGGTCAGTGTGACCCAGGATTTTCCCAAGATTGCTCAGGAAAGAGTACAGGAGCAAGGAAACTGCTTTCCTGGCTTGCTTTCTCAACTTACATGAATGAATGGCTTTGCAAATTCTCAAATTTGAGTATAAAGTCAGGCATGACATTTTTAATAGTCCCAGTTGGACTTATCTTCCATGAACTTGTCAAGTTCCTTTTTGAACTTATTTAGTCTTCTGGCCTTCAGAAAATCCTGTGACATTGCATTCCCTAGTTTAATTATGTGTTGTATGAAAATAACTCCTTTTGAGAAATGGTATGTCTTTTCCCAAATGGAAATTGCTGCTAAAAGATCAAATTTCCTAGGACTGGGAAATATCTTTCATTAGATCAATAACCTAGCTGAAAAAAATAGAACTTCAGTATGACTGGAGCTGTCATTTTCTTTGCTTAGTTTTGTTTGCTTAATACTCCCAAGTATTGTCTGGTTTAATTACCTTTTCTATAAACCTTACCTTGCATTTTCACTTAGACCTTTGATTACATTTCACAATAATGCTACTGTGACTCAGCCAGAGATACTTGAAAATGCTTTATTTCTGATGTTTGTGTTCCATAAATTCAACAGATGAATAGAATTTAGTCTCCTATTCCCTGGAGACTCCCGAGGTTAAATTAGCTTCATTAACTGTCACAGTTATATGAACTTAAATAAAATGTATGTTTCAAATAACATTTTTATTAATAAGATTCATTTAATTTTCATTATTCTTTGTAATTTTATGAATCAAGATCTATTTTTTATATTAATTCTTGGCCTCCATTGTCTCTCAGAAAACAATTTGCATCGCAATGTTATTAGCAAAAGCCACATAGTGTTTTGTATCCAACTCCAATTCACAGCTATTCATCCAGTTACAAGTAGTCTGAATTTAGCCCTTATCATTGAAAACATATGAGAAGTAGAATCAAATACATTTTGCAAACATTAGAGTCCAGTTCTGCACATTCTGGCCAGAATATTTTTCTAATAAGGAAACCTTGCTTAGAGACTAAAATTGGAAAACACAGATCAGAAAACCAACAACAGCACAATTTGGCGACACAGTCCATTATCTACTGAAGGAAAGGATTTTTTAATGAGATTTCCTTGACACTGGTGTTCTTCTATCACAGTCAGGACTGCTAATGTACCAATCAGACTGAAGCAATGTTGCTGCCAGCATTCTTCCTTAAAAAATACATTTTTTGCTATGCCCTGTTAAGTATTTAACAGTTTTGCATTGTGCACAAATCTTACAACACAGTTTAGTATTTCATATGAATTAAATAAGCTTTCAAATATCAGGTGAGGTTAATTTCAACAAACATGTTTGGTTTTGATTTTTCCAAATATAAGTATTAGTGCAGATAGAGGTAAATGTGTGGCTCTAATAATTCTCCTTTGTTGCCCTCTTGAAAAAAAAAAAAAGCTCTTAGCTATGGAGCAATACTTTACTTTTTTGAAGTTATAATTCTCTCAGCCCAAGCAATTAGGGTAGGTAGCACATATGAATGTAGCACATAGAATGTTGCTTATACAAACTGAATTTTAGTAGTTGTGTGAGCACTTAGGAGTTGTAGCATGTTTAAGTTATTCAGTTATCTACAGAATTTAAGCTTTTCTTTTTTTACTTTCTAGTTCTGAAATTGAACACAATATTGTGCTGGACCTGTAACAATGAGAACTCATGCAGAACTGTCTTAAGCAAAAGAAATATTTTAATTTTGCATAATAATGTAACTGTAGAAATGGCATAAATTCTATGCTGAAGTTTGTTTTAACAGAGTTTATGAAATATTTCCACCTGATTAGTTGAGTTCAGCTTAATTTCAAGAATATTATAAAGGCAGCATGGTCTGATGGTTAAAGAATTACAGTCGTATGAGATGTTGCCAAATCCTGTTCTGCTATCCCTTCATGCTAGGATCTTTGGCAAAAACTGAGACTCATTAGAGGAGTTATGTAAAGTTTGGGTACCTAATTTACATTAAATATATAACAAATAAAATGTAGTCCTAGGCACAGTAACCAAGTTTTTTTCTTGTAGGTGCCACAGAATATAACGGCAAAACCAAAACCAAACGGAAAAAACCCACGTCGACTTGTTCTCTGCCTCTGATCCTCATTCAATAACTCTTCATCTCTTTGCTACATAGTTTATCTACCTTATTGAAAGACATGAAAATGTGTCTGTCTGGTATAGCACAGCAATAAATTCATTTTCATAGAAGCAAGAAGATTTGGCTTTGAATACTAGAAGACAAGGACATTCAAGTCATGGCTCCACCTTATCAGGAAGGCCCTTACCTTATTTTCTTCTAGAATTGTGTGCTGTATAACAGAGATCCACAAAATTAAAAGCTCAAGAAGGAAGCAAAGACCTTGAAAATACATTTACAAGGCAATACATAAGGCCACAAAAGTAGAAACACTTATCACATATGGTCATATAAGAATGAAACTTTTAGAGCTTGATAGAACTTGCTTTAGAGTGTATGAAGGAGAAAAAAGATACAAACCCACATCTAGTGTATGTAATGTATTTCTCACATGGTGAAACTTGAAGGATATAAGATGTATATACACTGAAGTCTGCAACAGCTTCTATTAGCATGAGAAAAAGGGAAGAAGAGAATGAGAGCAACTGTGAAGCATTGTTTCTCTTAGTTAAGGATACTTTGCCTGATCTGTACCACAGCTTACCTGCAGCTTGCCCTTGCTCCTCCTCAACAGAAAGTCATTCTCTGTCAATTGCTATCTGTTATGTTTTTCCTTAAGATCAGTGACGATCAAGGGTCAGTGCTAAAACATGTGCCTTTACCTATTTTATTTAGTAATGTCTATGTTCTCTGCCTCTGACGTGAATAGTATATATTTCTCTTCACCATTCCTCCTCTGACTAGATTGACAAAGAGTGTTTAAGATTTTGAGATATGTTTTAGCTTGTGTTTTCTGGGAATCCTCAGCTCCCAAATTAAGTATCTGACTGTAAATTTTTCCATCATGCAACTGGATTTGGAAAAATCAGTCAGAGGAATGCCAATATTTAAGTTCCCTCTTAGGTGGCTAGATTCCTAAATTTGACTACCAACTTTCCTCCCTTAGAAAATTGATTTGTTTTCCACTTTCTTTTGGGACTAGTCATAGAAGACTTTTCTTTAAGAATCTGGCATTTCAAACCACTCTTAAAAAGAAAAAAAAAGAAAGAGCAGGTGGCAATGTCCCTGCCTCCTGCCTGCCCCCCCCCCCCCCCCCCTTCTTTTTTTTTAGTAACCAGTGGTTAGGACATTTACTTGGAAAGATTGAATTTTTTGCTTCAGTGAGTCTTACTTGATGCATAAAAGAGCAAATTGGACAAGCAGGAATGAGAAATGCCTGCTCCAGAAATACCTGAATACCTGTAGTCTAGTTTTTATTGTGTTCATTTGGAACATGGTCTTATACCCCATCTTGTAGAGGAGAGACTTAGGCCTAAGTTACCATTTTGGGAAAGTGTTCCAACATTATACAGGGAAGAAGAGTATTTGCGAATGATGTGGGTTTGGGGGTGGGGAGAAGGGGGCAGGGAGGAGAAGTCATAGGTCTGAGCATGCCCATCAGTTCAGATTTGGCACAAGTTTGTTAACAATTCTAAAATGTATCTATGAGGTTAAGCATTCAGGTTCGTCAGGACATAGCTGATGATGAAAATGCCTAGGAGCAGGCATAAATGGGGTTACGTCAATAAATACCAGTATGTTTATCAGTTAAAGAGAAGTGAACAGAGAAATCTGTTTGGAACACACCAAAACAGACACAAGGTAAAAAACAAAGAATTTAAGCACTGTGGGTGAACAGGACCTGTGTGGACTTCCTATGTCCCCTGTTTTTCCTAATGTAACTGTAGACATGTGTGCTGACCTCAGGGAGTTATGACTATGGAGCATATATATTTTATTTAGATATCTATATGCATTTCTTTAGGGATTTTTTTTTTTCCTTACACAATGTCAAATAGCCAGATACTAGTGTGATGGTAATTCAGATCAGCTGGCAAAGGAGAAAACACAAAGACTCTATGCTTAAGACAACTGACTACTAACACTATGGGCAAACCGTCTCTCATGTTACAAGCAGATATTGCTTCACAGGTGTCTAATTTCAAGTCATTTTGGTGTCCAGCCCAGATTTCATCTACTCTATTAAATCCTAAGTGAGTGCCCTGAAAATCATGTCGATGGTATCTCCATTTGGGCAGCCAAAATAGACATATCCCTTGTCCTTAATCTCTGCCTGTTAGAGCTGTTTGTTTGTAAAATGCAAGCAGTAACACCCCTCCATTATGCTGGGGAAAGCTGAAATGTATGTCTGGATTCTCTCTACTTTTAAGTGTTTTCCTCTGTAACCTTAAAATTCTTACAACATGGAGTTATAATAACAGGGATGAAATGTAGCTTTTGTTACTGTAACCAGGACCTTGAAGTCAAATTTCTGCTGCTTAATCTCTTTGTAATTTCAAACTGCATACATTTCATCTCATGAGCTCAAAGTAAAAAACAGAGAAGAAAGAAATTAAAAACTGCAGAGACTTACCATAGACTTGAATCTTTGTTCTGTGCATGTACCTCCCTAGATAATGTTCCTGGATTTTTGAAACTGTTCCGAGCTGCAGTAAGCTTCAGCTCATTATGAAATTAAAAGGTGGGTTTTGTTTTTTTTTTTCAGAGCTTAGAGGTAAAACATCAGTTGATCTTTTTTGTTTCATGCATTTTTCCTCTATTTTGGCTTAAAGTTTTTTAACTACCGAAAGGAATAACCTTGCTCTGATATAATACCTATTCCATATAGTTTTGACCTATTCATGTGTGTGCCTCAGTCTCTCTCTGTGGCAATTTATACGAAAATGTACTACTGATATTGTTAGGGGGAATCCATTATTTGAGGTTGTATCTTTTTCGTATTTTGAAAGCATGGGGAATATTAAAAGGCTACATATTCAATGCAGCGTCAATAATGGCCCTGCTGAATATGATAATATTTTGTGATTGTTACATGTTAGGTACTTGAACACACACGACCTATTCATACCAAAAGCCCACATATCTGCTATAATGCTACAGCTTTTCACACCCCCCCGCTGAGTTTCTAATGCAAACTATCACAGTGTGTGGTCCCCACTACTGTAAACATGAATTCCTTTCTCATTGTGACTTTATATCTTCTACACTGATTGTAATGATTCTCTGTCAGCTCAAAGCTGTCAACATGCTCCTGAAAGGACTGCTAGTGGCAGCAAAAGAAAAAAAAAAAAAAGAAAAAGGCCCTGGATAGCTGAAACAAAATAAAGTGTGACCAGAATCAAGAAAAGTTCAAGCATCTTTTACTACTTATTTTCATGTAAATGAATGCACAGTTATATATGCTGCTTCCTTTGCCTTTTCTTTCATTTTTTAATTAATCCAAATAATTTAACAAAGGGAGTAGTCTCTTCCCCTCCATTTTGTACATTTTAAAGATGTAAAAAGGGCATTAATCACACAGTCCATCTATTTCAGCAGTTTCTGTCCTTGCCAACATCAGTTTACATTCATTATATTCATCCAGCCCAATGAAATGTCAGAAGTGAGGGAGTCCAGTTTCCTTCTTTTAGAAAACTTATTCACAGTTAGTACCACTTAATTGTACATATCATTTAATTAAGTCAAGCTGTTGGTGAGAATGTCACATTCCTTTTGCACAGAAGAGGACTCTTTATTACTAGAAAGAAAATAACAATGTCACTGAAGTTACTGTGTGTCTCCTTCATCAGCCACAGCAGGAAGCAATACTGCATGGGGTCAGTATTCTGTGATTTGACAGCTTCTAACTGAGTAAAAGAGTCCACATGTTTAGATGGATTTAGAGGACTTGGAGCATAGCGTTCAACTACAAGAACTTGGAGTTTTGGCACAATGGCGCGATTTTACATGTCTTTCACACAAAACTTGTTATATCACTGAGTTGTGTTATAACCATATTTCATGAGAAGGTAGCAACCATATTGTTTTTGTTGTGTGTCAAAACCAGTGTAATCATTATCTAAAATACAAGGAATTTCAGGAAATCCAAGCATGAGCAATCTTTTGATCAAAAATATTAATTTCTTTGCAAAAGTTAAGGACAAGATGTAAGGAATGATAGTGTTTGTACTACAGATTTTCTCCATTCAGATACACAAACTTCTTACTCTACTGGCCACACCAGAACTAAACCTGGCCATTTGCTAACATATCCAATACTTTAGAACAAGAAGTACAGGAAGTAAAGAAAGAGTTCTGTTGTTCTAACAACAGTTAATGTCTACTTTCATTAATTACAGCAGGGACGTGAAGCAGACAGCTTATCCACTGTTAACTGAAATAAGCAAGTGATCAATATGACTGTTAACTGTACAAATAGCAACAAATACCCTGGGTGCCCTCCCAAAAGGTACGAACTGAAGAGAGATTTTGTCCTCCTTCTTTCTTCACACCCATCTTACTCATAGGGAAAGCAAGCACAGGAGCGATATTCAATAATCTAAATTTAATACTGCTGAGTCATACAATAATAGTGATGTCAAGCACTATTATATTTTCAGATTTATGTGAATGATTGAAATGCTATTTGCTATCATTTTTGTACAAGGTTCATTCAGTTGTTTATGCAGTATGTTGATACTGATTCTACATAGTAAAGTGCTTATAGGAGAGGCCCAGTGGCTAGTATATCTAACATTTCCAGTGCCAGCAGCGAGTTATGCCAAGTGTTAGTGGCAGCATGCCAGCTAGCTTGCATTGTACTGTTGTGGTGTTCCTTTTTCAAAATCACTTATATTTCTCCTGAATATTTTCTTCTTTTTACCTAACAGCATGCAGGAAAAACAGAGGCAGGTAAAAGCCTTTTTTAAGGCTCTTTCTCAATGGGGAAAAGATACATCTAGTAAAGATACCACTCTAGAGTCATTAGATGTTGTTATATGTGATCGGTGCTGTGTCATTTAGCAAAGTGTTGCTCAGTGGGTGCAGCAGCTGGTATATATGATTTTCTATACCACCTGCAAAAATATCCCATACCATATAATCAACCACCTGGATAAAAAGGAAGGGTAGCAAAACACTGTTTATTATGCAGCAGCACCCATATTTTCCCTAAACTTATGAGTACATAAACAGACTCTGATAGCACAAACATGTGTACAGGATAAGGTTTGTTAAAGCTTTTCTGTTCAATAAAGCATATGCTGCCTGCTGCTCAGATAGTATTGAACAGATTTGCCTTATTTCTAATGAAGGTGTTTGGGCAATTTTCTGGCACAAATGAAGTAAAATTGTGTACTTAAAATGTTCATTAAAAAAAAACCACAGCAAAACCCAAACAAACATTCAACCAGCCACAACCATTTTCCCACAACAGATTGGAAACTACAAAACACACAAATGGAACTTCAGTGATAAATTAGTATCATTAGTACTGTCAGGATTACCCATTTGCTTACGAAGATCCTGTCCAGTGGCAACATTTCAGACAACTGTTTTAACAACTTCTGATTAACAAGCTGCCCTCTAACATTCACAAAAGACATCTTGGATTATCATTGCTAAGCCAGCTCCCTTCTCACAGTTCCCACTGCTGCTACATTTATTGTGGCCACTGTGATTCATTTCCACAAAGCTATAGCAGTTTAGTCCTGCTGAAAATCTGGCACTTGGTCTTCAACATCAAAACCAACACACTTTTTCACTACCTAAGCATTAGTTCTCTTCATGTGGGCATCCACCTCTTCAGTCTACCGTATCCCTTTTGCTCCAATTAATTTAATTTCTATTTTGGCAAATGTGGTACTACCTTATTTTTAAAGTAGTAAAAGAAATCTAACATTTCCTATGTAACAGCAATTGACCTAAGTAAATGTTTCAGTCTAATAAATGGACAGACTAATCAGCTAGAGCAGAGAAGGATTATCCTAAAACACCATGACTTACTATGGGTACTCTAACATTTTGGCATTGTGGTTAAATTCTTAATCTCTTATTTATTTCTAGAAGCAGAACCTGGGTTAGACCTGCATTAACCAGAGCTACGTAACATCAGAATGGAAAACGTAAAGGTCATATATGAGAACCTAATGTCTTTTCTCAAGTAATATCTTTCAATTCAAGCATTGTGTGTACTTGTTTAGGTATCTGAGTTAGCCAGAAGCAATCTTCCTGAAGGTTTTGAAAGACACCTAAACTGACTGCATGAAGATTTTATGCATCTACAATAAACGATTCATTAGGAACTCAAATTTTTGTCATATATTATTGTCCAGATGAGGCTAAGGAGACAACAGTTGCAGTATTTGGGTGATGTTAGTTATGTGCTGCAAACATTTGCAAATGTCTTGTTGATTTTGTTTACTTTTTTATGTCCAAGTTCTCAGCATCCTTCACAGTTGGTGTTTTGGAGGCATTATCACTTACTGAGCCAATAAAATAACTGTAAGTAAACAATTTTTCTTTTTTTTTTCACTTTTATTAATGTAATAGTTATTTGATTTACATTTGCAAAAATTATTTTTTTCTATTATAATACATAAATGAATTTAAATAGAAGAATAAATTAATCGAATGACAAACAAAAAAGAAATGAAATCTTTCACTTTCAGGTCACTAACTCATATCTGGCCAAATAATAAGTAACTTAGATTTTTTTTACCATCTGTTTGTTACTTGAAGTCCTCCATAAAACGAGCTAACAACCTCAGTCAGTGTTCTTGTGGATCAGTAAAGTCATCATATGTGACACCAACTGAGAGTATTGTCTGTAAAGGCAAAGATTCTGTGAAAAAAAGAGGCAAAAATGTTCTGCTAAGGTCAGTTCGGTCATGAAAAGAAGAACAACAAACCAACAAAACCCCAAACCAAAGAGGAAAAATCATAAAAGCATAAAAGTGTTGATGGAGATAAGCAGCATTTTCAGGACTACTTGTTTAGCAGTATTCCATTAGAACAATAGACTTGTATGGACTACAAACCTTTGTGAATGGAAAACATGGGAAAACACTAAACATAGCATGTCATGGAGATTAAAAGCATAAAGACACCTACTGTCATCCCATCCTTACGAATAATAGCCTGTTCTTTTAGAGCAGTAATGGGTTTGTGTGCCTGATTTGAGAGAATTTAAAAGGTATGCTTTTCTGAAAGCACTTGTTTAGTAGTCAGTGTAGAACGAAGCCCAGATATTCACACATTTAGGAACTAAGAAGAAAATCTGTCACAGAAAATCAACAAATAGAAAAACCACCCAACAAGCAGAAACAAAAACAAACCCATAAAAAAACCCCACCAAAACCTCATGAGCAAACCTGGCATGTTACTTAGCTTTATACATACTCCTGTAGCTGCAAAGACAGCCTGATTTTTCATGGGTTGTCATATCAATATCTTACCCCAGTGAAAGAACATCTTTTTAGGAATTTTTAAAAAATTAAAATAAAACAAAATGAAGAGTGCTAAAACACTAATTAAGCCTGTTTTCCAATTATGTTAATGAAACTACAAAGAAAATGCAAATCTAGAATTCTCCAGAAATTCTAGCTGTTGTGGTGTAGCACCATGTCTGGTAGTCCCACAGCAATACTTCCACTGCCCCCCCAGGAGAATACCATATTAGTGGTTCACAAATAGGCATTAAATTAATCTGTTTGATCAGTAAGTGTTTTCTATTCCTAGCAAACAGGGATTTGTTTTGAACTCTATTCCATGGGATTAAAAAATTGTGAAGTAACTCTGCCAATGAATCACAGAGGTAAAGTGAGTAACAATCTGTCGCTACTTGTAACATTAATACCATTCTTCAAGCCTCATGACATCAGCCAGAAAGGTTCTCTTCATTTTAAGTAAGATATAAGTAGACTTATAAGTAGTACTATTTCAGCCCACTAGAAGTCTAAGAGGTCCCATTACAGCAGTATAACAGTCACAAGACCAGTGATGCAGCTCTTTAGTAGCGCTTTGTCTGCTAATCATGTTATAAACATATTCACAGTATTCCCATGGAAGACCAAGACTGCTTTTGTAGTAGAGTACTTATGCAGTCCAAATGAAGCTCACTTTGTCACTAAGGAGAAGCTTTTTACCATCTTCTTTGGCACATGGGACTCCTATTACTACAAGTTTTCCATTATGTTTTTCCATACACAAACATCAACCATATACTTTGCCAGATTGACCTTTGTTTGATATTAATTGAACAACAAAACCAGCAAGAACAAAGGCAAGCATCTGTGAGAAAGCACGGAATTGTCTATGTCTTTGCACTGTACTAAACACAAGCAAAAATAAAACAGCAGCAACATCTGAGTAGAAAGGGGACATTCTTTTCAAGTAAAAGTGAAGAGGGAAAAATGTATAATTTCTTATGCACATCATAAATGCTTCAGTTGATCTCTAGTTGCATTAATTTTAATGGTTGTCTGCAACTATGTTAAACCTGACTTATCTTTATTCGTTTACACACTGAAGAGCTCAGTTTCTCTAAGGGAATGAGTTTGTTTGGAATAGGCAGAAAGAGTTGATGTTCTACAAATAGGGCCATGAGTCCTTTTCTCTTTGTGTAATTTCCTCCCTTTACCCTTACAAGTTGTATAAAACTTGAGTTCAAATGGTTTTGGGTGCAAGACAGGCCTCACTGGAATATTTAAAAGTACATCAGGATATTAAATACTGAAATTCTGTTGATATAGGTCTCCTTTAAACATCCAGCCTCACAAGTACTTTTAGAAAAGCTATTAATTACTTCTTTGGGTACTTGACATGATGAAAAGGGGACTCTTAGTTTTTCAAGTGAGCTCTTTAAAACTGTAATTCCTGTTACTTTATATATGATGTGTGTTTCACTAAGAATAATAGACTACATACATAGCAGTTTATAAACTAGAAGGAAATAATAAATAACAAATATAAAAAACTAATACTAGCATAAGGCATTTCTAAGGTCTATGAATATCAAAGGTTGGGTATAAATACTTGCTTAAATTCTTAAAAGTTTCCCAAGTAAGGGATATTATGGTTATTCTTTTCTATCTTTTTCCTCTGATTTTTTGCTTTTTTTTTTCCCAAGCTTTTAGAGTGTTTGCATTCTGTAGAAGGTATTTATTCTTCACATCACGGTGCTAAGGACACATTTCAATTTTATCCTTTGATTCTGCTTTTAATTTCCCATTCAAGTAACCTAACCTGGGCCATTGGTTTTTAACAAATGTACTCCAGCATGAAAACTACTGTAGTTTTCAAATTCAGTAATTGAAGTGAGCGAATGGACATCTCTTCACATGGGAGCAATTGCAGATTCTTCACAGTACCTCCTACATTGGAGGTATAAAAGTCAATGCTATTTTTTTTTAAATGAGCATGTAATGAGTCCCTTTATGGTGTCTATCTACTACAGCATTCTTTTCTAGTAGAATGATGATTTCTTCTCTGGTGATAGAAATCTGAAGATGGAATAGGAATGTAGGAGTTAGAATGATTTAGTTTTATGACAGTTTTTTCAATGGCTTCTCTTATATACATATAGCACAATAAAATTTTTTTGGAATAATTATTGTTTGCTGTCATATAATGATTCTTTTGAATATGAGATAATGTGAAGTTATCTTTGTGTCCTTTCAGTACTTGAAAGTATACTTGTGGGAGTGTGACACTGTGACTGGATAAAGGTTGAAAGAATCATAGAAGTTACAAAATGAAAAGGCATATTATTCACTCCTCCTTTCCTCACAGAATTCATGTAGACAGTCCAGCTGGATTTCATCTGTCCTCCACATAGATTCTATGCTAACATTTTTTCCATTCAAAAAAAAAGGATGACTGATGTCTCCTATTTTTCCAATATTGCCTTTAAATACTTCTGAATTAAAGGTCAAAAATATAAACAATGTAATGCATCAGATTTAATATCCATGCAAGCAAGATCATGGTTCAGAAAGTGTTACGTTTAGGGAAAGAGTGTGGGAAAGAAGCTATTCAGTGATTTTTTTCCTACTGAACCACCAGAGCTTTTGGAAGTCATCAGTTAGTGGTTTCCTGAGCTGAAGACAACAGCGATGCAGAACCATGAATGGTCTACTTGCTATGATTTTGTCCAGTCTCTTTCTGAACAAGGTCTTTTTTTTTTGCTTCCCATTTATCCAGTGGTTATAGAATCATTGAACTGCGGAATATCTCAAATCGAAAGGGACCCATTAGGATCATAGATTCCCTGCTCCTCTGCTGTGTCAGAAGCAGAAGTGTAACTGATCAGAGTTGGTTTTACATCTTACCTTTATGAATCATAGAATCATAAAATGGTTTGGGTTGGAAGGGACCTTAAAGTTCACCTTGCTCCAAATCCAAACCCCCTGCCATGGTCAGGGGCACCTTCCACTAGACCAGGTTGCTCAAACCCCCTCCAACCTGGCCTTGAGCACTTCCAGGGAAGGGGCAGCCACAATTTCTCTGGGCAACCTCTTCCACCCCTTTTATAAAGTTCCATTCAGACAGCAGTGAAAGACTATTTCAGATGCTGGGAAACAAGGCCTGTGCAGCTTTCAGCATACTACCTAAATTGTTTCCTTAAGTACTTTCAGAACCTCATTGAGGTTTGTTTTGGAAGAACTAGTTTATTCATTACAAAAGGGAGACCCCAATAATAAAATACTGTGCATGCAATGTAGAAGATAAGGGGCTCTGTGTTGAAAAGGGTTCTAAATTATCTGGCTATGTGAATGTGTCCCATTCTGTCTATCACTGTACCCTTCTCAAAGCAGGGTAGTAAGACAATTGTGCATCACTTCAGAGGAATGTGTACCAAGCATTTATACAGTAGCATAATGGCATTTTCTGGTTTTACCTGTATCCTTTTTTGTCTAATTTTAGTTACTAGAATTCTGTCTGCCTCACCATCATGCCAATGGAACAATGAGCATATGTTCACAGGAAGTGTCAAAATCTCTTTCCTCAGCACAGTAGGAACTAATCTGAGTCCATCAGCTTGTTTGCACAGTCAGGGATCCATTTCACTCACCAGTGTGGTGCATCTCCTGCTATTTTATTGCCCATTCATTTTTACTTGTGTTTTAGTAGACATAGTTGTGGGAAATATTTTTTCTTTTGTAAATTTGTCACCTCACTATTCACAAAGTTTTTCATTGATGATCTTTGTGAAAATCAACCACTTATTTCTACCTTTTAATCCTGTAATAATCCAAGACATGATTACTCCCCTATCTGTTTAATTTCTTCAAAAGGCTTTGGTGAGGAACCTTTTCAAAAGGTTTTGGAAATTCAAGAGCACGTCATCGTTTAAGCCCAGCTGGTAACTCAGCACCACACAGCTGCTTTGTCACCTTTTCCCCACTCTTCCCTTCCCACTCCAGGCAGGATATGGAGGAGAATTGAAAGAATACAAAGATCGGTCCTTTGGTTCAGCTTCAGTGCCTGCTACAGAGGTCGGAATGACTGCAGTGTCTGTTGCCAGAGTTGGAGCAGATGCAGTGCTTGTCATTAGGGTTCGGGCAGCTGCTGTTCTTATTGTTGGGGGTGGAGTAGCTGTGTATCTGTTGCTTTGTCATCAGATCCAGAGTCATCCTTTTTGCCCTTGAGGGTACTGGATAGTGTTGAGCAGTGCTCTAGGTATAGGCCAAGCCTCAGCATTTTGCAGTTACTTGTCCCTCTTTGGTATTGCTAGGACAACAGCATACCTTTCTTAAGTGTTTTACTAGTTCTTCCAGATTTTGCACTTGTTCAGGGGTGAAGTTCCAAAGCACTGGAGGTGCCCTCTGGACTAGGTACGTGCCCATACTGTCCCACACACCTTGCCACTTCTAACTGTCCAGCCTTGGGGAAGAACTCCTGGTGGTATTCTTAGATAGCTGTCTAACCTTAAATAAGACCTGAATCATATTCGACAAAATGATGGTTCCCAGCAAAAGGAGCAGGTTGATTTAAAGGGTATTCAAAATCTTTACAATTCTCAAATGCTGCTATAAATAGCCTTCTGGGGGAGGGGAAGGCATGGGAGGAGGTCTCCTTCATAGGTTGGGCCTCCAAAGGGGGAAAAAAGAGGTGCAATTGTTAATAATTCCCATTACATGGCTCCCAAAGTATGTAGGTGATGGCAGCGCTGAGAACACATACCAGATCAATTTCAAGATCAATAATTCTATTGTATCACAAGCTAATATCATAAGGTATAACAAAATGAAAACCTTAGCTCAGGCCCCAAAGCTGATAAGCACAAAACCAATGAATGCAGGCTGCAAGTAATGTGTGACATAACAAAACTGTGAGACCAAGGGCAGTCAGGACCCAAATTACAGACTTTCAAGAAGCAAACATCTTGTCTGGGTCCCTCTCAGGGCCGGTTATGTGTAGACAGTTTGTTAATCAGTGCACTTGTCTGGCTATGTCTTACACTTGACCAGCATAATCTGTCTTATCATCTTTTTAAATTCCTTTTTATTTCTTTCCTGGGTTAGAGGAGCTCTCTGTTCTATGTGCATCATCTGCACATATGGGGGTGTGAGCATAGCGTCTGGAGCCAGATCAAAGGCTGGAGGGCCTATGTGTCTATGGTGCTAGCAACTGTTTACATGTGTATGTGTGCTGCGTGTGCATGTTCCTGCTGGAAATACATAGCCTTAATACTGGTTGCATCTGAGAGCAAAGAGCAGTAGCAACCTCTCCTGTGTTGATCTATAACAAAAAATAGTGTAATACTTTTTCACAGCTCACTGATGAAAGACAGGAAAAGTGAAATGAAACAGAAACTTTGTGAATGCTAGAATTTGTCCTGAATCAGCACTGCTTTTTCCTACTGCAGTCATTTAGTCCTCTGCAAAATAAATAAAATGCAATCACATGGAGCTAGTAGCGTTGTTATTTTCTTCTCATAATCACAAATGGCCACTTAAGGTGGACCACAAATAGATTTTCAAGAACATTCACTAAATGTGTGCACATAATAAGACTTCATTTAGCTAAATAGGGTGAATTTCCCTACCCATTCTTTGCATTACACCTGGATTAATCCTTTCAGCATGGTGCAGTTTCTGTGGCAATGATAGAACACAGCAGTAATTTAAAGTACTAATATTCTGCTGGAATGCTCTGACTCAGAGTTCTCGACACACGTGATCATGCTTAGCATCCATTGTGCTCTACTCACCAGACATGGTAACTACTGGGTCACTGAGAGTAAGCTCTCTCCTTCGCTGTCTGGGGGGGCTGCCTATGATAAATTTTAAAACCACAAAACATTTCTGTAATATAGTAAGGGACTAGCTCCAGTGTCCTGACTAGCCATTATCTTTCTCATTAAAATAATTATTCTGTCTAGTGTTGAATGTGAACTATTGTGTGTTATGACTGCGTGTTTGTCTACAAATTCATTGCGCTCTTGGAAGTTATTGTAGCTTGTTTCTATACAAAACCTTTTTATTTATCTTGACTGTGAAGGGGAGTGGAGAAGAAAGGAATTCTGCTTTTTCCATATTCTGCATTTATTAAACATCATTTAAAAGAAAATATTTTAAATACATAAAAGCTTTTACATGCACTCTGCATCCAAGGGAATGCATTTTTTTTTTTCTGCTACTTTAGCAGTCTGTATGTGGTGATGTTATTTAAAAAAAAAATAGGTCAGGACCATTTTCAGCCTTAATAAAGATGGAACCATTTCACAACATGCTAGGGAAAGTAGCTTCCTTGTATTTTCTTGCATTTCTTAGCTAGTGTCCATGTATCTAGAAATCTCCAAACTGCACTACTTTTATAAATTATAGAAGTGGCTGAAGATACATTGGACTGCTTGAATCTCTACTGGCTGGGACAAAATCAGAACCATAAAGGTGGATTTTTCTTATGTATTCTTATACTTTTTTTTTTTTTTTTTAATTTTTGGATGTGAATCAAAATTTTCAAGCTAAATGTATGTGCATATCCTCCAGATACAGACAGAATCAATTTTTTCTACTTAATAACAAAGTCTCAACTTTTCCTTCCTACAAATCCTCAAAATTGCAACTTGGGCTACTTTGTTTATCAGTTACTCATATGTGTCTGTAATAATTTCAGTCACCTACAGATGTTGTAAAACCTCTATATGTTTCATTCACTTTCTGCCTTTTGCTAGAACTGTAGCTGTCTGAGATGAGGCTTAGCATAATAAGCCTTTATGTCTGACATTTTCAGAAACAAGCAAGCTGAAAAAGAACTTTACAGGGTATTTTAGAATCAGTAGAATAGTTTGGGTTGGAAGGAACCTTTAAAGCCAACCCCCTGCAATGAGCAGGGGCATCTTCAACTGGATCAGAACCACATCCAGTCTGACCTTAAACGTCTCCAGGGATGGGGCATCTACCACCTCTCTGGGCAACCTGTTCCAGTTATCTCCCCACCCTCATTATAAAAATTTCTTCCTTGTATCTAGTCTAAATATGCACTCTTTCAGTGCATATTAAAAGCATTACCCTTTGACCTATTGCAACAGGCCCTACTAAAAAGTTTGTCCCTATCTTTCTTATAAGGCCCTTTTAAGTACTCAAAGGCTGCAGCAAGTTGGCTCTGGAGCCTTCTCTTCTCTACTCTCAACCAGTGCAAATCTCTCAACCTGTCTTCTTAGGACAGGTGTTCCATCCATCTGATCATCTTTGTGGCCCTCCTCTGAATCTGCTCTGAACCTTATGAGTTTCAAATTGGCCTATTTCTCGAGTTTGTTCAGATCCCTCTGGATGGTGTTCCTTCCCTCAGGTGTGTCAATCACACCACTCAGCTTTATGTTGCCTGCGAACTTGCTGAGAGTGCACTCAATCCCACTGTCTGTGTCATTGATGAAGATAGTAAACAGAACTGGTCCCAGAGCAGCCCCTTGAGAGATACCACTCGTACTGATCTCTCTCCAGACATTAAGCCATTGACGACCTTCATTTCAGAATGAAGGCAACTTATTCCCCTGAAATAGAGGATAATGTGAGAAAAATCACTGCAAAAAATCAGTCTGTGACTGAGTCAGTAGTGATATTATTTTCACAGAGAAACATAGCTGGCTAATGATATTTGCATGAATGTCAGAAAGCCATAGGACACCCACTGCCTTATTAACAGAAACAGAGGTTAAAATGTCCTGACGCAGGTTTCACTGCCCACCTCAAAGGTATCTATCTTCTTTTTGCAAGTTCTGTTTACAATTAAAAGGATCAAAGACAAATCAAGAAAAACATCAGGGAATGTTATTTGTACATTTAAAAATGGTATAGCAATGTATGGGTTTATTAATAAATTCCAGTGATTTTTAAGAAAAAAATAAAAGAGCCTGCACACATGTGCTTGAAATGATAACTAGAATCTTGACTTATTTAAAATATTTTTTTCATTTATATACTGGTGTTTCTTGCTAACTTACCTTTGGTCACAGGATGTCCAACCACTAGATGAAAATGTTGAATTAGTTTATAACTTCATATGTAATATAAATAAATATTTTTTTTATACACAAGATGCATGTGTGTATACATACACATGTAACTGTATAAAATACACTGCAAATTATTTTGTTTGCTAATCAGTTCACTGGGACATGATTGAAAAAGGCTTCAGACTGGTTTGTTCAGCCTCCTGCACTGAAGCAGGCACAAAAATACTTGTAATGATTTTCATTTATATTATTAAAAAAGTCAATATAAATCCATTCCAAATTAAATCAGAAATTATGACAACAAATATTTTATTGCCTAACTGAACAACAAGCCATCAAAGTAATTCAAAATAAGAATAACAAATACTGCCCCAGTCTGCTAAGATGATAGAAAGTTCTGGCTAAGTATACAGAAACAGTGTGTAGCAGTCTTTAGCTAAGTTTTAAGAGCAGTTCCTTTCCTCAAGTAAAGAAAATATTTGCTTGGATACAAGTTTCATGAGACACTGGTCAGAAGTTAAAGAGGCAGGAGCTGTATTTCCTTTTCTATTCTATAAGGGGGAAAAAAAACCAACTGTGTAAATGAGAGGCATTACGTGCTGATCAGAGAAAATCAATCAGCTCATGAAACACAGAAAATATTTTATCTATTAAATCAATTGATTTTTAAAGCAAAATTAATCAAATATTTTTTATTCTTATTTCTTGAGCACATTTAAGAGTTTTACTTAAGTAATAAAACCCATCTAAAATGTCATTTCAAACATTTAATTTATTCATATTTTCACTGAAATTCAGTAGCTGCAATTTTGAAGTGAATTAAACTTGCCTAATATTTCCCAGCACATTAAAAAAAAGGTAAAAAAAAAAAAAAAATCGAATACTGAATAAATATTTACTGGACAATATAACTTCCTAAATAGATATGAATAGGCAATATATATTTTCCTAGTTAGCAAATAGAAATAAAGTAGCCTAAATATTCAGTAGGGCAATCATTAAGATATATGAGGGTAAGATTTATCTTACCTTAGAAGTTTAAAAGTTGAGGTTTAATATAAAGCAAACAAAGAGAAATAGGCCCTTCCAGAGGACACTTAACCTGTTCTGTATCAGAAATCTTTGTGCTGAATTTGCTTGACAGGCTTGTATTTACACAAGATATTTTAAACATCTTAAGCAGCTGAGAAGATTCCTTCTCATTAGGTTATAGTTACAGAAGGTTTTGTGGCTTGCAGATTTAGATAGCCTTAAAAGTTACGGTCAAGTCTAGCTCCCTGCTGAAAACAGAGCAGCAATGAAGTCGCTTTGGATTTGCCCTTCCAGTTCTTAAAAAGTAATTTTCAAAGATCTTCCATCCCCTTGTGGTAGGATAATAAAATGGAATCATGACTTCTCCCTCTTAACATCCATCATTTAGCTCAGCCTTACATGCTGCTTGTGGACAGCTTTTTGGGGTTTTGGTGTCTTTTTTAAAATGTTGTTACCTGCAGTGGTAAGGACAAATCTCACAACACAGCAACTGAAAAGAACTTTTCTTACCTGTCTTCAGTGTAAACTGATAAACCAAAGTGACAGAAAAAAAATAAATAAATAAAATTCCCCTGTATTGTAAAACAGTTGTTTATTATATCTGGGCCAAATATTTACTGTCCTTTGAACCAAATGGCTTTAAAATATATTGAGTACAGAGGAAAAAGCAGACACTAGAAAGAGTTAATTCCTGAAATCTATAGCTCTTACAATATGTCATGGTAACACATATAGGACATTTGCACACTTGAGTAGTCACTTTCTGGTGGCTGACAGAATCTAACACCCTTTTTTCTTTGTCTAATTCATTGCTATTAGAGTGGTTAGTTCTATGGGCACACCCATAAATCCTCAATTTTTTTTCACTTCTAGGAAAATTCTTACTTATTTGAAATAACTTTCACCGCATGTCTTATCGTAACGCCCTTTACAAAAAAAATTGAAATAAATAAAACAGTTTTCACTATTACTTAGTCACAGTTTAAGGGTAGAAATTTAAAAATGTTAAGTATTTTTAGCAGGAAAACTGAGGGCCTTTTCCAGAAGATAGATTTCTATGATCCTTGTTTGCATTACTACTTGATCATTGTTGAGTAGCCTCATTGAAACTATTAAAAATATTCAAGTTAAGTACTGTACAAGATCAGGGTTCTAGCTAATCGCTTCTATATATATTTTTTCACCCTAGTGAGTGACTTTGTTTTCATAAAGGTCTAGGAAAAGTCTCACAATTTGGTATCAAAACTGTAGATAAAGCCTAGAAAACTATATTAAAAATGTGGCATGGTGACAAGAAGTAAAATAAGCAAAACTTTACAAAAAGAATGCAGACTTTTAGACAGAAAAAAACAGTCTTCTTTTTGATTTTTTGAACTACTCTGTAAAATTTAATAAAGAATAAAATCCTCAATATGAATTGTGCTGTTCATCAAATAATCCCATAGAAAAGCTAGAGTGTTTCTACAGATATGTACGAAATAATTTTACAGGGGAAAGTTTATTTGTAATTTTGCATGTGCTTGTGCTGTCATTTAGATAGCAGTGAAAGTTATAATCATGTTTGCTCCCTGGTATTGCAAACACTGTGTCTCATAAGCAAAGACTTGCTTTTAAATTTTGGATGAAAGCTGACTTTGTAAGTAAGTGAAAGAATCCTCTTCCTAAGAATGCTTATAAATGCTTTTAATTCAGCTTCTCTCCTTCCACTCTCTCCTCACCCCCTGTATTAAACAATAAAAAATAGTCTTTTGTATTGAAAGGCAAATGTTAACATCATAACATCATTTGCCATTAGTCAGAAGTGTAACTTCATTAAAGCAGAAGGCCACATAATCCCTACAGGAGCTCTCTGCAGGAAATACTTTATTCTTACTTAGCATATCTGCGGATTCTGTCAGCATTAGTGTCTTTCACAATGTTTTTTTCTTTTGAATATTTATAAAGGACTGTCCAGTGACCTGCTTAACATCTCCAGGTTTGTTCTGCCTTAACAGTCTCACAAGCAGAGTGCAATCAGAAAGACTCATTCTCCCTCAACAGGAGAGATCAATATGGCAGAGGCCAGGGAAACGTCTGCCGAAAAGAATTTTCTAGCAATAAAAAGGAAGAAATAAAACAAATACAGGATTGGGCTATAATTTAGAAAAAAAAAAAACAAACAAACTAAAACAAAGCAAAAAACCCCAAACACCTGAGAGGTGACAGTCCCTCCTTTGTTAATCTTTGTGTAATTAGGTTGCTACATTGTAACAGGTCATCACAAAAAATCTTCACAGAAGAAAGGGGTAGTACTTTCTATAATGAATTTTGAGAGCTTTTGAGATCGGAGAAACGTTGTGTCAAAGCTTATTGATACAATTTAATTAATAATATAAAAGTTTGGATTAATTTAACTAGGTCAAGAAGGTTTGATTTTCTTATTACTGTCTTTTGGCATATCTGATTTTACTAAATTACTGCAGATGTTCATGGAACTTAATAAAATCAGGCACTCAATTACTGTTAAGTTACAGGTTTTGTTATCACCCTGATATCCTGTCCCAAATTCCCCAATATATAGTTGTCACAGACTGTGAGTGGTTGAGAATTCTGATCTAACACTAAGGTAGGTCTGTCATCACACTGATTTTATAACTTCTCACTCCCAAAAGATTAATTCCCTTGCAATTGATAACACCTTTACTTAAATTGCCAAGATTTTTTTTTTTTATTTCCTAATTCCTCTAGAAGGTTCTATACTGACCCGTTTGATTCCACAGGGGGTTTCTTTTTGTTGTTGTTTGCTTCTAACTTTCATCATGAAGAGCCATTCCCACGGTATGTATGGGACCTCCCTTGATATGTTCATGTAAATTAACAGATTGATCAGAATACAGACATAATTTTTTTTACTATATGTCATGTATCCATCACTTGAATGCAATTATCATACTATTAACATCAGATTTTCTAATGAAGACTGCATTTTATGTAATTTCCCAGGAGTTGGGTTTTTTGTTTGTTTGTTTGGGTTTTTTTTGTATGTTTGTTTGTTTGCTTGCTTTGCATTTTTTTTCTTATTTTGTTTTCCTTTTTAATTTAGCAGATTAACTCTTAGAAAAACGGAAATAAACTCTTCCAGGAAATATTTTGTCCTGTATAGAATGGCTAACAGCACAAAAGATTAATTTCTTTGCATGACCTCTCACATCCCCTGGCATTCTAAGAATTCTAAACCCAACAGTTGCAAATTTTTTTTGGTACATGTCTAGTGTTACCCGTCTTGGCAAGAAATATTAACCGAATTTAGGATGTCGCACAGTAATGACACATTCAGCAAGAAAAATAAGGAGCTTGGCAATTTTGATGAAAAAGAATGTATTATTTTTTTTTTCTGTAAGAGAATCAATCAGAAGATCTTGTTTATAATCCCAAACAACATTCTGGCCTCAATTTAGCCTTTTTTTTTTTCTTTCATAAATCATTACTATGTTATTAGTTGTTTAAGGTGCAAAACAGAGGTCGCTAGAGATGGAATATTAGTATTTATTACATAGATAGATTGTTATAAAAACCCTTTCCTTCAGAAAAAAAATCAAAAATCAGTTAGGCTCAGTTATAAAAATCAGAAGACTAAACCAATAGCTTGTTTGACCTAAAGCTGAGGAATATTATTAGATTTCAAAACTAATAAAAATGGATATAGGCAGGTTAAAAAGCATGAGAGATTAAGCAAATGCAAGAGGGTGAGAAGTTTGCCTTAGAATTCTGGAAATTGGAAAGTTCCAAGTGAAAAATAGGTGAGCTGATAATAGAGAGTAAAGAAGTGCTTTTCTGCTGTTTGACTTTTGTCTTGTTCGAAGACACAAAAGCCTTACTCGTCCCAGCAGTGACAGTATGGTCTTTCCAGCTGAAGTGTGGGAAACAGAAATCTCCCAGAAGGACAAGGGCTACCTATCCAGAGATTATAGAATCATAGAATAATTAGGGTTGGAAAGGACCTTAAGATCATCTACTTCCAACCCCCCTGCTGTGGGCAGGGACACCTTATGCTAAATCATATCACCCAAGGCCTCGTCCAACCTGGTCTTGAACACTGCCAGGGATGGAGCATTCACAACCTCCCTGGACAACCCATTCCAGTGCCTCACCACCCTAACAGGAAAGAATTTCCTCCTTATATCCAACCTATACTTCCCCTGTTTAAGTTTTAACCCGTTACCCCTTATCCTATCACTACAGTCCCGAATTAAGAGTCCTTCCCCAGCATCCCTATAGGCCCCCTTCAGATACTGGAAGGCTGCAAGGAGGTCTCCACGCAGCCTTCTCTTCTCCAGGCTGAACAGCCCCAATTTTCTCAGCATGTCTTCATACGGGAGGTGCTACAGTCTGCTGATCATCCTCATGGCCCTTCTCTGGACTTGTTCCAACAGTTCCATGTCCTTTTTATGTTGAGGACACCAGAACTGCACACAATACTCCAGGTGAGGTCTCAGAAGAGCAGAGTAGAGGGGCAGGATCACCTCCTTCGACCTGCTGGTCATGCTCCTTTTGATGCAGCCCAGGATATGGTTGGCTTTCTGGGGTGCAAGTGCACACTGCCTGCTCATGTTCATTTTCTCATCAACCAACACCCCCAAGTCCTTCTCCACAGGGCTGGTCTGAATCTCTTCTCTGTCCAGCCTGTAGCTGTGCCTGGGATTGCTCCAACCCAGGTGTAGGACCTTGCACTTGGCATGGTTAAACTTCATGAGGTTGGCATCAGCCCACCTCACAGGTGTGTCAAGGTCCCTCTAGATGGCATTCCTTCCCTCCAGCGTATCAACCGAACCACACAGCTTGGTGTCATCAGCAAACTTGCTGAGGGCGCACTCAATCCCCACTGTGCATGTCAGCAACAAAGATGTTGAACAAGACCGGTCCCAAGACCAATCCCTGAGGGACGCCACTCGTTACTGGTCTCCAGCCAGACACTGAGTCACTGACGACAACTAATTGCCTATAGAATCCTGTCTGTGTGATTGATAATAGACACCCACAAGGACATCTTTGTTTTGCATCCCCCAGCTCCTCACCATTAGGCTCTCAAATGAATGATCCCTGAGAGTAAGGGCTGTAAAGTCCAACTTCTCCATTGCACAGAGTGCAACTCCTCCACCTTGCCTGCCCTGCTTATCACTCCTGAACAGCCTGCTGGCCCTTCCTGAACACTAATACTCTCTCACCATTCTGCACCAGGGACAGTAAAGCTCTTCTGCGTAACTTCCAGATGCGCTAGAGAAATGCTCACCTGAAACATGGTGGAAATTCAGTTTTGCCTTTTAACTCCAAGTGATTGCTTAAAAAGTTTCACTTTTCTTCCATGGTGACATATGTAATGTGACAGAGCCCAAGTTTCGGTAATAATCTCTTCAAGAACTTAAATTTCTCCCTGGATGTTCTAAAACACTTCAGTTGCAGTTAAGCATGGCTAGCCATTGCCCACCACTCCAAGAGACTCTGCAAACAAAATACTGCTTTTTCCCATTAAACATGACAGATGGATCATGGAGATGTAGTCTGGGTACACCACTAGCCAGCCTTGACATAAGAGAGAGGAGTAAAGGTTTGTCTTCAAGACCTAGCCAGAGATGCTGAGACCACTCACTCCAACACGAGATACCCAGGCTGGGATTCAGCTCCTCTGACTTCAGACAATTCTGTTGCAGATATTTCTTGGGAAAATCTGCTAACCTGCCATTATAGGGAGCAGAGTAAAAAGTTAATCATGCTGTCCTAATATATTTAGGACACCTTTAGCCTTAACTGACTGTACTAACTAGGGCCTCGTTTCCATTCCCTAGACTTTTGTTGCTGTCTGACAGAATGCTGGCCACTTCCATCTGTAGTTGAGCTTTGGCCTTCCGTGATGTCTCCCTCCACATGCAAGCTACAGCTTGGTAATCTTCCTGAGGATCTCTACCTTGCTTCTAGAGAGGGCACCATTTCTTTTTCTGCCCAAATTCCAGAAGGAGTTCCAAGCTGCTCTTCTGCCACACTTGTTCAACTTCCACTGACACCATTTTATTTGAGTTTCTTTTTTTGAAATTCTCTCATGGGATGCGCAAGCTGCTCTCTGCACAAGACCCCTGTTAGGAGGCATGGCATATTATAATGGCTAGAAGGTCTCCTGAGAGAGT
This sequence comes from Pezoporus wallicus, assembly GCF_028554395.1. Classification (NCBI taxonomy): domain Eukaryota; kingdom Metazoa; phylum Chordata; class Aves; order Psittaciformes; family Psittacidae; genus Pezoporus; species Pezoporus wallicus. The sequence continues at coordinate 1,148,120 of NW_026641478.1, read as the reverse complement.
GAAATGTATGTGGCAGGGATAAGAAGGCTGAATGGACTTGCATAAGCAGTACCAAGGGCCTTGGTTGATGTTGGCTTTGATAATGCGAGCATTCGTTTCCCAGATATCCCCCCTCTTGCAACACAGGGGGAGCAAATACAGATTTCAAGACAGAAGAAAGAGCAACAAGTCCTGTTTACCAAGTATATGCTTATTTTTAGAAATGAAATCAGAATTGCACATTTCTTAAGTATGAGTGCATACATAAGGCACACAGTTCTTAGCATGATTCAGTCATCTCAGCACATTGTAACTGAGAATGACCACCTAGAGGGCATCATGGTCAACTTGGGTGCTCCAGATCATGCATTCCAGTTTGCTCCAATAGGTAGAAAACATCCATAGGGGTGAGGGAACGTTTCAACTCCCTTGCTGTCCCTGTCTTGCTGCCCCTTACTGGAGTAAGGGCGTAGGATCTTTAGTTTTCATTCAACAGACAGAAATAACCTCGATTCATCTTGTAATTTTTCTCCTAAGCATATTAGTTTCTAAATTTTCTGTGCGCATTTGGACTAAAGTGCTTGTTTTATGATAACAGCTTATATAGAGCATTATGTAAACATATATTTTATCAAATTTAATATAACAAATGCAAGCTTCTGGGTTGATAAAGGCAGTCATCTAAATTAACAAAATAAGCCAATTCTGATTTATTTAGAATGAAAATGATCATATCCTACTTTAAGAAAAAATTGATATAAATTTTGGCTCTTCATGACCATACATGGTGAGACCTTTGTTTCTGTAATATCTGAGGGACCTAACATGCAGATTCAAAATGGCTTAAGGTGTTAGTCTGTCCTATTGTCAAAAGAAGTCTGTATAACTGAAGAAAGCTCTCCTATACATCCCACCTCATCCAGGCCATACACTACTGTTGGTTTCCTTTTCACAGCTCTAACTATCCATTACCTGAGGCAGGTCAGCTAAATTTCTAGAATACCTACAAGGGGAAATGGGATGAGCAAGAAGGTGGCTGGAGAACAGGAAGACAGGCAGTTTTTCACTTTCATCCTGCATTTTGGAAGAGTTAAGCTTTCTTGGAAACCCTACTTAATACAGCTTTGAAAATGGGAATTTTGTGAGTAGAATATAAAGATTGTTCCTTACTGCTGTAAGGAGGTATCTAAACAAAGGAACTGATTATTTTCAGAACCATAACAGAAAGTCTACTCATTATAATTAATCTCTACAGGACATTCCCAATGGGAACCTCATAAGGCATTTTGAAAGTTGACTTTTTATCTATGAAGATAAAAGTCTAAATCTAAGATCCTGTTATTTCATTGTCCTTCAGTTTTGAGCAATGTGACTAATCCCAGCCATTCTGAAAAATGAGGCACTGACTCAGGGAAGCTTGGTATGTGGAAGACGATCAACACTACTGTTGTGGTTTAAACCCAGTCAGGCAACTTGTTCACTCACTTCCCCTCCTTCTTGCCCCCTTTCTTTCCTTCCCCCTACTCCTGGAGGGACAGAGAGGAGAATCAAAAGAATGCAACTCCCACGGGTTGAGATAAGAACAGTTTAGTAACTAAGGTATAACACAGATCACCACTGCTGCCACCAATAATAATAACGATAAAGGAAATAACAAGGGAAGAAATACAACATCTCACCACCAGCCGACAGATAACTCACCCCCCCCAGCCCAACCAAGCACCGACCCATACCTCCTCCAACCCTTCAGACTCCCAGCCCTTGCGGCTAACTCCCAGTTACATCCAGGGCATGACGTGCTGTGGTATGGAATACCTCTTTGGTCAGTTTGGGTCAGGTGCCCTGTCTCTGCTTCCTCCCGGCTTCCCCTCCTCCCTGGCAGAGCATGAGGCTCACAAAGTCCTTGGCCAAACCAAAACATCCTTGTTATCAGCTCTGTTCCCAAGCTGAAAGTCAAAACACTGCACTGCACCAGCTACTAAGAAGGAGAAAAATGACTGCTACTGCTGAACCCAGGACAGCTACTTTCTACAGTAGTCTTTTTTTTTTTCTTGAAAGTGTGCCATCAATATATTGTCCAGTTTTCATGCTGTTTAGATTGTGAAAGCTTACAAGATCACAGCCCAAGGTTATATAGCTGCACTTCATATGAATCCTTCAGACTTCAGGTGATGATAGAAAACAGCCATTCTAACAGAAGCCCATAATGCTCTTCATACCTTGGAAAAACAGCAGCTCTTTACACTTTGGAGAAGTATCATACCGATTGAAACACAATTATTGAAGTTTATTAGGAAGGATAATATCACATGGTTGAGTAAATTCAAAATATTGGTAATATTCCTTCCACTTGAACAATTATATTTATGTAAGTTTAGGACTGGTATATTTTTGCATGTTTAAATGAAAATGTTTAGGTATAAAAAAAAACCCAACTTTGTCGCACCTAATTACAACTCTTAACTAGCATCCTTACACGAAGTACAGTAAGATTTACATGCTGAAGAGAAGGATGGCAAGAAACTGGTAGATTAAGTAATTTGTTTTTCTTTTTAGGTAACAAGAAACAGATTTTGAGGATATTTGTGTCTGCAAATGGAGCCTTCTCTTCTATAGAACTTAAGAACCTTCAGTAAGGATTTTTTTTCCACAATACTCTTGTGCTATTAGATCAAATTATTATTGTTTTTTTTAAGAAAAGTAAGGGTTTTTTTTTTCCTTTTACCCAGCAGTTCAGTGGTTAAATTTTTCCTACAGTTTGTGAAAATCCTGAATATAGCTCCTTTTCTGCCTGAAGAGTTTTACACATTTCTCACCTGTTGTGAACATTCAATTTTCTGCAGAGTATTTTCTAATATGCAGTGAAAAGGAAGACTGCACAGTTTATCCTAGTTATTCTCAGTCTAAAATAATTCAATACTCTTTCAAATAAATGTGAAATGGATTGGATAGTTAGAAAGGAAGAGATGAGCACTGCTGGATGATAAAAGCACAGAGGAAGGATTCAAACGTAGGCAGTATCTACTGAATAGGTTATAAAAATTTCATCTATTCTGAGTGCTCCATCCCTGGCAGTGTTCAAAGCTAGGTTGGACAAGGCCTTGGGTGATATGGTTTAGAGTGAGCTGTCCCTGGCCATGGCAGGGGGGTTGGAACTTGATGATCTTAAGGTCCTTTCCAACCCTAACTATTCTATGATTCTATGATTCTATACTCTAATCAGTGACTATACTCATAAAATTATTACAATTTCTAACGGACAGGTTGTGAGAAACACAGGTTTTGGTTTGTTGTTTTTTTTTTCAAAGAGAGACCTTAACCTATTAATCAAGGCATATTTTCAGGCAGCTGTGCTGGCAATTCATCTGTTGGAAACTGAGGAAGAGACTTTAAGTATTACAACAGTATTAACTTTTGCTCCTGATCTGAGATTGCATGTTAGACTGAGCTGTCTATTTGCCACATGGTTAAGATAGACGACAGTGAAATACATAGTATAAGGTTAGGTGAATAGGGAAAATTTTAATATTAAAATACTTGGTAATTAACAGTTTAAATAAGATTTTTATTTTAGTACCTGAAATGTCTTTGTGGATCCTCTCCAAAATGTACTGAAGATCTAGCAGGAAGTTTTCTACAGTTAAATGAACATGTGGAAAAAATTCTTCAATTATTAGAAATAAGGAGACATTTTACACAAGAAATAAGTTCCTATCTCATGATTTCTCATCAGCTGTGTACTAAGGCATGAAGTGTCTTGATTTTGATGAATCCTATGCTTGCTTTTTGATGAATACTTCCGAGACAGCTCATAAAAAACTTTTTTTTTTTTTTTTCACTTTGGTCACATTACTATCTAGAACAAAGTCAGACTTCTCTGAAAAAAAAAAAAAAAGAGTGATATAATGGCTTGGATTTCACCTCTGCTCATTAAAACATCATCACAGTCCTGTGCTGCTTTTCCTAAGAAGAGGATTGGAGCAGTCATGACAGGCAATGCTGTCTATTGTCAGAAGTTTTAGTAGGTGTTTTTCTGTTGAGGGTGTGGGCTTTAGACATCCACTGTGTTTCTAAGACTACAACCCAAAGCAATGTTGGAATTCCTGGTATCAACCATGAGCAATCAAGTTTGGGACCAGGAGAAGCAATATAGCCATGGGGATGGTGCTATGCTTAAACTCACACACCCTGCAGCTCAGTGCAAGTGATGAGGCTAAATGGAGATCTGCGCCAGTGCGGCTATATTGCTCCTAGCAATGAATTTTCTTAAAGCTTGTCTGAATAATTTTGCTGCATTACATTTTTTGGGTCCCCTGAATTCACACTTCTTTAAAACAGAGGTTTTGATAAACAAGATTTGTCCTTTCTCCTCCTCTCTCCTATTACAAATATAATCTGAAACTTCTAAATGTTAAAATCCTTTACTGACTGACTGTATTAACTGTCCATGTTTCAGAGGCCTTCTTTACCAGGGTTTAATGGAAAAGGCCTAGGAGGCAGACCAATATCCTTCCATTTACTGACAGAGGTATTAAGTGGCTTGTTTGAAAGCTGTGACAAAAGTGGAAGTAACCTCATTACTTGCCTTAGTTGCTAGGTCACAGAGCTTCTTAGGGAACAGAAAGAAAAAAAAAAAGGAAAACCCTTCCTAAAACGGACAGCTTCTGGTTTATCTTTTTTGGTGGCATAATGTATTCATAACTAAAAATTATTTTTCTCGCTTCAAAACATTATTTCTGACTTGTATCACAAATTAGGAAACATGGCAAACATAACGTCTGAGAGATATGTATGGATACTATGATGGGAATTTCTTAGGCCTGAAGATTATTGTGCTGTGTTACAAGTCACTTAGGTTTCCTTCTGTTTGACTGACTATGAGACTATGAGACTGTTTTTTCTTCAGGATTCAATTAAAAAGTTCGAAAACATTCAGATACTGAATGTTCCACCTTTTCTGTTGCTAATAGCAGGTGTGGAAGAGAACAATGAAATAAGCTTGTGAGTTTATTTATTTTATTGAAAAAAAGGTGATGTTCCACTAGAAAAATAAGTGAAGGAACCACCTTTATCTGTGTATAACTAACCACACTCAGTAAGGAAAGAATGAATACATCTCATCATGTCAAGTCAAAGCAGCTGTATAATAATTGACCAACAGTTGATCAAGCTTTTCAGGAATAAAATTCTAATTAAGAATTTGTATAGATTGTGTTAGGCAAATAGGATATTCTGTTTTCTCTGAAAGGCTTAATACAGTGACTACGGCTGAGTTATTATCTTGGTTTTCAATGGGACATGGCAATAACCACAGCACATTGAAATGTGAAGTGGTAAAATACTATTGGCCCAATGTTTATTTGACACTACTGGACAAACAATTTCTTCAGTGGAACTCTCTTTCATAGACATTGCTATAAGTGTGATGCATAAATTGCTCTGAAGTGATCTTGCATCACTGTAATGTCTAAGTAATTTCATGATGAAGCACTTAATAACTGAAAGCTATCCTCAGCTGTTGACTGTTTTTGAAGAATACAGCCCAATATAGATAGGTATTGAACTGCTCAACAAACTTCATGGAGAGTTATACAAGCTGTAAGAAGTTCAAGTAGGATCATTTAGGGATTAATATTTCACTGCAATTTTTTTTTGGAAGCTATAGCAATGGTGAATGCACTCCAGGTTGAATGTTACTTAACTGAACAGAAGTTTCTCCAATGTTTATCAAGATTTTGCAGATTGCTCAGCCTTGCTTATTTATTCACATGATAATTTTGTCATGTTGTTGTGACCTTTATTATCCTTTATCTTTTAAAAGGTTATGAATAGAAATTAGAAAATGTCTACAATAGCAACAAAACCTTGAAAATCTTGAATATAAAGATTATATATTATTTTTATTATGATTCAAAAGTTAATATTGCATTGTCCTTTCATTAACTTTCTTCCACTGTAAAAAGTTACCTTCAAAAAAAATCGCTCTATATTAAATCTTACTTTTATTCTTATGATTCTAATTAAAAGGGAAAAGGAAAATAAGACAGGTCACTGTTCATTCATGCCTTGAATAGCAGCTATTGTATGTAGTGTCTTTTGAGGATTCCAGAGCTTTTTGGCACAGTCAAAATCAGTGACCCTGACATTATCTCCACAATATTGGTGTTTCACATGGAGCCACAGGCTTTGTGAGAAAACTAAGGAGTACAAAAAAGTGTGCACAGAAATTTCCTATAGGATAATTTTAACCTAAGAAAACCTTCACAAATGACTTGTAGTCAAGTTTTTCATGCTGTTTAAATCTGTGGGTGAGGTGTCTTGGACCCATATTTTGCCAAGAGCTTTATAATCATTGAAATGTACTCTTGAAAGATTTCTGGGCTTCTTGTTGTTGTTGTCAGTTTGTTTGTTTGTTTGTTTTCCTTCTTCATTAAAACTGGGGTTTGAATTTGATTTTGCAGATAAACCCTGCACTTACACATATGTACTTGAAGACTGCATAGAAAGGTTCCTATAAGGAGTAATGGCTTTGAACGAATATAGATATTCCCAATTTTTTATTAACAGAAGATGATGTGACTGGACTGCACCCCCTGGGAATATACTTAAACTTAAAAATACAAAACAAAAACCAGCTTTTTAAAATTTTAATGTTGTATACTTATGTTAGTGTTTAAAAATCATACAAGATTTGAAATTCTATTGATTTTCTATTCTTACCTTAAATTTATGTTATTCAGTAATCTATCCTACACATAACTGTTAATGTTTATGTGACATAACATTGATTCACCCTATCTACTCAACATGCATAGAAAGTTAATTTTGGGAGGAGAAGAAGGAAGAAAATGGTAGTCAATATCCATTTCTACTGATGGATTCAGCCAGCTGTGCCATTTGAATTGCATTTTGGATCTGAAGAGGTCATTCCACGGTACTCATGAAACTTCTATGGCTCAGCCACTTTCAGAAGTCTCTTTAGTGCTGAAAGGAGTCCTTAAGCTTTACAATCCCTTTAAAGCCTTCATTTTCCACTCAGATTAACCTTTATACTTTGAATCATTGAGGTATTCACCCTCAGTTGAAAGCAGACTGAGGAAGCAATGGAAAGTTAGAGACAGGAGTTCATCGTTTTGAGGTTTGCCCATATTTAAATGTGGGGGAAAAATAAACATCTCTCTTTGAGTCCTACAAGTAAAAATGCTTCATTCTAATGAGGAGACATAAACTATCAAATGTAATGATTTTTTTTTTGTTAAATAATAAGCAACAGAAGCATAAAGAAGTAAATATTTTTTACAGAGGCAAAATATATACAACTATAAAAGCATAAATATACTAGAGAAGTATAATATGAGTTTGTAAATTGTATGCAAATAACTTGAAAACAGATCTACAAAGACATAAATAAAGCAACAAGACTGAAAGGTTTATATGCTGGCTTGTTTATAGAGTAGCACAAACATTTTTCTTTTTTAATTGGCAATTAATTTTCGGCAGCCATCTAGGTACTTTCATGTCAAATTACTTTCCCTATACTAAACAAGATTAGGCATCCAAGCAGCAAAGCACTTATGTGAAAAGTGAGAAACTGACTGTCAAGTAGGTATTTTCCACATATAACCAATTAAAATGTTTCTTTTGTGATGAATGGATGCTGTAATTCCAATTCTTGTATCTCTACTTTGGTCTGCACACCTGCCTAACTTCCTGATTCTTAAGTCTGAAGATAGATAAAGACAATACTGAGTTCTTTTGCTGTTCCTCTTGCTCTTTAACTCCAGAACAAATGTAGTATATAAGCATCTGTTATTGAGGTCTGAGTTCTAAATAATATATTTAACCAGTAATGCTGCCCCTACATATTTTAGTTCAGATGAATACTCACAATACAATGGATGAATGCAAGCTTTTTAGCAGGTCATTGCTTTGGTGACTTTTTTCTTTTGCCTCACTTCAATATTTTCTCAAGATACCTTTATATTTAGAAGTAGGGCTACTGACACATAAGGTATAAAGTAATGTATTATTGATACTCTTTAAATGAATGACATAAAAAGGCAAATATTGATTTTAAGAAGATGTCTCATTTTTCTTATTTCACAGAAGACTGATGCAGGTTCATGTTGCTATCAATATTATTTGAATTAATGCATATTCCTTACTATTGATTGTTTTAACAATGATTGTCATAACTGATTTATGGGCACTTACGCATGTTAAATTTTTAAAAAGGCAAATATCAGATTTGTATATATAGATGGATTGATTTAAATAAACAAGATTGCTAAATGCTAATGACACAGTGTTTGATAGAATTTACATTATAATATGTTATGCTCGATACTTTGTTCTTAAAGTGATAGAATCTCCGAGGTTTCTTGGAGAAGTTTTAGTATAAGACAGATTTGCTACTCGTATTCATGGTATCTCACTTGACAAATTATACCTTTAATTTCAGTGATATTTATTATAAATAAATAAAATTAAGAAAAAAAGCTAAGTATACCATTGGCAATCAATGGAAACATCTGCACTGCCTTCAATGTGCTTTGCAGCAGGCTCAAGGATGGTCCCTATTCAATGTGAACATAAACAGAAAAATGAGTGGGAGGGAGGGAACCCAAAAGCTTTTCAGAGGAGGTGATTGTCTTTAACAGGGAAATAAAACCAGGTCAAAAGAAATGGCCAGAAGAAAATAGCTAAGATGGATATAAGGAATTTAGGATACTCTCCTAAATTCGCTACTCTCTTAAGGGAGAGATATTCTCCCTTTCTGAATTGCCTTGAATTACGAAAAAGAATCCTGGACAACATAGTACGGTGATTTAAACTGTGCAAATGTTCTGATATAGTGAAGAAACCATTTGGGGGAATGTCTAGAAGGTTTATGAATTTGTCTTTCTGTGTATGTCTAAAAGACCGGTATAGGCTGAAAAAGTTAGCTGCAGCACCTCAGCTCTCAGGCAAGAGATCTAGAGAGAAAAGTAAGGATTCATTTCACCTTAAGTTCAGTTCCTGTAGGGTCATTGCTAGTTTTCAAAGTCTAATCATGTCACCCATACATAATAAATGGGGAAAAACATCCAAAGGACAATACATATAATCTTTAAATGGGTTTGCAAAACAGGTGAAGTGAAACATACTTCTGAACTAATTTTTTTTCCACTGACTGGAAAGGGAAACAAATACAATTGCTTTAGCTTTAGCAGACTATATGCTAAATATTTCAAATTTGGTGAAATGAATTCCAGGTACGTGGAGAGTGCTCATAAACATGCCAGAAAGTAATACTATCTGGACTCAAGGAAATTAAGGGTGACTGGTGTCTAAGTTAGAAGCCAGGACAAGAGCCTGCTGTATGTCCAGAAAGGCAGTTTCACCAGGATAGTTAACACATTGACACAAGTTAACCAATCTCTTTCATAAGAAATTTTGAAAAAAACAGAGGAAAATTTAAACCTGTTCAAACCTTAGCCTTGGAAATAACTTTTTAGCTTATCTTTAATCATGTTGGCATTCCTTCTGATTTAATTGTAACACTTTGCGTTTACCATTTTGTATTTAAAGATAAGCATGCACTTAAATTGCTGTTTTGTTTTTTTGTTGTTGTTTTGTTTTGTTTTATCTTGGCTTGGCTTGTTTCAGTTTTTAAAGAGCCATACAAAACAGTTTGATCAAGGCAAGAGCGTGCACATTTTTAACAATGCATTTTTAAAAAGATAACACCTTACCTTGAAAACTTCAGGGGCGATTATCCTAAATTCACATAAGATATAACTGTAAAAATATTTATTGAAGATACTAATACACAAAATGTCCAGATGTCTTTATATCAAAACCATACGGAGGTTTTTTGTTGTAATTACAATTGCAATATATTTACTACGTAGTGACTTCATATTGAGAGCTCAATATGAAGTCACTCTTACTACAGTTCTAACAAAGCAGCTACCTTATGATAATACTTGGAATGCTTGAGTTCTGTCACTCTTTTACATATCATATTTAGATTGGATAGATTGAAAACAGATATAAACTTATTTTTTATTCATAGCTTATTTACTATGCAATTGCTTAATAAGTACACTATAAGTCGAAGAAAATCACATGCTTGCTTATCTTTGTTAAAAAGTAAGATATTCTGCAACTATTATGAAAATCATATGACAGTTACATTATGAATTTTAAAATATTTATCATATAATTAAAAGTAAGTACTGTAGGTTTTATTTTAGTAGAAAAAGAGCATCCCAAAGACTGTCAGCTTAGCTTTGGAACTTTCATAGCACTTCAAGCTATGATTAAGGAAATTGTATCTCCCTTTACAAACTCATACCTCTCCCACACAAGGAATAAATTAGTCTTTGCAGTGTATTCAAAGTATACACCAATAAAAACGTACTAGACATTTGCAAAATATGTTTAGAAGACAGGCTGGAAAGAGGTTCGTGAGATTCAGACAAGTAGTTTGTTTCCCAGGAAACATAGCTTTTCCCCTGTCTTTCATTATGTTTTTGTGGCTACGTCTAGGCTAAGGAACCTGAAAGTATTTCTGGTATCCCATGACTGTATATACACAGTGGTTGCATCCTAAATCTGTGTTAGGTGAGACTTAGGTGCATTTCACTGTTTATGTGGTGCTATTAGTCTGTTTGGTGTTTCTAACCAGCTTCCAAAAAAGAATAAAGGCTGAAGCATTGATCAGATGGTATCTGTAGCCTACACCAAAACCTGGGTAGTCTCAACAGTGAAAGGAATGGAACACTGGATACCAGAATGAGTTAGATCTGGTCTGAGACCTTTATACCACTATGGCTTTACTTTTTGACTATAAAAAAAAGGACAAAGATCCTTTGCCTTTTTCACAACATGAATAAGGGGTAGGGCAGTTAGCATCATCTACCTGGACTTGTGCAAAGCATTCGACACTGTCCCACATGACATCCTTGTCTCTAAATGGGAGAGGCATCAATTTGATGGATGGACCAGTCACTGGATAAAGAACTGACTGAATGGCTGCAAGCAAAGAGTTGTAGTCAATGGCTCAATGTCCACCTGGAGACCAGTAACAAGTGGTGTCCCTCAGGAACCCCTCGGTGTTGGGAGCAGTCTTGTTCAACATCTTTGTTGGTGCATGGACAGTGGGATTGAGTGTGCCCTCAGGAAGTCTGCTGATGACACCAAGCTGTGTGCTTCGGTTGATACACTGGAGGGAAGGAATGCCATCCAGAGGGACCTTGACACGCTTGTGAGGTGGGTTGATGCCAACCTCATGAAGTTTAACCATGCCAAGTGCAAGGTCCTACACCTGGGTTGGAGCAATCCCAGGCACAGCTATTGTTGGGCAGAGAAGAGATTCAGAGCAGCCCTGCAGAGAAGGACTTGGGGGTGTTGGTCAATGAGAAACTGAACATGAGCCGGCTTCAGTGTGCACTCGCAGCCCAGAAAGCCAACTGTATCCTGGGCTGCATCAAAAGCAGTGTGACCAGCAGGTTGAAGGAGGTGATCCTTCTCCTCCACTCTCCTCTCCTGAGACCTCACTTGGAATATTGTGTAGTTCTGGTGTCCTCAACATAAGAAGGACATGGAACTGCTGGAATAAGTCCAGAGGAGGGCCATATTTGTGATAAGGGGGCTGGAGCATCTCCCATATGAATGTAAGCTGAGAAAGTTGGGGCTGTTCAGCCTGGAGAAGAGAAGGCCACGTGAAGACCTCATGGTAGCCTTCTAGTATCTGAAGGGGGCCTGTACGGATGCTGGGGATGGACTCTTCAATAGGGACTGTAGTGACAGGACAAAGGGTAATGGGTTAAAACTTAAACAGGGGAATTATAGACTGGATATAAAGAAGAAGTTCTTTACTGTGAGGGTAGTGAGGCACTGGAATGGGTTGCCCAGGGAATGCAACATCCCCAGCAGCGTTCAAAGGCAGGTTGGACAGAGCCTTGGGTGACATGGTTTATTGTGAGGTGTCCCTGCCCATGTCAGGGGGGTTGGAACTAGATGATCTTAAGGTCCTTTCCAACCCTAACTATTCTATGATTTATGATTCTATGATTCTTTGAAGACAAGTCATAGGAAGACAGCGGTATCAATGCTAGTGGTACTTATTCACAGGTTTGAAGTACGCAAAGCTAATTTATTTATACATGCTATTGCTCTAGTAGGGTCAAAAATGGCTACAGTAATAGACAACAGGCTCAGAGGGTTGTGTTCGGTTGCACAGAGTCCAGTCAGAGACCTGTGTTCTGGGTTCTACACTGGGTCCAGTATTATCTAAGTTTTTCATCAGTGACTTGGATGAAGGGATAGAGTGCATCCTCAGCAAGTTAGCTGATGATACGAAACTGGGAGGAGTGTCTGATGCCACAGAGTGCTCTGCTGCCATTCAGAAGGGTCTAGACAGGCTGGAGGGATAAACAAAGCGAAACCCATGCACCAGTACAGGCTGGGGGCTGACCTGCTGGAAAGTAGCTCCACAGAGAGGTACCTGGGACTCCTGATGGGCAACAAGTTGTCTGTGAGCCACAGTGACAAGTTGTCTGTGAGCCATGACATGCCCTTGTGGCCAAGAAGGCAAGTGGTGTCCTGAGCTGCATTAGGAAGAGCATTGCCAGCAGGTCGAAAGACGTGATCCTCCTTCTCTACTCAGCCCTGGTGAGGCAAACTGTGTCCAGTTCAGGCTTCCCAGTACAAGAGAGATATGGAGCTCCTGGAGGAAGGCATTTTCTAAGCACCAGTTCAACAACAGTTTTGACAACAGTAATGTATATTACGCTTACAATACACATCCATTCTGATTACTAAAATGTGTGTCATTTAGGAAGGATAGATAGACCCATGAACAGAAAAAGCTGCAAATTTTTTTTAATCAGAAAAAAAATAACAGAAGTAAATCCATACACACTTTATAGCATGGAGAGACCTCAAGATTGTCTTGAACAATGGCATTAATAATTTTCTGTTGCTGTTGGTGCTTTGCTTGCTACACCTTATCTATATTGCTTGCTTTTTTTCACAGTTACCTTATGCTGATGGTTCTTAGTTATATCTGTAGTTCCAATACCATTATAAAGATAGTTTTAACTGTATAAACCCTCAGAACATTTATTTTCATTTTGGGCTGGAGTTTATAATGATATTTAAACTTGCAAAGACATTACACATGGTCAATCCTACTGAATCTTTCTCAGCCATCCTCTACCAAATTATGCATGACCTCCTTGTTTCACAGCATAAGGATTTAACATATGTGGCTTACAGTTATATGTTACCTTCACCATCACAACACCCAGGAGGGTGAGGATTTTACTAATATATGTTTTAGAAACACTGAAGTTTTTTGCAATTTCACCTTCTGACAAAACTACCATGAGATTACAAAAGCAGCACTCTGGATCAGGCTCAATTTTATATCGCATTGCTTTCACTTGCAAAGGAACTCAAATAATAACTTCTAAATTAAACAGCTGTAGAGATGTTAAGATATTCTCTATGGACCCCGTGCTGTTGTCTGCAAACTGATGATTCTGGAATTCTCAGGTATTTTCCCCATGAGGTGCTTTTTGCACTGACTTGTACATCTTTTCTGTGTATGCCCCAGTTTCCTTACACAGTGTTTGTCCTTGAACCAACATAACTGGCATTATGAGACTGTGTTTCATAATAAAACTATACAATCTGTAAGTGTTCCCTGCACTGTCCTTCCTGCATTTCTCCTGCTGTATTTGTTGAGAAACAGATTTTCTGATGCTGTTGTGATCCCTTGCCATCCTCACTAGCAGTCCAAATTAAACCAGTATTATCTAATATGCATTTTATGGTGAAAGCAACCAAAGCCAATAGCTGTTTTGTGTTTTCTTAATTTTCATACTACATACTATATGTCATTTTACAAGTAAGAATTGTCCCTTAACTCTTCATTGAAATCACCTGTTTGCCCCCGTCTTTCTTATAGGCCCCCTTTAAGTACCGAAAGACTGCAATAAGTCCTCCCTGAAACCTTTCCTCCAAACTGACCAACCCCAACTCTTTCAGCCTTCTCAGCCTTTCTTCACAGGAAAGGTGTTCCACCCCTCTGATCCTCTTTGTGGCCCTTCTCTCTCAATTTGTTCAAAGAGGTCCATGTCATTCCTGTGATGAGGACTCCAGAGCAGTACTCAGGTAGGGTCTCACAAGAGTATCTTGCTAACCACACTTTTGATGCAGCCCAGGATATGGTTGGCTTTCTTGGCTGTGAGTGCATGTTGCTGGCTCATGTCCAGATTTTCATCCACCAGTATCCCCAGGTCCTTCACCACGGGGCTGCTCAAACCCCAGCAGGGACGATGTTTTCATCCCCCAGACTGTCTTGGTATTGGGGTTGCTCTAATCCAGACGAAGGACCTTGCACTTGGCCTTGTTGAACCTCACTTCTCAAGCTTGTCTGCATCCCCCTGGATGACATCCCATCCCTCAGGCGTGTCAACCATACCACTCATCCTGGTGTTGTCTTCAAACCTGCTGAGGATGTGCTCAATCTCACTATGTCATTGATGAAGATATTAAATATTACTGGTCCCAGTACAGACCTCTGAGGGACACCGCTTGTCACTGATCATCTGGACATTGAACTGTTGATCATTACCATCTGGATGAGACCATCTCACCGATTCCTCATCCACTGAACAGTCCAGCCATCAAATCCATATCTCTCCAATTTAGAGAGAATGATGTTGTGAGGGACTGTGTCAAAGGCCTTACAGAAATCCAGGTAGATGACATCTGTAGCTCTCTCCTTGTACACTGATGAAGTCACTCCATCATAGAAGGGCACTAGGTTGGTCAGGCAGGACTTGCCCTTGATAAAGCCAGAATAGGTGTCTTGAATCACCTTCCTGTCTTCCATGTGCCTTAGCACAGCTTCTAGGAGGATCTGTTCCATGATCTTTCCAGGCACAGAGAGAGAGGTGAGGCCAAGAGGCTGGTAGTTCTCAGGATACTCCTTTCTACCGTTTTCAAATGGGTGCAATGTTTCCCCTTTTCCAGTCACCAGGAACTTTTAAAAAATCATGGAGAGTGGCTTGGTAACTATGTCAACCAGTTCCCTCAGGACTCTGGGATGCATCTCATTGGGTCCCACAGGTTAATATATGTATTCAGGTTTCTCAGGTGGTCATGAATCTGATTTTCTCTTAGAGTGGGAAGCCATTTGCTCCCACAGTCCCAGTCTTGTTTTCCATCCACTTGAGAGCTGTGGTAAGGAAGGTTGCCAGTGAAGAATGGGGCAAAAAGTTGTTGAGCACCTCAGCCTTCTCCAGTCCCTTGTTACCAGTTTGCCAGTCATGTTTGCATGTTTACATGTTCATCAAGGGGGTAAACTTCCTTTGACCTTCCTTTTCTGGCTGACATATCTGTAGAAGTCTTCAATATTGTCAACACACACTTTGCCCATCTAGACATTGAGAAATTAATTTCCCCAAAAAGAGGGGGAAAACACGAAACATGCTTGATAAGTTAGAAGGAAGAAGACTGATTTTTAACAACTAGTTTATCAGAGAGGAGACTTATTACAGGAATTTCTCATATTTTTCTAGGGATCTGAGGTTAGCCTAGGTAGTTATCTTTCTTCCTTAACTTTGTTAACTTCAATCTGTACCTTGTTCAGGCATTTATATCCTAATTTCTGGTTTTACATAAGGTGCACTATAGTCCCACTTATCCCATTTCAAAAGACAGTTACAACAGTAACAAATGCAGTCTTAGTCTCTAACACTATGGGATAATGGTGTCAGAAAACTTGAAATGAAAATAAAGACATTTTGCAAGTTAATTTGTTTTTCTTGCAACTGTTCTAGACACCCAAGAAGTCTCTTCCCCTATCCATTCCCTACATTTTCTCTATTTTAGACCAGAATGCTACGCAAATAGTTCTAAATCTCCTGTTGAATATCTATTCAAACATCCCTCTGAATACTTCAGTTACTGTGAACGCCAATCTAATAGTTGGACTCTTATTAATCCTTATTCTTTTTGTCTCTAATTGTTGATAGAGAGTCCATTGCCAGAGCAAACAGCAGTGACCATAATGACTATTTCTGGTTATTCCCTTTTTTGGACTTACATAGTATGGCTGTTTCAAGTTTCTAATAAAAAAGTAGATATGCAAATCCTCAGTTTAACTACAACCAATTTTTCTAGCAGAGTTCCTAAATATACTTTTTCTATCTTGTCAAGTACATTTTTAGATATCAGTACCTCTCTTATTTTTACCTGCTACATCTAAGGGTCAATATAACCCTTTTATTACAAGTCTGCCTGGCAAGTATCTTTTTTAGTGGTGACAACACTTTTTACTTCTTTCTAAAAAAGGATAACTTCTCATTGTGTGATCTCATTAAATAAGTCTATTTTCGTAGGAGTGAAAGATTTTTCTAAAGCCCTGTGTATGCTAGCTATGAAAACTTTGAGTAAACTGCCTTAGAGTTCTAATAATAATATCCACTTCCTCCGTTGTAGTGGAGCAACATAAGAATTTATTTTCTTTTCTAAAACGAAGGACATCTCAAAACTGATTTTTCATTTTCCTTTTGGTTTATCTGTATCTTCCTTTATAAAATTACCAGAAAATATTCATTATCTTTTCTGAATAGTAATCAACTTCTCCTAATTCCATATTTCTTTACCTAAATAACAGGGGAAAAATTCACCACCTACATTCACAATAAACCATTTATTTGACAGCCATGCAGTGTGCGCTTCTTATCTACCTTTATTTCTGAACTTTATTATATGTGGTCTTTGTTGCTCTCAATCTCATGATAATCATATTTTACTGTAAAAACAAAGTCATTAAACCCCTGGTATATTTAATATCACACAGAAAAAAATATGATAACTTACATATACAGTATACATTAAATATAGGTCATAGTATATATGGGTATGTATATATATGTATATATATATAGCTACATACATATACAGTTTTTATTCTTCTTCAAGGCATATTCCTCATAATTACAGTAACAGCACACTACGCCCTAGAGCTGTTTTCTAAGAATGACAGCTTTATCTTTCTCTTGTAGCCCTTTGAACTTTAAAAAAATCACACTAATCCTCTTTATACACTTTTCTTTCTTTAGATCCTTCTCATTATACTAAATCTTCTCCCTGTAGTCTGACGTATGTGAAAGAAGCAGAGACTTGAACAAAAAAATTCTTTCAATCCATAGCACCCCACCCTAAGGTTAGTTATACAAGAACCTAAAGTTAGTGATAGAGGTCTGGGGATCTGGATTTCTTTTCAGAGTCTTATAGAGAAGAATATGGGCATTCGTTAAGAGGTCTTCGCTGTTCATTTGGCTATCTAAAAGTTGGAGCTGATCGTTTCTCTGGCTAATCATAGAGAGAAATTGGATCCTTATAAGGACACAAGTTTGCTTTTAAAACAGTTTAAGAAAAATGGCTCTCCATTGACAGCAGAAGGAGCAAGGAAAACTATCTTAGGCTACAAAATGAAACTGCAGATGGCTTAATTTAGGTAAGTTTAACCTCTTTCCACAGTTGAGGGATTTCCTAATGACTCTTTTTAAGTAGGGGAAAAAATAATATCTTTCTATGACAGAGATGATCTTAGGCCAAATTAATATTATTCAATATTTTTTTATCTTACTATCTTGAAGATATTGTCAAAATCCAATCCTCACCTAAAAGGTCACCAATGGAATACCGTGGCATGTTGGACAAATGCACATTATTGGATAAGTTCTTAAAACATGAATAAAGTAAAAATTGCATATTGTAAGGTTTATTATCTTTCAAGAGAAGGCTAGGTATTGTACAGTTAATAATGAATGACAAAGGTTAACAGCAACCTATGGCTATGTCAACATTTTTATGAGTGTATTTATTCCCATTCTATAGAATCATAGAACCATAGAATAGTTAGGGTTGGAAAGGACCTTAAGATCATCTAGTTCCAACCCCTCTGCTGTGGGCAGGGACACGTCACAATAAACCATGTCACCCAAGGCTCTGTCCAACCTGCCCTTGAACACTGCCAGGGTGGAGCATTCACAACTTCCCTGGGCAACCTATTGCAGTGCCTCACCACCCTCACACTAAAGAACTTCTTACTTATATGCAATCTAAACTTCCCCTGTTTAAGTTTGAACCCATTACCCCTTGTCCTGTCACTACAGTCCCTATTGAAGAGTCCATCCCCAGCATCCCTATAGCACCAGCTTCAGATACTGGAAGGCTGCTATGAGGTCTCCATGCAGACTTCTCTTCTCTTCGCTGAACAGCCCCAACTTTCTCAGCCTGCATTCATATGGGAGATGCTCCAGCCCCCTTATCACAAATATGGCCCTCCTCTGGACTTATTCCAGCAGTTCCATGTCCTTCTTATGTTGAGGACACCAGAACTGTACACAATACTCCAAGTGAGGTCTCAGGAGAGGAGAGTGGAGGAGAAGGATCACCTCCTTCAACCTGCTGGTCACACTCCTTTTGATGCAGCCCAGGATATGGTTGGCTTTCTGGGCTGCGAGTGCACACTGAAGCCGGCTCATGTTCAGTTTCTCATTGACCAACACCCCCAGGTTCTTCTCTGCAGGGCTGCTCTGAATCTCTTCTCTGCCCAACAATAGCTGTGCCTGGGATTGCTCCAACCCAGGTGTAGGACCTTGCACTTGGCATGGTTAAACTTCATGAGGTTGGCATCAGCCTACCTCACAGGTGTGTCAAGGTCCCTCTGGATGGCATTCCTTCCCTCCAGTGTATCAACCGAAGCACACAGCTTGGTGTCATCAGCAGACTTCCTGAGGGCACATTCAATCCCACTGTCCATGCACCAACAAAGATGTTGAACAAGACTGCTCCCAACACCGAGGGGTTCCTGAGGGACACCACTTGTTACTGGTCTCCAGGTGGACATTGAGCCATTGACTACAACTCTTTGTGTGCGGCCATCCATCCAGTTCTTTATCCACTGAATGGTCCATCTACCAAATTGATGCCTCTGCAATCTAGAGAAAAGGATGTCATGTGGGACAAGTTTATCCAAGTTTAGGTTGGATATAAGAAGGAAATTCTTCCCTGTTAGCGTGGTGAGGCACTGGAATAGGTTGCCCAGGGAGATTGTGAATGCTTCATCCCTGGCAGTGTTCAAGGACAGGTTAGACGAGGCCTTGGGTGATATGATTTAGTGTAAGGTGTCCCTGCCCACAGCAGGGGGGTTGGAACTAGATGGTCTTAAGGTCCTTTCCAACCCTAACAATTCTATGATTCTATGACAGTCTTGAATGCTTTGCAGAATTCCCGGCAGATGACGTCAGCTGCTCTACTCGTGTCCATCAGTTCCATAGCCCCATCATAGAAGGCCACCAAATTGATCAGACAGGATTTTCCCTTAGTGAAGCCATGCTGGCTGTCACCAAGCACCTTGCTGTTTTTCATGTGCCTTAGCATGCCTTCCCGGAGAATCTGCTCCAAGATTTTACCAGGCTCAGAGATGAGACTGACTGGTCTGTAGTTCTGTGGGTTGTCCTCTTTCCCCTTCTTGAAAATGGGGGTTATATTTCCCTTTTTCCACTCATCGGGAACTTCACCTGACTGCCATGATTTTTCAAATATGATGGCCAGCAGCTTAGCAACTTCTCTTGCCAGCTCCTTCAGGACCCACAGATGGATTTCGCCAAGTCCCATGGACTTGTGCAAGTTCAGGTTCTTCAGATGGTCTTGAATCATATCCTCTCCCACAGTGGGCCTAAGGTCTTCATTCTCACAGTCCCTGCTTCTGCCTTCCAAGTCTTGGGTGGTGTGGTCAGAGCCTTTGCCAGTGAAGACTGAGGCAAAGGAATCATTAAGAACCTCAGTCTTCTCCAAATCTAGGATAGCCAGTTCTGGCACTTCTGCTGCACTTCCTACTAGTTGGGACACAACATTCCTGAGCTTGTAGCAGGTGATCTTTGAACATCAACCAACAGTCTTGGGCCTCCCTGCCCTCTAAGGCTATATCTCATGGAACCTGATTAAGCAGGTGTTATAAAAACCTAATATCGCCAATCTTTTTTAATTGATTTTTATTATAATTAATATTGAGAGGCAATAAGCAAGCAGCGCTGGGTGTGCCGGGGAGTCTCCGCTCAGCCCAAGACGCACGAGGGGAACTTCTGGAGATAGTCTCTTATACCTTTTGGTCTAGGGTTTCAGCCAATCCTGTTGTCTTCTTTTCCCAGGCTTCTTGAGTTTCAGCCAGTCCTGTTGTCTTCTTTTCCTGGGCTTCTTGGGTTTCAGCCCGTTAACACTTTCCATAATTTTAACTTGGACTATAGCTCCTGGATCTTTTCCAGCTGCTCATATCTTAATTCCAAATTCTTAATTTTCTTCTCCTTAATCCTGTTGTTTCCTTTTCCTGGGCTTCTCCACCTGTTGCTGGGGTCTTGTCTCCAGGTGAAGAAATATCTTAGAAAGGTTACTAAATGTTTTGGTAATGCATTAACAGGAAGATGTCTATCACAAGTCTGACCACCATCTTAGCCCCCGTAAATTCCACTCCTTATGTGCTTATTTGTTCAGCGCACAGATGTTCTGTAACAGGACATATCTCTAAGTTACCTACCCCCCCCCACCCCCCCCACACTTTTCTAAGAACATTCATGCAATTTAAACAATGAACAAAACATTTTTTTTTAAATATTACGGTTGACCCAGGGGAATTATTCACTTGTTTCTTCTTCCTCCTCACTGTGGTATTGACAGGGACACTTATCATACCCTTTGCACATAGCACAATGATCACAAGGGATTCCATTTTCACACAAAGTGCAATGATCACTAGGACCCTTGAGTTGCTGACATGAATTACTCTGATGTAACTCACAGCAGGCTCCTGAAGAGGACCTCTCCTTGTTGGCTCATCTACTACTTGAAGAAGGAAGTTGTCTTCCACACAATTGAGGAACCTCCTGGATTGCTTCTGCCAGGCTGTACCATCCCTCCAACAGATGATAACAGGGTGGTTGAAGTCCCACATGAGGAAAAGGGCCTGCGAGAGTGAGGCTATTCCTATCTGTCTATAGATCACTTCATCCACAGATTCCTCTTGATCAGGCGGTCTGTAACAGACCCCCACAGTAATGTTGCCCATCACTGTTCTCTCTTTAACCCTGACCCACAAACTCTCTGTTAACTGATCACCTGTTTCCAGACAGAGTTCCATACTCTCCAGCCTACCACTAACATAAATAGCAACTCCAAAAGTCCAAATAAAAGTAACAAGTCCAAAACCTCAGATTCTTTTAAAGTCTCTAATACACTATATTAATCACAGCATTTTTCTTTTTTTTCTGTTAAAAATCCATGTGGGGCTGGTAGATAAGGGAGAGTACCTGCAGAAATCCCATAAACTTCCAAAATGGTCACTAAAATTAAGGTAGGATACTCGACCCATCTTAGATGGCACTTATAGCTAGGCAACTGAATTGTGCTGTTATGTCTACCGCATGACTAAATTTGTAGAAGTTGATGGAACTATAAAAAATTTTCTGAACATAATATGTATGTTTTGTATTTACATAGTTAAGCTTACATTTTCACTCTCCTTTGCTGAATATTCAATTAATATTTCTGTGGCAATTAACAGTTAAACAGCAGCACTATTTTGTTTATCTGATTAGCAGCAATGAACTTCATTAGGCCAAAATGATCAAAGCAGAGATTATCGAATACAGCCCAAATTTACTACCACTTTTTGACAAAGGCTCACAGTAAAGGAATATCCACCCTTAAAATCGCTGACCAAGTACTTCTTTAAGATCAGTTGTAGTGTATTTGCAAAGTTACATAATAGACACACAGCTGCAGAGTGCACATTCACACAGACTGAAGAGAATGTCATGTCTAGCTAATGCCATTGTGCTTATGTTGACATAGGTCACTCACCAATAGTCTTTCTGTGCCACCCCCATTGAATCTAAAGAATTAAAGAGATGAACAGAAAAGAAAAGGAAACAAACAAAAAAACTAAAGAAAATAAAAATGTTTTGTCTGGATAAAAGGAGGCTGAGGAGACACCTTATCATTCTCTACTACTACCTAAAGAAAGGTTGTAGCAAGGTGGGAGTCAGTCTCTCTTCCCAAGTGGCAAGTGATACAAGAGGAAATGGCCTCAAGTTGCGTCACTGGAGGTTTATATTGGATATTAAGAAAAATTACTTCTTCAGAAGGGTTGCCAAGCATTGGAACAGGCTGCCCAGGGATGTGGTTGAGTTCACCACCCCTCAAGATTTTCAAAAGTTATGTAGGTGTGGCATTTAGGGATATGATTTAGTGGTGGACTTGGCAGTGCTAGGTTAATGATTGGACTTGATGATCTTTAGAAGTCTTTTCCAACCTAAAGGATTCTGTAATTCTGTGAGTCTAACTCCTCACAATACAGTAATTCATAGCTTCTCTCTCAGGGTACCCAATTGTCTCCAAAATGTAGCTGTCTTTCAGTTTTTCCAGACTCTCATCAGGCATTCAGTTTCTTCCAGTTTAGCTTCCCTGGCAGCTTCCTCACCAACCCAGCTTCTCTATTCACTGTATTCATTTGAAACAAGTTTGTGGCATTAGTGATTCTCCTAACGCAGAATCTTGCTTTTGATGTGATAATTGTATCACCTAAAGAGAATGAACTTTACCTGAGGAGACGTGTAAATGGCACTGATTCTGGTCTTAATTGCCTAATGAATGAATTTTCATTGCAAAATTCAGAACAAAATATTTGCAGTACGTTCTTGACATTTTGTCAAGTCATATTCTACTTTATTTACAATATTGTCCGGGGAAAATGATTTCATATACTTGCATTTATGCAGAATATGTACCCACATGCTTTGTTAGATGGGAACTACACTCAATCTTCTATAAACTCTTATACTATATGTTGAAACACTAGCACATTTGACATGTTGCTTAATTGATGTCTAAGTCCTAATAACCTCAAAGAGAATAAGAACAGCTACTGGCAATTTAACAGTGCAAACATCACAAGATGAATCTAGGTAATGGATATAACATATGAGGGACCAGTGGGCTAATTTACTTAGAACAAAATGTGATTAAATGATCTGAATACAAAATACCATCAGTAGGTCAAGCACCTCTATACTGTGTGATGAACTGCTGGATGGATGCCCAAAACAGCTCTGGAAAGCTGGTATTTATAAAGTGTCAGTTCAGAAACCAAACATATTACAGCCTGTAACAAACTTTGCATTTTCTGAGGCAAAGGTGAGTTGGGAGTACTGCATTAAAAGTACTGTTAGAAAGCTCTGAGGAATGTGATAAAAATAAGTTCTAAGTGGAAATAAATAGGAAACATCGAAGTACAATTAATCTAATGTATTAGATATTTAACAGAGACAAAATGAATTGTACCCTAGAGTGCCTATTTATTTTCTTGGATTATAGGTGAACTCATATGAAGATATATCTGGCTTGATTCATTTGCATGCAGAAAGGACTCTTATGCCACTTGAGACACTCCAGAGTATCTGAGCCAACAGTTTGCAGACGACATACAGCCCACCAGAGCAAGTTGCTTCTGCTATAATAGTCACAGGCCACATGGAAGTTCTAGAACATCTCAACTGGTATTATTAGCCTCTGTTGTAAAACCCCACAGTGTAAGTGTGAGAAAATGAGAACTCAGGATTGTAGATAGCCATATACAGGCCTCTGAATGTGAATGTATACCTGAAGGCTCTATTTCTAAGCCCTCATAGAAGTAGGTACTCTAGTGCCATTCCTACCCTAGATTAGTTTCAATTGCTACTTCTGAATTGTGGTCATACTCATTTTCATTGATAGTGTTGGGAGAGATACTTAACTACCTATGGGTCTTTGATTTAGGCTGCACACTGCAGACTCCATCGATCCATCGACTGCATTGATTATATCTCTATTGACTGTATATCCACTGACTATAGTAAGAGCATGTTCCACATGTGGTCACCACCATTTAGATACCTGTATATAAACAAACTTATTTACAAGTTGGAAAGAAGTCCTACCCTGTAGCCCAAAGTTAACCCACATAGATCCAGCATCTTTTGTTGAGTCTGTCTTGACTCCTGTGCCCTGCAGTGATGTAAAGTCTGATGTAATTTTAGCACAGTTTGAGTTTAACACATAGAGATAGATCAGGCCTGGAACTATATGAAAACTAATATGCTTCCTATACTCCTGTACTCTGTACTCCTCTGGAGTACAGAGGAGCAGATGAAGGGAAGGCTGCCTTCTAGCTAGCCTTATTACATATGATAATAAGGGACTGGTCTTCTCAGTTTCATGCTAGATTTTACTTGGCACTATGTGTGTCTCTACATTTTGGTTTTGAACACTTTGATGGGATAGATTATTAGACTAGCACAATGCTAAGGTAGAGTTATGAGGCTTCTCAACTGAACAAAATGACCAGAATTTAAGCGTAAACGAACAGGTGCAGAATAAATGGCTCAGCTCAGGTCTGGCATAGGCAGATCTAATCAGATTTGTTGGCTCTCTTTAGAAATCTGGACTGTCTCTTTACTAATTTCTTGTTTCTGGAAACTTAGTGAAAAGGAAGAGCACCACAAGCATGGTGTGCTGCAATGTGCCCAAGAACTATACATCCTTTACTTCTCTTTATTAAAACTGTGAAGCCTTTCTAATTCATAGTTCACAATCAACACTGAGGATAAGAACCGTGGAATTGTAAAGTAACAGGTTGGAAGTGACCTCAAGGATCATCTGGTCCAACCTTTCTAGGCAAGCATGACCTCAACTACATTTTGTACTTGATGTATGTGGTGACAGTGAGCTGTGCAGATGTCCTGTCCCTGTGCTAGCAATACTACAAAGCAGCTTGTGAGTTTATTTTGTTTCTGCTCTCTGTACAATGCAAATGATACTTACGTCTATTCCCAGCGAGAGGAAACTGGAGATAGAGATTAAATTTTGGGTTTTCTTCACCTGAAGCAAACAGCAAATACTTGTATGTATAAAGGATTTCCCACTGAATACAAATAGACAGGCTTTCCAATTATCAGTAAACGATGAGGAAGAGCTTATAAAGAGTGAGATAGAATATTAAAAAAGAAAAAACAAAACACAATAATTCTCTTAAGAAAATTATTCCATCAATGGTCCTTCCATCTAATGTAATTATTATTTGGTTATGTCCATCTGAATGTTGGTTGTGTATTCACCACACAATATTTCAACCTCCTTGTGTTTTAATTGCCTTCTGAAACTACCGTGCAGGATTTTAGCTTTAGATCTACTGTGTGTTGCCAAGATTTCCCTAATTTACTAGGGTTTATAAAAGTAAGACAAAGTTAGGTTGACATGATTTCTTTGTGACTACCACATGGTGCCTTCTTTTCATCACCTTGCTTTTCTCTAGGTGCTTGTACACTGACTGCTTTAATAAGTGTTCTAGAAATTGACTAGCTGTTGAATTTAAATTTGCTGTTCTGTAATTTCCTAGATTGATTTCTTTGTTGTTTTAGTGACAGCTATCCCATATTTTAGAGAACCCATTCTTCCCCAAAAGGAAAGCATAATAGTCTTTGAATGCTTTTCAACATAATATTTTCTATCTCAGGCATATATTCATAATCTTCTAGTGTAAGATTTAGAATACCTGTACATATTGTAAATCTCTGCTATAGTTCTTGGTTCTTGGTCCTGTTTGAGTTACCTTTAAATCCAGACAAATTCCACTGAAATGCCTTCAGTCAGTTTGAATTGCTTAAATACCTGAAAAGAAGTCACAGGAGATCTGGGCATCAGATTCTCAGTTCAGCTAACTGTGCAAAGTGGAGTCACAGAATTGAAATCTGTCAGCATTTATCATTCTTTGTGATGAACTGCTTGTTTAATTTGCTTTTATAATTTATAAAATGGTTACTTTAAAAAATATTTTTTGATAAGATTTCTTTCTCATGGACACAGTATTTCTTTGTAATTAATCTTGGAGATAAGAAGTTCTGATTCAGTGAAATGCATCTATATTCCAGGTGACTGCCTCTTTTACACCTCTCCTCCAGGGAACAAAGGATTGTACCAGCTGCTGACTAACAGAAGGTGATAGAAGGTTTAACACCAATATAATATTTGTGTAAGGATATAACCTCAAAGAACAAAAGAAAATAAAATCCCATTTAGACACCTGGTTATTTCTATATTCCTTAATAAGTGTCAGCTACTGCTTAATGCCAGAGACTGCCAAGTTTCTCATGTTTTTGCACGCTTGGTAAACACCAAGTTCCTTAACTATGAAGCTCCTTGAAAGGTTTCCTTGTTCTGTAAGGCCTATAGAACTATGCTTTTGTTTGGAAGATGGTGCAGGGGTCCAACAGATAATTTAACCAAAATCACACTCTGCAAGAAAATCTTCCGTCAGAAAAAAAATGCTTTGCATAAAATCCTTTTTCATATTATCAACAAAATAAAAAAGATTTAATAAGAAACATGAAAGAAGAACCTTCAAAAAATAGCAAAGAATTATTTTGATTTGTGGTATTACTCTTCAGCTGTCTGTATCTACCTTTTCCACCCCATTTACATATTCAGATGCGTGTACGTGGATACAGTGGGAATATTGCACATATTTATTCTTTCGAGTACATATAACATCAGAATCATCTATCTGATGTGATTATTGAATTTTAGGGGCAGTTTTGAGGCTGTATAAAATGCACAAAATTAAAGATACATGTGGAAGATTTAAAATCACAGAATGGTTTGGGTTGGAAGGGACCTTAAAGACCATCTGGTTCCAATCCCACTGCCATGGGCAGGCATAACTTCCACTAGACCAGGTTGCTCAAAGACCCAGTGAGCACTGCCATGGATGGGGCAGCCACAGCTTCTCTGGGCTACCTCTTCCGGTGTCTCACCACCTCATCCTTGTCCTATCACTATCTACCCTTGTAAAAAGGCCCTCTCCAGATTTCTTTTAGGCTTGCTTTAGGGACTGGAAGCTGCTGGAACACCCCCAAATCTCTCAGCCTATCTTCCTTGGAGAGGTGCTTCAGCCTCCCGATCATCTTTACGGCCTCCTCTGGACTCACTCCAACAGCTCCATGTCCCTCTTGTGTTAGGGGTCCCAGAGCTGGATGCAGTACTTCAGGTTGGTTCTTGCTAGAGCAAAGTAGAGGGGGAGAATCATCTCGACCTTCTGGTCATGCTTCTTCTGATGCAGCCCAGGCCACGGCTGGCTTCCTAGGCTGCAAACACCCCCTGCCCTCTTGAGATTTGTCATCCAACACCCTCAAATCCTTCTCCTAAGGGCTGCTCTCAATCTCTCCACCCAGCCTGTGTTTGTGCTTGGGATTGCCTCAACTCAGGTGCAGGACCTTGCCCTTGGTTTTATTGAACTTCATGAGGTTTGAACAATCCCACCTGTCAAGCTTGTCAAGGTCCCTCTGGATGACATTCCTTCCCTCCAGCATGTTGACTGCATCACATAGCTTGGTGTTGTCACCAAACATGGTGAGGGTGTACTCAATCCCACTGGCACTGAAATGTGTGCAAGCACTAGGTTCGTATATTACCTGCTGTTTGTATTATGATTTGCTTTTGAGATATGCTTTGGCCTGTTTACGTCTTCAGTGTTTTGATAAACATTTGTAACCCTTATTTGTTAGGTAGGAATTTGCAAGAGAGAATAAAAATAAGAAAGTTTAGTACTCTCTCATATGTCACTGTTCACTGAAAATCTTCCTCATCAGAAAGAGCTTTTCTTTTGTTTTCTCTCCTAGCAACCTCTGCATGACACATTTTTGCAGGTGCTCAGACTGAAAACATATGTTAGGTCTGAATAATGATGATTTTTAGCAATGTCTAGTTTGGAAATAAGAAAATCGCAGGCCCATAGTATTAATTTACTAAAACTATGCACCCAAAGATTTTTTTCCCAGAAGTTTACAGATACAGAGTTTACATTCATCATAGTTATAATTGTAAGGGAAAAATAAGCACGTAATGAATGGAAGATGTTATGTCTGGGACTTTTTTTTTCCCTTTTTTTAAGTTCAGGTATTCATGTTTGCTTGATTTTGATGGAGAGTGTTTGAGGGAAGTGAAAAATAAAGAGACAAAAGTGACAAAAACATTAATAAAATTTGAATGAACATATTTTATTGTAGCAAAAAATGTGAGATAGGAAATCTGGCTAAAACATGATCAGAAGAGTATGCGTTTTTTTTCTCTAATATTTTATTCATTGATCCAAAGAGATGCCAGGATGAGCTCCTGGGATAAACAGGAGGTTCCTGTAATCAGTCACAGGAGCATAACAGGCTCTGTTCCCTTCTGAATCTCTGATAGGAACATAGGGCTGTTTTGAGCAGCCCTTCCGTGGCCTCAAGCAACAAGTTCAAGCATACTATTAATTTGCGAGGGACAAGAGATATCTAGATTGGGAACATGTATCCAAACTGTCTTAATTTATGATTATAATGATGGGGGGGGGGGGGGGGGTAAGAAAGAAAGAAAAAAAGAGACAGAAAAGAGACACGAGGGGACTGTAAATGTAAGCTGCATGCTACTGCCAAAAGATAAAGCAGCATTTCTCTCAACTTGCTATGGTTGCCAAATTCACTGGAATAATGTCTGTTATAAGCACATCTTGCAGCAAACAGCGGAGCAGGGTTGCTGCTGTCTGCCAAAACACAACAGCAAGTCCTTGAAACAGTACGACTTTGAGCTAGATTATTCCCAAAAGAGACAAAAAAAACAACTCCTGCCGTCCAAAAATAGCACTCAGAAGTCAAAGTATGTTCCTAAAGCTTGGGGTTTTTCTTTATTTGTTTTTTTTTTGTTTGTTTTTTATGATGCAAATATGGTAGGTGATTTTGAAGACCCCAGCTATATGTGGGCTGAGGTTAAGAAAAAAAAAAAGGATTTCACCCTAAAGTTTGTTTTCTAATTCAGAGATCATGCTAACAGCAGTTCTTATGTGACATCATATTGACATCTAGTACAGAACTAGAACTGATACATTTTCCCACTTTTATTCTGGCATTTGTAAGAACCTACAAAACTGCTTAAGTATTAGAAAAGATCTCAATAAATCAAAAGCACACAGATAACCTGCAGCAATGTGATTCCTAGTGCTTGTGACTATATAAATTGTTCAATGAAAAATATGACCTATGTAATAAACATAGTGGAGGTACTTACTGTACACATGCAGGACACTTTACTAAAAAAGCTCTGGAAACTTTATCATGTTTTTAGTGGAATTTTGTGCTATGTATATCTAAAAGCTGCCCTATTAGTTAACTTGTTAACTTTTTAAGAGTAATTAAATGAGTAATTGAGTGGCCATCACTTACACAAAGAACTCTACTCTCAGTGAGCTGGTGCTCTTTGAAAGAAAACAGCTTGCATACACCACACCTATTCCACATGACAAGCACTCCCAATATAGCTCATCTGACCAAAAACCAGAAGTTTTAAAGGACTCAGATTTCATGCAGATTCTGTCTTATTTGCCTGTTTCATACTGATATCTCAGGTACCACAAATGGCACAAGATACCTGCATGTTATACCTAAATTGGACCCTGGAAAAGACTAAATATATAAGTCTATTTCAAGGTGAGTTAAAATAGTTGTTCAAAAGCTTTTAATAAGAGGACACTGTTAATTTCTGTAATTATTTTGAAAAAGAGATATGATATTGCTGATGTGACTGTATTTCTACATTTTTCACTAGTTAAGTCCTACTATCCTTAAGTCAAGTAATAGATAATGCTCTGCCCATAGGTCCAAGCTTCTTCAAATTGGCATTTATTTAGCTTGCTGATGCTCATTTTTCTCTAGGGTCACAATGTAAATCTAGCTGTGGCAGGGTTTTTTTTAGTTTTATGATATATTTTTGTCAGATATCTGTGGTCTTTTCATGATTTTGCAGTTAGAAAATAAGACAAAGAATCAGTACCCTAATTTTCAGTCTTGAAGCTTGTCCTGGGTTCAGCAGTAGCAGTCATGTTTCTCCTCCTTGGTAGCTGGTGCAGTGCAGTGTTTTGACTTTCGGCTCGGGAACAGAGCTGATAGAGATGTTTTGGTTTGGCCAAGGACTTTGTGAGGCTCATGCTCTGCCAGGGAGGAGGGGAAGCTGGGAGGAAGCAGAGACAGGACACCTGACCCAAACTGACCAAAGAGGTATTCCATACCACAGCACGTCATGCCCAGGATGTAACTGGGAGTTAGCCGGAAGGGCTGGGAGACTGCAGGGTTGGAGGAGGTATCGGTCGGAGCTTGGTCGGGCTTGGGGGGCGAGTTATCGGTCAGTGGGTGGTGAGGTGTTGTATTCTGTTCCCTTGTTATTTCCTTTATCATTATTATCATTGGTGGTAGCAGTAGTGATTTGTGTTATACCTTAGTTACTAAACTGTTCTTATCTCAACCCGTGGGAGTTGCATTCTTTTCGATTCTCCTCTCCGTCCCTCCGAGAGCAGGGGGAGGGCAAGAAAGGGGGGGGAAGTGAGCGAACAAGTTACCTGACTGGGTTTAAACCACGACAGTTCTTTTTTGGCGCCCAACGTGGGGCACGAAGGGTTGAGATAACGACAGATCTGGCTGGATTAATAGTCATTCGTCACAATGCTGATTTATTGGGTATCAGAGTTGTTCTTCTTGATCTCACAGCTTCAGACCGTTGTAATTTACGTAGAGCCGGTATTTGCTGTGATAGTGTTTATCAAGTGTGGGGCTTGGGCTAAGGTTCTTGCCTCACTGTGCTTTATGGCAATGGCTTGTAATACGGGTGGGCTCCAGCAGCAGGGCGGGACGGACGTGGCCGTGGACTTGTACCTGGCCGTCCGGCTGCTCTTCACCGTCCTGGCCCTCGCCCTACTCTCCATCTTCGTGAGGCTGCGGGGAGCCGAGGGGGAGCGGCCCCGGGAGCCGGCGGCTGCTGAAGCGGCCCGGGAGAGCGGCCCCGGGGACCAAGCGGCGGCGGGAGCGGGGCCGGAGGCCGCGAGGGGACGGCTGCCGGTGGAGGAGGTCGGGGCGGTCGAGGAGAGGAAGGAGGCGGCTGCCGAGCAGCGGGAGAAGGCGGCGGAGGAGCCGAGCCCCGCGGAAGAGCCGAGCCCCGCGGAGGAGCCGAGCCCCGCGACGGCCGAGAGCATCCCCCGGAAGCTGCCCGCCGAGCCCCGGGAGGATGCAGGAGACCACGCAGCACTTCCCAGCAAGGCAGAGGAGGAAGAGCTGGACTCAGGAAAAGAGAAGCCGGTGGTGGGAGAGCCGGCAAGCACAGCAGCTACACCAGCCCCAGTGACAAGCACAGCAGCATCGTTTGAGAGTTCTGAGGGCTCTGAATGGCCTTTGGGTATCCTTGGGACCTGCCTGCTGATTGTGATGGGGATCAGCATGTTGGCACACACACAGGCTGTGTTCTACCCACAACCATTTTGTCTGATCTCAAAAGTTAAGCAGAGTCAGGTTTGGGTCTTGTCTGGGGTTAGACAACAATATAGGGGGACCAAGAGATTTTCCCCAAGGCTGGAGAGTCATGAGTGGCAGGGTGTGTGGGACAGTATGGGCAAGTATCTAGTCCACTGGGCCACTCCAG
Organism: Pezoporus wallicus; assembly: GCF_028554395.1. NCBI lineage: Eukaryota > Metazoa > Chordata > Aves > Psittaciformes > Psittacidae > Pezoporus > Pezoporus wallicus. The sequence goes on along the minus strand of NW_026641478.1, from coordinate 1,116,542 downwards.
TGCTTTGGAAGCGTCGGAGATGGAAGGCAGCTGTATGGAGTCCCCAGCAACAAGCTGCAGAAACTGCTTAAGGGGACAGTGAATTATTTTAAGCCTGGTGGGCCCATGGCACTTCAGGCCATCAGAGCAGAGATGCAACATACAGATGGACTCATGATCGAGGGGTGGACATAACAATGGACACTATTGCCCAGGTTATTCACGAGTGTGAACACTGCACACAGTCTCTCCTGCTCTGGAAGACTGTTACAAGAGATGGAGCCTGACATGGACCAGATGGACGCAGCAGCTTTATAGGGACTGGTCCATGCACTAAGATAAGAGTGCACCGAGATAAGAGTGATGGTATATTGAAAATGTGGGATCTGAGCATGACGTGAATGGTATGGAATAAGGGGTGGATAATGTCCTGGGTTCAGCAGTAGCAGTCATGTTTCTCCTCCTTGGTAGCTGGTGCAGTGCAGTGTTTTGACTTTCGGCTCGGGAACAGAGCTGATAGAGATGTTTTGGTTTGGCCAAGGACTTTGTGAGCCTCATGCTCTGCCAGGGAGGAGGGGAAGCTGGGAGGAAGCAGAGACAGGACACCTGACCCAAACTGACCAAAGAGGTATTCCATACCACAGCACGTCATGCCCAGGATGTAACTGGGAGTTAGCCGGAAGGGCTGGGAGACTGCAGGGTTGGAGGAGGTATCGGTCGGAGCTTGGTCGGGCTTGGGGGGCGAGTTATCGGTCAGTGGGTGGTGAGGTGTTGTATTCTGTTCCCTTGTTATTTCCTTTATCATTATTATCATTGGTGGTAGCAGTAGTGATTTGTGTTATACCTTAGTTACTAAACTGTTCTTATCTCAACCCGTGGGAGTTGCATTCTTTTCGATTCTCCTCTCCGTCCCTCCGAGAGCAGGGGGAGGGCAAGAAAGGGGGGGGAAGTGAGCGAACAAGTTACCTGACTGGGTTTAAACCACGACAAAGCTATAAAGGAGGCATGCCTTGATAGTCTTTTTTTTGTTTATTTTCCCATAATGCTTTTATACATTTTATATTAAATGGAAATTCAATAAAAACTAGAAATAGTGCAGAGAGTGGATCTCAGATCAGTTATCTTCAGGCTGGATCTAGAATTGTCAGACTTGAGTTCACAGAGATGCAGTTCTGCATGAAGAATTTAATTCTGGGATATTGCTGGCGCTAAATCATAAACACTTAACTAGGTAGGTCGTTTTTAGTGATTGGAAAGCCTGGACAAATTTAGAGACTTAAATCTCTGCTGCCTAGTTCTCATGTTACTATACTGGGTTATTGTCCTGGGTTCAGCAGTAGGAGTCATGTTTCTCCTCCTTAGTAGCTGGTGCAGTGCAGTGTTTTGACTTTCAGCTCGGGAACAGAGCTGATAACAATGATGTTTTGGTTTGGCCAAGGACTTTGTGAGGCTCATGCTCTGCCAGGGAGGAGGGGAAGCTGGGAGGAAGCAGAGACAGGACACCTGACCCAAACTGACCAAAGGGGTATTCCATACCACAGCACGTCATGCCCAGGAGGTAACTGGGAGTTAGCCGGAAGGGCTGGGAGACTGCAGGGTTGGAGGAGGTATCGGTCAGAGCCTGGTCGGGCTTGGGGGGCGAGTTATCGGTCGGCTGGTGGTGAGGTGTTGTATTCTCTTCCCTTGTTATTTCCTTTATCATTATTATCATTGGTGGTAGCAGTAGTGATTTGTGTTATACCTTAGTTACTAAACTGTTCTTATCTCAACCCGTGGGAGTTGCATTCTTTTCGATTCTCCTCTCCGTCCCTCCGGGAGCAGGGGGAGGGCAAGAAAGGGGGGGAAAGTGAGAGAACGAATTACCTGACTGGGTTTAAACCACGACAGTTCTTTTTGGCGCCCAACGTGGGGCACGAAGGGTTGAGATAACAACAGATCTGACCAGATTAATAGTCACTCATCACAATGACGATTTATTGGCTCTCAGAGTTGTTTCTCTTGATCTCACAGCTTCAGAATGTTGTAACTTACGTAGAGCCTGTATTTGCTGTGATAGTGTTTATCAAGTGTGGGGCCTGGGCTAAAGTTCTTGTCTCACTGTGCTTTATGGCAATGGCTTGTAATACGGGCGGGCTCCAGCAGCAGGGCGGGACGGACGTGGCCGTGGACTTGTACCTGGCCGTCCGGCTGCTCTTCACCGTCCTGGCCCTCACCCTGCTCTCCCATCTTCGTGAGGCTGCGGGGAGCCGAGGGGGAGCGGCCCCGGGAGCCGGCGGCAGCCGAACCGGCCCGGGGGAGCGGCCTCGGGGAGCAAGCGGCGGCGGGAGCGGGGCCGGAGGCCGCGAGGGGACGGCTGCCGGTGGAGGAGGTCGGGGCGGTCGAGGAGAGGAAGGAGGCGGCTGCCGAGCAGCGGGAGAAGGCGGCGGAGGAGCCGAGCCCCGCGGAAGAGCCGAGCCCCGCGGCCGAGCCGAGCCCCGCGACGGCCGAGAGCATTCCCCGGAAGCCGCCCGCCAAGCCCCAGGAGGATGCAGGAGACCACGCAGCATTTCCCAGCAAGGCAGAGGAGGAAGAGCTGGACTCAGGAAAAGAGAAGCCGGTGGTGGGAGAGCCGGCAAGCACAGCAGCTACACCAGCCCCAGTGACAAGTACAGCAGCATCGTGTGAGAGTTCTGAAGGTTTTGAATGGCCTTTGGGTACCCTTGGGACCTGCCTGCTGATTGTGATGGGGATCAGCATGTTGGCACACACACAGGCTGTGTGCTACCCACCACCATTTTGTCTGATCTCAAAAGTTAAGCAGAGTCAGGTTTGGGTCTTGTCTGGGGTTAGACGACGATATAGGAGGACCAAGAGATTTTCCCCAAGGCTGGAGAGTCATGAGTGGCAGGGCATGTGGGACAGTATGGGCAAGTATCTAGTCCACTGGGCCCCTCCAGTGCTTTGGAAGCATCGGAGATGGAAGGCAGCTGTATGGAGTCCCCAGCAGCAAGCTGCAGAAACTGCTAAATGGGACAGTGAATTATTTTGAGCCTGGTGGGCCCATGGCACTTCAGGCCATCAGAGCAGAGATGCAACACAGAGATGGACTCATGATCGAGGGGTGGACCTAGCAATGGACACTATTGCCCAGGTTATTCACGAGTGTAAACACTGCACACAGTCTCTCCTGCTCTGGAAGACTCTTACAAGAGATGGAGCCTGACATCAGGGACCAGATGGACTCAGCAGCTTTATAGGGACTGGTCCATGCACTAAGATAAGAGTGCACTGAGATAAGAGTGATGGTATATTGAAAATGTGGGATCTGAGCATGACGTGAATGGTATGGAATAAGGGGTGGATAATGTCCTGGGTTCAGCAGCAGCAGTCATGTTTCTCCTCCTTGGTAGCTGGTGCAGTGCAGTGTTTTGACTTTCAGCTTGGGAACAGAGCTGATAACAATGATGTTTTGGTTTGGCCAAGGACTTTGTGAGGCTCATGCTCTGCCAGGGAGGAGGGGAAGGCAGGAGGAAGCAGAGACAGGACACCTGACCCAAACTGACCAAAGAGGTATTCCATACCACAGCACGTCATGCCCAGGAGGTAACTGGGAGTTAGCCGGAAGGGCTGGGAGACTGCAGGGTTGGAGGAGGTATCGGTCAGAGCTTGGTCGGGCTTGAGGGGCGAGTTATCGGTCGGCTGGTGGTGAGGTGTTGTATTCTGTTCCCTTGTTATTTCCTTTATCATTATTATCATTGGTGGTAGCAGTAGTGATCTGTGTTATACCTTAGTTACTAAACTGTTCTTATCTCAACCTGTGGGAGTTGCATTCTTTTCGATTCTCCTCTCCGTCCCTCCGAGAGCAGGGGGAGGGCAAGAAAGGGGGGGAAAGTGAGCAAACGAATTACCTGACTGGGTTTAAACCACGACATTTATGTCTAAAGCAAAGTTTATTTTTAATGTATTTGTCATTTTGTACCTAGAGTTTTATTACGAATTTTTAGATCTTCGATGTGTGTGTGGTGAGATGAACTAAGGAAGAAAGAGTTACATGAGTATTTCTGAGATTAGAAGTTCCAGTTTATAAAAGAATATCACATAGATTCAGGGAAAGCATCATCACTTCTAATATGGTCAACAGTTAGACTTTTTTTTTTCTTTAATCACATGGCCTTTTCTGCTTTTGCTCTGAGAGAAAAAGCAGAAACAAGGTTAAAAATGTGTAATAAATTGACTTCTTTTTAAGAAAACACACAATTTTTCTGTTCTTATTTCAGCCTGTGGGATTTATATTCTTTGGATCCTCCTTCCCATTCCACCAGGAGAAGGGGGAAGTGAAGGAGTGGTTGTGTGATTTTGAGTTACTGGCTGGACTTAAACTATGACACCTTGGCATGACCTTCTCACAAAAACAAGTAAAATAAGATACCAAGTCACAGAGGTATTACATGAAGTCATCTTGTATTTGCATACATGGAAATATGCCTCAGCAGGTGAAAAAAATCTGGGAAGTAAACCAGACCAAGTGCCCATAGATTAAGCACCCTGCTGTAACTACTGATGTGTATTTAAAAAAAAAGAATTTCTGTCTTCTATTTGAAAGTATCTTAAAATGCAACATACAAAGCTAGAATTCCTACCATTATAGATCTAGTAATAACTTTCTAATTAGTGAATTCATTGCTACAGTGCATAATCAGCTCGTTGAAGAAGTATTATACTGAAAGAGAAAAAAATCCACTCAGTAGTAACATAGCTGTCCCATTAAAGTCTTGATTAACTTTATAACAATAATGCAATATCATTATGCTTTCATAAATTAGAAGACAAATTGGATATATATCAAATAATAGTCTTTAAACTTACAAAAGGATGTATGTTCAAAGTAAAGTAAAATAACTCCAACAACATTAATTTCTTAAGGGGGGGGGGTGACATATATAAACTCAACACAAAAACATAAATCTAATGTTTCAGTATCTCAACAGTATTAACATTTTTTCAAAGAAAGCTAAACAGATCCTAGGCATTGAACATACAGTAACATCAAAAGCAATTGATGTGAGCAATGACAATTGAGATTATCTATTACAGAGAGGCGAACCCATCCAGGTTGATTCCCATAGCACCCTCTTGGTCAGCAGGCACATTTTGCTATCTGCTTACCTATATTACCTCCATCTTTTCTATTATTATATAATAGGGATCACAATTTGGATCCAAAATGCAGTCTGAAAACCACAGAATTTTCAAATTTTCCAGATTTAGAAAATATTTTTTTTCATAAAAGCTAAGATTAAGTTTATGAGAATCTAAAAGAAGACAGTATTGAGTTCTAAACTTACAGGCCTTATATATACTTATAACTAAGAAAGCAAAGAATGGTTTCCATACACCAGAATTTTATATCTAATACAAAAATAACTGAACTAAATATTCACAGGTGAAATCTGACATAGCGAAAAAGTTCTTAAAGTATACTGAAGTTCAGCCTTAAAGAGCCATGTGAGCATAAAAGGAAGGCCGCATATACAAAAGGAAGTCTGAGTCAAACCCCTAATTTTGTGGGGATCCTATATGTGGCTGGAAATTTACTTCAATGTAGCTAATAAATTTTTGTCCATTCTTATTTCTCTCCTCAAAATTTATTGCATAAAGTTCTAAAATTGCTTTCTACTATTTTTATATGATATCTGATGGTGGAGCTTCATCCAACATGAAGGGATGCATGTATTTTATAAGGTATTTCGAGAAGTAGGATATAAGGAAGATCCCAAATTTCATTGTACAAATAAAGTGAATCCTGCTTGAGGAGAAAATAAAGCAATTTATCAGAAATTTACTCAAAAAGGTATGTAAATTACTGAAAATCTGAATTGCATAATAAAATATCTACTAGATATTATCTTTTCTTTCTTTTTTTTTTCCTTTTCCATCCCTTTCCCAGATTGTTCTGAAAAGTACTCATTTTGTCTTATCGGGGGAGAAATAATTTGGATTGTTTTCCCCATTGTTTTCAGTTCATGCAGAGATCTTTGGGAGAAATTCTGTTGTTATGTAGATGTTTGTTTGGAAATGCTACAGAACGGAAACCATGAGTTAGCTAAAAGCAATGAGATTCTAGTGAATAAGATATCACATCAGTATCCTAATAATTTCACAGTTTAAAGAGAACTGCAGTGAAGCAAACAAAACCGTGAGTAGAGACTGCCAATGAGTCAGATGCTACTGTTGGGAAAGGAATTTCTATGGTTTAACATCTGGGCACTGTGAATACTTTTCAGAAATGAAGGCAAGAACTCTCCTATACTGAGATACAGAGAATGCTTTTTAAAAATACATGCCAGCAGCATACACTTGCCACTTAACCCACCCCCCCAGAAAAAAAAAAAAAGTCAATCAGATGATATTTACTTGTGGATGATTCTGTTTAAAAAGAGAAGAAAAATAAAAATGTATCCTCTGGAATATATTTTAAAACATCCCTTGTGCTCATTTTGAATTATGAAGGTGGTTGATGGGAGCCTTTTAATCAATATGCAGCTAATTTGGGTATCATTTGATTCTATGTGACTTTAAAGGGAGTCTTTGTTGTAAGCATGGTTGTTCTTGTGATGTTGTGCAGCTTCTACAGCTCACCTGGAGACCACTGTTTCCTAGCTATCCCACTGGATGTAAGCTTTATCCATGTAAAGGTGTTGACTAAAACGGCAATTAAATGGATGCTGCCCATGCTAAATTTTATTCGTCTTTCTCTAAGGACTGTAGCTTGAAGACTTATTTCCTCTGCAAAGATGTGGGGAGAGGATGAGATTGTAGGCATAAAGGTGAACGCCACATTGCATCGGCCATCTTCTCCAGCACAAAGAGCAAGCAGATTAAAAAGGTGTGAATCAAGTAGGTTCATACCAAATAAAATTTAAAATTTGATATTGGTTTTAGTCATATTTTTCATGTTAAGTGGAAAGAAAACAGTAGGAACGGTCATAGTTTGTGTAAATACTGATGGAGAAGGCTTATGCACTTATGTCTCATTTCTGAAACCTGCTCATATAATAAAAATGAAAAGGCGTGTCCTGAAATAATAGTTAAACTAAATCCCTTCAAAGTCTATAAAGGTGACGGTTGAGTATTAGTGTACAGATAGCTCTGCTGTGGCTCAAATACTAGACTTCAGTTTGCTGATAATTATATATACCTTTTTATCAATTTACACTCCTCTTTTTCTTTTTTTTTTTAATAAACTATATGAAAATAATTTTTGGAAATGTAAATTTTTCTAATATGACTCTTCATGAGCATAAAATAAGAATGAAGCTTGCTAAATTGACATTAAAAACCTTCTTGGAAATCCTAGTTCTAATAAGAAAGCAAATATTAATTTATCTATTTTGATCTAAAGCATCAACATTGTTAATGATGATAAAATATTAACATATTGTGTGCAATTATTACAGTTACTCTTTCTCAAATAGTAAAATATAGTAATACAGAAAAAGCAGCTTATTATGTAACTAATGAATGAGGATTTTTTTTTTCAATGGCATACCAGTGTACTTGAAATTTTTAACTGTGCTGAAAGAACAATTCAGGAAAATTGAGACAGGCTTTCCATTACCACAGCATAAGCTTTGTATCAAATTTTTATAAAAGCATGAAATCCAAACAAAACACAGATTTGACCTGATCAAGTTCTGACATGAAGTCCTTAACCAGCTTCTCATTCGCTATTGATTTTATGTGGGAAGCACTCAGAAAAATAGCAATGGACACTATTATGGCATCCTGTTACAGCTAAGAGTCATACTCTTCTCATTGTTATGATGATGTAACTGACATTACTGTGATGTCTTTGAATATACAAAAACTTGAGCCATATCTTTCATGGCTCCAGTTTTATCTTTAAACTACTAGTACCTGTGTTGTATATCATTACCTATGATACAATAATTCTTAAAATTGTGTGTATCTTTTCATATAAAGAGGGTGCCTGATGACACAGATGCAATATTATTTTTTCTCAAAAAAATAGAATGTACCAAGAGTAAAAACATGTCTAGTTTCCAAGTAAGAGTTTTACAAAATACTGCCCAGGGAAAAGAAAATTTACCACAGTTAAGGAAAAATGCCCATAGCCTTTATTTTCACATCATAATCACAGTTTTAGATCTCAATGCTTCTTTTTTTTTCTCCCTTGGGATATATTTTACAGCTGTTGACCTTACAACAAGTCACTATTATATTTGCTACCTTTTTTTCCTTTTTTCTAGTGCAACATACACCATTTCATGTTTCCTATAGGATGCATTTTACAAGCGTAAAAAGAAATAAAAGAATAAGAAAATGCTTCCCAAATGCTGGAAGAAGTTGTATAAATTTAAAAACCTTGAATCTTAAATGGACTGCAGCAGCTGATGAAATTCCTGTGCTCAGGAATTTCTGGTTTAGGTCACAGTGTCAAGTGAACCTCTTGTAAGACTATTGCTAGATGATCAATAATTGAGGAAGAAAAAAAAAAAGAGAGAAAAACTGAACAATGAGCTGTACAATGCTAGAAAATTGTCTTTATTATGAATAATACTTTAGTTCATATGACCCTATGTCAGCCAATTAAATTATGCTTGGCTGTTAAGATGATAGAATCTGGTCGCAATATTCTTGGCTGTGGTTAGAACATACTTTAAGTGACCCTCTGATATGGACAATAGTCTACTAGTCAGATTTTAGACTTATAGTATGTTTATGGCATTTAATTCAATATACAGATCTTCTTTAAAGACTCTTGGTAGTACCTGTGATAAGGCTGGAAAGACCAAGTAAAAACTACAAAATGCTATGTGTGTATGTATGAAAGAAAATGCTATCATTAAAATTTCATAATTTGGTTTTTCATGAAACAGTGCTTTGAAATACAGTGTTTATTATATTTTAGTTTCATAATTGTTTGCATATATTTTTAATGGAATTAACTTTTTCTTCATTTACTTCTAAATGCTGTTTCCATTTCCCAGGCTCTGTCATTTGCAGCAGATGAGTACATACACTTATATGACTTTGAAACTACCCCATTTCTGACTGCAGTTTTGTTACTACTATGAATGACTTTCACAAAAGGAACGCAGGCCAATTTAAAGTCCAGGCACCGAGCAATTTGAGATCCACCAGCTTTATGCAGTAATATAATTATTCCCTCTGAGGCTCTTAATTGTATTCATCACACCATGATTTCTGCACAAATTAAACATGCATTTACTGCTATATATAACTTGCTTTGCAGTTAACATCCTGGAAACAAATTTCAAGGAGATAGAATCTTGAACTTAGTCATCTCGTGAAATCACTAGTTTCACTGCTTGGAAAAGTCACTTAGTATGTAAGGTCACTATATTTTTACATCACCAAATCATACACAAAAAAGCAGTGAAAAACAGTTTAATGAAAATATAGCCAAACTTTTACACAAATATTTTTTTCCAGACTTTAATTGTTAAAGCCCTTAGTAAAAAATCCTTGGATATATTTTGAAGACACATAACAAAAAATGAACACTAAACAAAATCTCTTGCAGTCTGCAGAAGATAAGATGTCTGAAATTCAGAGACAGAAAAAACAAGAATCGTATATATCTATTCACACATATAGGTGTATATAGATATATATGCATGTGTGTGTGCCACTCAGACCTTTCACTTCACAAATTTTATAACAAATTACACATTTCTGAGGAGCATTTCTAGTAAAAATAAATAAGTACTTACAAGGTACTTCATATGATTGTCCAAACAATAACTCTAACCAACATATCATTTTTAGGAAATAATTTAATGTAGAATATTTTCTATGGATGGTTTTCACCCTTCTTGTACAGGGACATATCTACTCTGTTACCCAGGTATTTTTAAAATATGCAAGTTTTCCTAATTGCTTCACAGCAGTATTGGTATATGTGAATCCAGAATAATATACTGTATATTTTTCTTGATAAATTATTTTTTTGTGGGGTGCTGGGATAGGGCAACGAAAAGGAAAACAAAGTCTGATGTTATGCTCATTTCAATGGCAAATACATATGTAGGCCTAGGTATTCTTTCTGTATTTCACTAGAAATTGTTTTTTATTTTTGTGGGCATTTCTCTGTACCCACAATTGTAGAAGACACTCATCAACAAAAGAAAGAGACGAAAGATAAAGGGTGCAGAGCTAGTGATCCATCTCCACCTTTCCATACTTGTTCTTCTAGGATTTTAAATTAGAATACCATTTTGACATGTCTGTAAATTGCTATATAAATTGTCCAGTATTCCACAGAATTAAGAATCAAGATTTTTAGCAAGCCTCAGTATTGCTGTGGATACTAGAAATACCCAGAGTTAATGACAGCATTAAGGGCAAGAAACAATAACAAAAAACTGGGAAAACAATTTAAAGGTCCATGACTTGAATTGACCTCTACATAACAAAGGTCGAAAACATCTATGAAGTGCCAGAGGCTGGCGAGCATCAGTAAAAGAATACTGACCTAATCTTACTGAGATGGCAATTTTTACATCCTTGCAATATTATTGTGTTTTATTTCCATCTTTCACCCTCTCCCCCACTATTTTTCCATATTATATGTAATGTTTACTGAACACATTAGCCCTTTCAGGGTTTATACTATTTGTATTTAATGAAATTGAAAAGACTGATAGAGTTTAACGCTTGCTTCCTGTCTTAATTATTTGAGGTGCTAACAAAATTACAAAAGATATCTAGTGTAGTCATAATCAACAAACATTTCAGTAAAGGTTTGGCTTGGCCTTGGTGTGTGATTAGATTCAAAGTGTAAGGTCATAAGAACAATTTATATTTTCAGGAACAAGCCCTAATCTCCAGATGTCAATGAAAAACATCTATTGACTAATAAAATTAAATTGGATATTGCCATTTTTAATGTGAGCAGAATTGCACTGATATACTGCAAGATCAGATATATCATCTCAACATGCACATATAATATGTAAACTTTTATATATTTTTTTCATATGTGAGGGAGAGCCTTTGTTAGAAAACTACTTGGGAAAATTCCCTTAAAAATCTGTAAGACAGTTACCTGACTAAGGTCCTAAATTTGAAGTTTCAATGGCCTACAGGGAGCACCTCCCTCACAATTAATATACACAAGAATTATAACATGAGAACAGCATGGAAGTGACTTGAAATGTTATATCAGGGCCAAGGGAGTCTTTAATTTAATGATCTCTTTTAGTTGTGGTTCATATGTGTGATCCCTCTACCCTTCAGTCCGATATGAGCATTCTCTCAGATCATTGCACAGCGTAAATGAGCAGGTCTTATTTCTATATTTACAGTGCAGAAATGTTCCTTCAAAATCTACGTAAGATATGAGGCATCCTGCCATCAATTAATAAAAAAAATGTAATCCCTAAGTGTAGAGTAAAACCAGCAACAAATTTTAGCCAAAATATAACAGCCTATCAGCAAACATCTATTGGCAATGAAAACTGCCAGCCTTTCCAGGTCCTGAAAAGAAGCCTGAACCTCAATAAAACTCAACTTTCTGCATGCATCTGTTCAGTATGACTGGCTTTGCAGAATTCTGGAAAGGGCAAGACATTTAGGTTTCTTACCTCTTCATTTTAATCCAGTCTTTCCACTCCAAAATACCATCCCTGGTTTTTATATTCCTGCTAGAGTTTGTCCAGAGGTTATTAACAGGATGAAACTGAAATTATAACATATATGGAAATACATTTCTTGGTTTGTGAGATATATAAATGTTATTTGATTAGTTGGATTCTGAGCTCAAATACTTCATGGGCCATTGCTGGCTTGCTTAGGTTTCTGCCACTTCTGGCCATATCTTCCAATTTGGATGAAATTCATGTTTATTTCTTATAATTTACAGTATTTCAGAACTTATCAGAGACTTTTCACATCATCATATAATATATGCTCATGTAGCAAAATAAAGACAAGATTGTAACGTTCCATAAAACTCCATTTTTCCAATCTAATAATAGCATCTCAGGCACGGTACCCAAGCCATGACACTTACTATTGGCCAAAACACAGGCTTCCTCTTCTATGTGTGATGTTACTCAAGTTCCTAGTATGTGCTGAAGTGCATCCCCTCATCTTCATTTTTTTTTTGTTGCCCTTGTTAAGTAGACAAAGCCAGAATACTGTTGTACCAGAACACTGTTGTTTTGTTCCTTTGACAACTTAGCTAGGTGAAGAAAATTAGAATTCTCTTAATTTTATACACCCTGAGCCCCGAAAGAACTGCCAGATTCAAAGGACACTCTGTACTGGATAAAAATAAAGTAAAATCTTAGTTTTACTACCATACTGAAATCAATTTGGATCAGAGCTTTTGAAGAGCCCAATCCACCCATCACTGAGGTGGTAGATTTCAGTATCTACTGTATTATAGAACTATCAGCTTTTCCCTACACACCGATAAATGTAGCTGCACATTTGTCACCTAACCAGTGTAGATTTTATCTCAGTAATAATAGCAATCTAAAGCCAGTTACTTTTAATAGAAAGTATGTATGTAAGTCAGAAGTTCTGAGCAATCAGACAAAGCAGCACAATTAATGTAATGAAAAGCTTCAACAGGAAGTCTCTTGTGTCTGTTTCCCTTTTAATCAACTAAAATTCTAAAGGAATTACAAGGTACTATAAAGTCACATGAGAAATATGTCACTAGATATTTTCTTTGTTATTGAATGAAATTCCTTATTCATATGAGAAAAAGCTGAAAATGTAAGTAATTTTAGTAAGTGCTTCTCACTTTTTCCCTTTCAGTTACGGAGGGAAGAAAATCCAGGTTTCATGCTTCTTTTTATCTCATACCTGCATTTTGACATTAAAACAATAGAGCCAATAAAATGAACATATTTCTAGGTTTATGTCACACATACCATTCTGTCAGTAACTGACATAATGAAAAAGTGGCCAGGGAAAATATAGGTGGAAATAAAAGGAATTTGAACAAACAAGATGTGCAAAAGAAGTAGTCTGGAGAATTTGCATACACACAAAGGCATGACTAGCGGTGTTACCATTGTATTACTTTAAAAAAAAAATTAAATATTCTGAGTCTTGTGGGTATGAGGTAAGTCTGATAAACATAAACCTTCTCATTTTCTGCTTCCAAAGAAAGATCTGTCAAGGTTAATGCTGAAGGTTCCCGAAGAATTTTGATTGCCACTGAGCAATAGTTTGAGAAGTATAACAGAAGAAAATGAAACAATAGGCTACTGAAATATCAAGGGAACTGAGACTGTTAGCAGTGTTCATACAGGATCGTACACTACGGCATCCTGGACATGAATATTCATGCAGCTACAGTTACATATACACAAAAGCCTTAAAAAATTCCCTGCGTTATTATTATGCTGTAACTATTAAACCCAGTTAATAATGTCCTGAAAAGGGTAACGCTTAGGGCTACAAAGAAAAGAAAACTTTTGTTAACAATACTTGATTTATATAAGAAACTTCTTTATTTGTACAGTTTCGAATTGTGGCATGAGAACATGAAAAGTGCTTGGTTGTATCCTATAGCAGTACCACATACTAGGAGTTCACACTGTGTTCAGTTCTCCGCTTTCTCAAAACAATAATCCTACCCATAATTTCTGCCAGAAACTGTGCCAACCCATATTGCATCCTGGATTCTAACTAGGCACTGAGTTGGGAAAAATGTTCCAGGAAGCACAATAGAAGCCAAAAAGCATGAATGATTTTGTGATGGTGTTAGAATTTGAGCTTTAGCCCTGCTCGATCTACAAATAACCAACAGGTACATTGATAGTTCTAATGAAGAGGGGCATGGATGTGCACAGTTATAACTGGTTCTTAACTGGTTATTTAGCTGTTGTTTTAAAATTAACATTCTGCGTTTTGGCTTGGGGGGTTTGGGTGGTGTGTTGGGTTGTGGAGTTTTTTGTTTGATTTTTTTGTTTGTTTGTTTTGTTTTTTGCTTGTTTGTTTGTTCTGGGTCGTTGTGGTATTTTTGGATTGCTCTCCTAAAAAAGAAATTAGTACAGAAGGTACCCATAAGCAATGTCAAGGATGCAAGCCACAACTTGAAAGCCTGTAGATCAGTGGTTTATTCTTGCCCTCTTTTATTTAAAGGCATGGTTACAGATAGCAAATAATGCTTTGTTAGACACCTGATGAAAACTCAATCTCTAGTGGGAAAAGTAGCTGTATCTCCAGAAAACACGAACAGCTCAGAAACATCCCTGCACTTTGAACTTTCTATTTGGCTGTTGTCCAGGTGACTTGGCACTCAGGAATGTGCTTTCCAGTTTGCTTTTTAAGACACATCTTGTCCTGGGTTCAGCCGTAGCAGTCATTTTTCTCCTTCTTAGTAGCTGGTGCAGTGCTGTGTTTTTGACTTTCAGCCTGGGAACAATGCTGATTAACATTGATGTTTTTAGCTGTTGCCAACTAATGTCTACTCCAATCAAGGACTTTCTGAGTCTCATTCTCTGCCAGGGAAGAGGGGAAGCCAGGAGGAAGCAGAGACAGGACACCTGACCCAAACTAGCCAAAAGGGTATTCCATACTACAGCATGTCATGCCCAGTATATAAACTGGGGGGAGTCACCCGGAAGGGCTACATTGCTGCTCGGGTCTGGCTGGGTATTAGTCAGTGGGTGGTGAGCAGTTGTATTCTTTTCCCTTGTTATTTCCCTCATCATTATTATTATTGGTGGTAGCAGTAGTGGTTTTGTGTTATACCTTAGTTACTGGACTGTTCTTATCTCAGCCCATGGGAGTAATATTCTTTTGATTCTCCTCCCCATTTCTACGGGAGCAGGTGCAGGAAGGAGGAGTAGTGAGCGAGCGACTGTGTGGTTCCGAGTTACCGGCTGGGCTTAAACCACGACAGTTCTTTGTAGCTCCCAACGTGGGGCATGAAACATTGAGATGGTGACAGGTCCTACCAGAGTGTGCTGAATCTTATTTGTGACAAGCATTTATTATTTCAGATTAATAGTCACTTGTCAAAATGCTGATTTATTGGCTCTCAAAGTTGTTGCTCTTGATCTCAGAGTTTCAGCATGTTGTACCTTACAGACAGTATTTGCTGGTTTGGTGTTTATGAGCTGGGGGGCTTGGTCTAAGGTTCTTCTTTCACTGTACTTTATCGTAATGACTTGTAATACAATAGACAATATTGTAATACAATAGCCAGATCATGAAACTGATCAGGCTTGAGTTCCCAGTGTGGTCACCACCTCTATACTTTGGGAGGTATATAACGGAAGTGTTTAGCAATTGCACATCTTTTTTTTCCTCCTCGGTTGGTCAATCTATGGAGACATTCCCTCACGCTCACAGCTCCTCCACCAGACTGTTCACAGCATCATTTGAGTGTTCTGATGGTTTTGAATGGCCTTTGGGTACCCTTGAGACCTGCCTGCTGGTTGTGATGGGGATCAGCATGTTGGCACACATACAGAGTGTGTTTTACCCATGACATTTCATCTGATATCAGAAGTTAAGCAGAGTCAAATTTGGGTCTTGTCTAGGGTTAGATGTCAGTATAGGAGAACCAAGAGATTTTCCCTGAGGCTGGACAGTCATGAGTGGCAGGGTGTGTGGGACAGTATGGGCAAGTATCTAGTCCACTGGGCCCCTCCAGTGCTTTGGAACTTCACCACTGAATAAGTGCAAAACCCAGAAAAATTAGTAAAACACTTAAATGAGGTGTGTTGTCATCCTGGTCATATCAGAGAGGGTCAAATCGTGGCAATGTGCTGAGGCTTGGCCTAAGCTTACAGAGCCCTGTTCAACACTATCCAGCACCTTCAAAGGGAAAAAGATGTCTCTGGATCTGATGGCAAAGCAACAGACAACGGAGGTACTCCAACTCCAAATACAGCAGCTATACCAACACCAGTGACAAGTACAGCAGCACTCAAACTCTGACTACAGCAGACAATACAGCTACTCCAACACCAAGCACAGCAATTACACCAACCCCAGCACAAGTACAGCAGCTGCTCAAACCCTGACAGCAACAGACAGTGCAGCTGCTGGTGCTACTCAACCCCCAAGCACAGCAGCTGCACCAACCCTGACAACAGATACTGCAGCCACTCCAACCACAGAGATAATCACTGCAGCTAAACCAAAACACCAGTTCGTGCCAATATTTGTTGCCTCTTTATGCAAGGGGAAAAGCAAACAAGAGGCACAAAAAGCAACCTGTACAGTGAAGAAAGATGAAGAATCAATGCACTAACTACATGGGACAGCATCTGATCAAGAGTTATTATTATGTGGATCAGAGGAAGAGGAAGAAGAAGAGGTGACTTCTCGACCGTGGACCTCAACTAACCTAGAGTACACGAAAAGATTTTACCTGTCATCCAGGGGAGCACATCATCACCTGGTTGCTCCGATGATGGGACAATGGGGCCGAAGGTCACAAACTAGAAGGTAGGGAAGCCAAGCAGCTGGGATCATTTGTTAGTGAAGGGGGAATTGGCAAAACAATTGTAAAAGAGAAACAGTCCCTCAGCCTTTGGAGGTGGCTCTTGGCAGCTGTGAAAGGTTACCATACAAGGACGATGTTATAAGTTGTTCAGCCAAGTGGATTACTCTAGAGAAAGGCATCCAGTCTCTGAGGGAATCAGCCGTTGTAGACATGATCTATCGCAGGCCAGATGCTGAAAATGCATCTGTAGATCCAGATAAAGTCAAATGTACACATTCCATTGTGGCAGAAATTTACAAAGAGCACACCATCATCATGTGCCCATTCATTGGCAGCAATAATCTGGAATGACATAGTACCACAAACACTGGATGAAATGATTCATCAACTCCAAGAGCTTGAAAACAATCTCACCCCTTCCATCATTTCAGCTGCAGAGAAAACGTCCCAGGAGTTCAAACAATTGAGAGATGATCTCTCCAATCTCTCCAGGGCCCTGCATGCACCAACCCGTCTCAGCTGTTAACAAAAGGCATCCTACTGCTCGAGAGAGAAGACATAGGAAGTATATGCCACGGGCTACGCTGTGGTTTTACCTGCGGGATCACGGAGAAGACATGACAAAGTGGGATGGAAAACCTACCTCAACTCCGGCGGAACAAGTGCATGAATTGAAGAGGAGAACAAAGGTCAAGGATGATCATCCCATGAAAGCTACAGCTTCAGTCTCTGGTGAGCAGGTTCCCAGATGGAGCGGAAAAGCTGATTTTGCTCCAGCTCCTGGGATAAACAAGACCTAACAATTCCTTGCTACAAGACCTAAGTAATCAATATTATGATCACTATTAGAGGGGCCCTGCTTCCAGTCAGGTGGAGGCAGGGGACAGTCGGTTTTACTGGACTGTGTGGATCAGATGACCTGGCACATCAGTCTCACAGAAATATAAGGCTCTACTACATACTGGTGCACAGTGTACCCTGATGCCATCAAGCTGTCAAGGGGTGGAACCCATCTATATTTCTGGAGTGACAGGAGGATCCCAAGAGTTGACTGTACTGGAGGCTGAAATCAGCCTGACTGGGAGGGAATGGCAAAAGCATCCCATTGTGACTGGTCCAGAGGTTCCATGCATCCTTGGCATAGACTACTTCAGGAGAGGGTACTTCAAAGACCCAAAAGGGTACCGATGGGCTTTTGGTATTGCTGCTTTGGAGACTGAGGAAATTGAGCAGCTCTCCACCTTGCCTGGTCTCTCAGAGCATTATTCTGTTGTGGGGTTGCCAAAGGTCGAAGAACAACAAGTGCCAATCACTACCACAACAGTGTACTGGTGGCAGTATCGCACCAAGACTCCCTGATTCCCATCTATAAGCTGATCCGTAGACTGGAGAGCCAAGGAGTGATCAGCAGGACCCACTAGCCCTTTAATAGCCCCATATGGCCAGTGCGAAAGTCTAACAGAGAGTAGAGACAAACAGTAGCCTATTGGCCTAAATGAAGTCACACGACCCTTGAGTGTTGCTGTACTGGACATGCTAGAACTTCAGTATGAACTAGAGTCAAAGGCAGCCAAGTGGTATGCCACGACTGATGTTGCCAATGCATTTTTCTCAATTCCTTTGGCAGCAGAGTGCAGGCCAAAGTTTGTTTTTACTTGGAGGAGCATCCAGTACACTTGGAACCGACTGCCCCAGGGGTGGAAACACAGCCCTACCATTTGCCATGGACTGATCCAGACTTCACTGGAACAGGGGCAAGCTCCAGAACACCTGCAATACTTTGATGACATTATTGTGTGGGGCGATACAGAGGAAGAAGTCTTTGAGAAAGGGAGGAAAATAATCCAAATCCTGCTGAAAGCCGGTTTTGCCATAAAATGGAGTAAGGTCAAGGGACCTGTACAGGAGATTCAACTTTTGGGAATAAAATGGCAAGATGGACGTAGACAGATCCCCACATATGTGATCAACAAGATAACAGCAATGTGTCCACCAACTAATAAAAAACAAACATAAGCTTTTTTGGGTGTTGTGGGGTTCTAGAGAATGCACATCCCAAATTACAGTTCGATTGTAAGCCCTCTCTATCATGTGACCCTGAAGAAGAATGATTTTAAATGGGGCCCTGAGCAACAACAAGCCTTTGAGCAAATTAACCGCGAGATAGTTCATGCTATACTGAAGCTGGGGAGAATGGTCCTACCTGGAGCCTCTGGCAGAAAGCTCCAGGGGAGACTAGAGGTCGACCCCTTGGCTTTTGGAGTCAGGGATACAGAGGATCTGGGGCCAGCTATACCCCAACTGAGAAAGAGATACTGGCAGCCTATGAAGGGGTTCGAGCTGCTTCAGAAGTGATTGCACTGAAGCATAGCTCCTCCTGGCACCCGTGCTGGGCTGGATGTTCAAAGGCAGGGTCTCCTCTACACATCATGCAACTGATGCTACATGGAGTAAGTGAGCTGCACTAATTACACAATGAGTTCAAAAAGGAAAGCCCAGTTGTCCAGGAATTCTAAAAGTCATTAAGGACGGACTGTCCATAGGGCAAAGATTTCAGAACGTCACCAGAGGAGGAGGTGATGCATGCTGAAGAGGCCCCACTATATAATAATCTTTCACTGTCAGAAAGTGAAAAGCAGTATGCCTTGTTTATTGATGAGTCCTGCCGTATTGTGGGAAAGCATCAGAGATGGAAGGCAGCTGTATGGAGTCCCTGACGACAAGTTGCAGAAACTGCTGAAGGAGAGGGTGAATTGAGTCAGTTTGCCGAGGTGAAAGCAATCCAGCTGGCCCTGGACATTGCTGAACGAGAAAAGTGGCCAGTACTTTATCTCTATACTGACTCATGGATGGTGGCAAATGCCCTGTGGGGGTGGTTGAAGCAATGGAAGCAGAGCAACTGGCAACGCAGAGGTAAACTCATCTGGGCTGCTGCACTGTGGAAAGATATTGCTGCCAGGGTGCAGAACCTGGTGGTGAAGGTACGTCATGTAGATGCCCATGTACCCAAGAGTTGGGCCACTGAGGAGCACCAAAACAACCAAAAATGGATAAAGTGGCTAAGATTGAAGTGGCTCAGATGCACTTAGATTGGCAACATAAAGTTGAATTATTTTTGGCCTGGTGGGCCCATGACACTTCAGGCCATCAGGGCAGAGATGCAACATGCAGATGGGCTCATGATCGAGGGGTGGACTTAACAATGGACACTATTGCCCAGGTTATTCATGAGTGTGAAACATGTGCTGCAATTAAACAAGCCAAGCGGTTAAAGCCTCTTTGGTATGGAGGATGATGGTTGAAGTACAAATATGGGGAGGCCTGGCAGATTGATTATGTCACACTCCCACCAGCCCGCCAAGGCAAGCGCCATGTGCTTACCATGGTGGAAGCAACCACCGGGTGGCTGGAAACATATGCTGTGCCCCATGCCACTGCCCGGAACACTATCCTGGGTCTTGAGAAATAGATTTTGGGGCAACACGGCACCCCAGAGAGAACTGAGTCAGACAATGGAACTCATTTCCAGAACAACCTTATAGACACTTGGGCCAAAGTCACATCCCCTACCATGCACCAGCCTCTGGGAAAATCAAACAGTACAACGGGTTCTTAAAAACTACACTGAGAGCAATGGGTGGTGGGACTTTCAAACATTGGGATACACATTTACCAAAGGCCACCTGGTTGGTCAACACCAGAGGATCTGCCAAGTCAGAACTTTTACATGCTGTAGAAGGGGATAAAGTTCCTGTGATGCACAGAAGGAATTTACTGGGGAATACAGTCTGGGTTATTCTTGCTTCAGGTAAAGGCAAACCCACTTGTGTGACTGCTTTTGCTCAGGGACCTGGATATACTTGGTGGGTAATGCGGGAAGATGGAGAAGTCCGACGTGTACCTCAAGGGGATTTGATTTTAGGGGAAAACAGCCAATGAACTCAATTGTATACTGTTGCCTGCTATGTAGCACTTTTATAGCCCACCAACTGGGTGTCTTCAGGTCACCAGCGGCTGGCCCTGACTTTCCTCCAACTATCATCCCAACAAACAATGAACTTTGACGAAACCAGATGAACTCAGCAGTGACCAGACAAGTTCTGCAGTGTCATCAGCAGGCAACAATCCAAAGCTGCACACCCTCTTTCCTGCTCTGAAAGACTGCTGCAAGAACTAGAGCTCAGCATCATGGACTGGATGAACTCATCAGGTTTATAAGGATTGGTCCATGCACTAAGGAATGATATCTCCCTTCTTATGTGTGTGGGTGTGTGTATATGTATATGTATGAGACAAGAGCAATGGTATATTGAAAAATGTGCTATGCAGCAAGTGAATACTGGCAAGGCAGCTGGCGTCGACAGAATCTCACCCAAAATCTGGAAGCACAGAGGCCAAGCACTTCATGCAAAATTTCGTGAGCTAGTTGAGCTGTTGGGAACAAGGTAAATTACCATCAGATTTTTGTGATGCAATCATCATCACTCTGTATAAGAAAAAAGGTGTGAAGTCAGACTGCTGAAGCTACCAAGGTATAACTCTGCTCTCCGTTGCTGGAAAAATTCTTGCAGGAATACTGTAGATCAGATTAGTACCCATTATCGCAGAAGAAATTCTACCTGAAAGTCAGCATGGTTTCAGAGCTAATAGAAGTACCACAGACATGTTATTTGTTCTCAGACAACTGCAAGAAAAGTGTAGAGAACAGAATAAGGGGCTCTATGTAACTTTCGTTGACCTCACCAAAGCTTTTGACAATGTGAGCAGAAAAGGCCTGTGGTTGATCTTGGAACAATTAGGTTGTGTCCCCCCCCCCCCCCAAGTTCCTCAAAATGATTATTCTATTACATGAGGATCAGCAAGGCCAAGTCAGATATGGTGATGCACTCTCTGAGCCCTTCCCAATAACCAATGGTGTGAAACAAGGCTGTGTTCTCGCACCAACTTTATTCACAATCTTCTTCAGCATGATGCTCCAAAGGGCTACGGCAGACCTCGACAAAAAAAATGGCATTTATATTCAATATCGTACTGATGGGAGCCTATTCAGTCTAAGGTGACTGAAGGCCCACACTAAAAACCCTAAATCACCTTGTCCGTGAACTGCTTTTTGCTGACAATGCCGCCCTTGTTGCCCACACAGAAGCAGCTCTGCAGCGTTTAACATCTTGCTTTGCAGAGGCAGCTGAGCTTTTTGGGTTAGAAGTCAGCTTGAAGAAGACAGTAGTTCTCTACCAGCCTGCACCACAGGAAGATTATCATCATCCCCACATTACCATTGGTGAGTCAGAGCTTAAGTCAGTTCAGCAGTTCAGCTATCTGGGAAGCGTTGTTTCCTCGGATGCCAAGATCGACAAAGAGGTAGACAACAGAATAGCAAAGGCATATAGAGCCCTCTGAAAACTGCATAAAAGAGTCTGGTGCAATAAACACCTGAATAAAAGTAAAAAGATTAGTGTCTATAGAGCCGTTGTACTGTCTACTCTTTTATATGGGTCTGAATTATGGGTTATCTACCACCATCACCTGCAAATCCTCAAACACTTTCATCAGCGTTGCCTCCATACAATTCTAAACATTCATTGGACTGACTATGTGTCAAATGTTACTGTCCTCAAACAGGCAGGGGTCACAAGTATCGAGGCCATATTGCTGAAATTGCTGCTGCGCTGGGCAGGGCATGTCTCTAGGATGAAGGATCATCACCTCCCTAAGATTGTATTTTACAGTGAACTTGCCACTGATTGCTGCAAGAGAAGTACCCCAAAGAAGAGATATAAGGACTCCCTGAAACAATACCTCAGCCTTGGCCATATTGACTACCATCAGTGGTCCATGTTGGCCTCGAATTGGGAGACTTGGAGACACACCATACATAATGCCGTCTTCTCCTTTGAGAACACACGTAGAACTAGTCTCGAGGAGAAAAAACAATGGAGAGGAGACCTTTCCCTGCGTGTGTTTCTTGCATCCAGATTTGCCTATCTCACACTGGCCTTTTTAGTCATCAGCACGCTTGTAGTATGCGAGTAAAGCCCTTCTCAAATCTTCGTTCGCGAAGTCAAGCCAAGTTGATGAGACAAGAGCAATGGTATATTGAAAAATGTGAGATCTGAGCATGATGTGAATGGTATGGAATAAGGGGTGGATACTGTCCTTGGTTCAGCAGTAGCAGACATTTTTCTCCTTCTTAGTAGGTGGTGCAGTGCTGTGTTTTTTACTTTCTGCCTGGGAACAACACTGATTAACATCAATGTTTTTAGTTGTTGCTAAGTAGTGTTTACTCTGACCAAGGACTTTCTGAGTCTCTTGCTCTGCCAGGAAGGAGGAGAAGCCAGGAAGAAGCAGAGACAGGGCACCTGACCCAAACTAGCCAAAGAGGTATTGCATGCCACAGCACGTCATGCTCAGTATATAAACTGGGGGCAGTTACCCAGAAGGGCTAGATCGCTGCTTGGGTAGGGCTAGGTATCGGTCAGCGGGTGAGGAGCAGTTGCATTCTCTTCTCCTGTTACTTCCCTTACCATTATTATTATTGGTGGTAGCAGTAGTGGTTTTGTGTTATACCTTAGTTACTGGACTGTTCTTATCTCAGCCCGTGAGAGTTGCATTCTTTTGATTCTCCTCCCCATCCCTCCGGGAGTGGGAGGAGTGAGCAAGCGGCTGTGTGGTTCTAAGTTTCTGGCTGGGCTTAAACCACAACACATCTTAATCACACCATTAAATATATAAAGAACATCACTACTTAGTTTACATAATCTAACACTTCTGTTCACAAATGTGTGCAAAAATCACAGTTTGGCATTTATAATATGCATAGCCTCCTTTGCTTTATATGTGAGAGTTTTATTACTGATTATTTCCAAATCCATTGTAAATATGTATGATACAAAATTATAAATGGTTATGAAGATAATTAAGCTAATGCTGAAATAGATCTCATAGATCTGCAGAACACCAAACTAAATAATAAGCAGTTACTTAGAAGATGGAAAAGTGTTCACGTTCATTTTGTTGTTTATATAAAACATAACCCCCCCAAAAATGACCCATCTGAATTGATATTCATAAGTAATATGTACCTACATTTAAAAAAGGTGTGTGTTTTTGGAGTTGACATAATGCATATTTATTTATAGTTAAAAAAGCTCAGGAAGTCTTCATTATAAAACAAAATTTCATAATCTTAGCTGTAATAGAATCCTGCCATTATTTGAAAGATTTTTCTGTAGAAAATATGATTTAGTTCTACACAATAACCCAAGCTCAACAATACTGACATGGAAGACCCATCACAATTTTCTCCTACTTGCCTCATTAGCCTCAATGCTCAAAAGAGACCAATGACTCTGATGTGAATTGACAAAATGTGTATTTTATCTTTTGGTTATGCCCTGCCTTAAACAAAGAAAGATTTAGTTTGTATTTACATTCTGACGCATTTCTACTTTCATTTCTCTAAGTATTACCACATTCATCTGCTTTCACACTCTTTCTGTTTTACTAGGCATCTGTTAGTGAGCTTTTCCTTTCATCTCTCCACCTATAGATCCCATTGAAATCATTATGGCTGAACAGTTAATTTTCATCCTCCTCTATTCCTACAGTATATGGTGGTAATGATCTTGTTTTATTTTCATACATTGACATTCCAGCTGTCCTTTTCATCCCCTCAAATCTATTTTATGTTTATTTAAATAAATGTATTTAATTATTCAAATCACACAGCTGTATAATCTCTCTTGATCTGAAAACATTGATTATCAGATACGGGATACTGACATGGCTGCTAACATTTGTTTTGTTGTGTAAATTACAAGTTGTTGAACAATAATACCCTGAACTACTGAATGACAAAACAAGAAAAAGAGAAAAAGGTTTGATAATGGTTTGAAAGGTTTTGCTATTGAAGGGCAAATACATGTCTCATTTTGGATCCTCTTGCATTGCATTCCATTGTCAGCTCATATTATCTTACATTTTTAAATTAGAGGACAATAATATTTCCACTATGAATTTCTTATTTATTTAAGTCTTAGGACTTAACTGAAATGTGAAAGTCTTACCAAAGCAAGGATTGCAAAAATATGCAAATATTTCTTAGTAGGCCGTTGTATGAACAGTGGAGCTTCACTGTTATGTCTGTTTCTGTGGAAGAGCTTGTGCAGTTTCTGGAGCTTGCAAACAAATAGAAAGTTTAGTCAACATTTTGGCCTTATGCTTGAAGAAGCTAAATATCAAGAAATGAGTCATAAAATAGAAGGCTTAGTATAATCTGGTAAACCAGTAAGATCAGATACATAATGTGAAGTTTCGGTTTATATCTCTTGGTCTTCTAATTTACCACATTTACCACTTCTGGTTACCACATTTACCTTCTGCATTTGGTTCTAATTTAAAAAGCAAGTTTAAATACCTGAATTTATATTTTCATTTTTATATTTAGATGCAAGCACAATTCCCATGAAAATGTCTTTACAGGCCATGCACTAGAGACTCACGTCCTTTACGTTAGTAAGAAGGGAAATGATAACTGCGAAACAGATTTTAAAAATAAAATAAGCACAGAAAAATTTCATTTGCTACATCAAAATAAGGAAGATGTTTCAGAGTTCAGGAGGTTTCATGAATTACAAAGGCATAAAGCCAAGGTACAGGTGAGAATGGAGAATTATATGTACAGTGGCAGGTGAATAAGGCAGATACTCTCATCTCAGACTCGGCTCTCTCAAGATGTTGAGTACTACTGTATCTAGGAAAGAGAATTAAATCAGTGTTTACAGTTCAAGAGTCATGTTTCTAAGATTTCTCACTTTGTGCGAGAAATATCCATTTTCCAGAGATCAGAAAAAGGTTCATATAAGAATGATATGTCTGATTTATTCTGAAAGTTAAAAGAAGTTTCATCACTATCTGAGTCTATGCTAGATTTGTATAAGGGAATGAAACTTGTTCACTGACTATTACATTGTTTTAATTGAAATTACTTCCTGAATAGATTACTATTTCATGAGATTTAGTGGAACAAACCCAAGCCTATGTTTTTATTAATCAGTGAAAGAACTCAGAAGTTTTGTAGCATTGAAGCATCATCATATTTTAATAACAGAAATCTGGTAAAAGGATTAGACAAGAATGAGTAAAAAAAAATAAATAGTGGGGTTTGAGCTTTACAAAATATTTTATGTGTATGTCAAAAAAATACCAACAAAGGGGTTTGTTTTTTTTTTGGCAAACTGTAGAATAGTATATCCAGTAAATAGACTTATCTCTTTTTTCCTTTGAGGTCAGAGATGTAAACATAATGGATATCAGAATTATCTAGATATTAGATATTGTCTACATATATAGCGTAAGATAAATATATAGATGACTGTGGTAGCTCAAGAGATTATTTTATTTCTGATTTAGATATTTTTCTGTGCTGTCATCTACTCAAAAGTATTATATCATCTAAACTCTGGTAATGATGTGATAAGAGCAATGTTGATCAGGTCAAAATACATTGCTGTATTATTCCTAAAGGGTGTGAATCTCCCACTGATATAGTTTATACTGAGTCTTTTCAGATACAGTCCATCTAGATGAATACCTTCTCTCAACCTTTCTTGCTTTTATGCTTTCCCATTCAATCTTTACTTTGTGATTTTACTCAGATCTATGGAACCTTTGCAGTAGAACCCTTTCCCACAGCTGAAATGTATTAAATACAGGAAAAGAGATTACGGTTTGTAAAAATGCTTGCTTAAATGAGTGGATGGTAAGCAGCTTTAAAAGTGACCTAAAATAAATAATTCTCTTCATCTCTTTTCTACTATTTTTATTTCTCTTCATATTGTTTCTTATTCATTCCTGCAATTTCTGCATACTAATAATATGCTTGATTTCAGGAATTTATGTTCAATAACAATGAATTCATACAATTATACTTCCCTTACTTCCAAAATGACACACCCACTTTATTTCTAGAACAGCTAAAAGTAAATATCTAAAAAAAGGATCAGCTGAGTCCCTTTGTTGAATACCAGCTGAATGGAGGGCTTGCACATTCACAGGAAAGATGGAACTGAAAATCAAGAAACACCATCTACAATTGCAAAAACGTCTTAATTTCTGAAAGTTCTCTTCTCCCATGCTCAGCAGTTTATTCTCGCCCAGTTCAGACATATGGTTCGTATTCAGTTCATTTTTATTTTCTGGGTGAGTCTTTTAATCTGGCAAATGTTTGAACTTCTGCTATGAAAAAACCATCATAACTCTTTAGAACAACATATTTTAAGTTACTTGCAAGCAATAGTGTAAAGTGATGAACACAGTGCTCTGCTCAATGCATTTCTTGAGCATTTTGATCACACTAATAGGAGCCATAAATGTGGTGGTTATGGATCCTTCACCTTTGTCTTAGAGTTTTCATTCAACCCTTAGGTCTCATCTGTAACTCTAGTGAACTTCAGCTGGCTTTCAGTCTCTCTGAAACTATTCAGTCTGGTATAATCTTAAACTTTTTCTTTTTTTTTTTTTTTTTTGCTCTTTTGCAGCTCTTTCCTAAATTGTTCTGTCTAAATTTTGGTAGAGTCCCTTTCCTAAAGATATTGAATGTAGACATACTGTTGCTTTGTAGCTGTGATGTTCGCTTATTCATTAAATTAAAGAGTTCAAAGACAACAACTATAAGTTACTTAATAATAAAACAAGAACATGTTATTTAGTATTAAATCAGTAATAGATTTTTTTTAATAGTTGCTTAGGGTATCTATTATTATTATCTCAGAAGTTTGATCTTTTAAGTCTTGTTCCACTTGGGTATTTGACCAACAACTATGCAGCTAGATTAAGCTATCCAACTCTTTGTTTTCTATAGATAATTCCATAATAGTCTTCCTAGAAAAGCAGTCTAGGCTGAGAAATTATTTTCTTTTTGCAGTTAATGCCACATACATTTGCAGGATTTTGGTGAGATCTTAAAAGACATGTCAAAGAGTAAGATCTGGAACTGAGTTTTATTGCTTATAGAAATACAAAACCTGTTATTTTGTAATAGTGTAAAATAATTTGCTACACTTTTGGCAGTCATTTCATAAGAAATGGCAGTCTTGTTAGAACTCTCAGCTGAACTATTGTGCAAAGTATGGAAAATCAGAATAGAGAAGCGGAACAGTGTAATGTTTTATTTTGCTTTATTTTTCCCTCTTTCACGGTAGTTAAGAGTTCATTTGGGCTTCTTATCTGAAAATGAGAAAAAGTCCTTGTAAACTTGTCCTGGGTTCAGCAGTAGCAGTCATATTTCTCCTTCTTGGTAGCTGGTGCAGTGCAGTGTTTTGACTTTCGGCCTGGGAACAGAACTGATAGCGATGTTTTGGTTTGGCCAAGGACTTTGTGAGCCTCATGCTCTGCCAGGGAGGAGGGGAAGCTGGGAGGAAGCAGAGACAGGACACCTGACCCAAACTGACCAAAGAGGTATTCCATACCACAGCACGTCATGCCCAGGATGTAACTGGGAGTTAGCCGGAAGAGCTGGGAGACTGCAGGGTTGGAGGAGGTATCGGTCGGAGCTTGGTCGGGCTTGGGGGGGCGAGTTATTGGTCAGCTGGTGCTGAGGTGTTGTATTCTCTTCCCTTGTTATTTCCTTTATCATTATTATCATTGGTGGTAGCAGTAGTGATCTGTGTTATACCTTAGTTACTAAACTGTTCTTATCTCAACCCGTGGGAGTTGCATTCTTTTCGATTCTCCTCTCCGTCCCTCCGGGAGTAGGGGGAGGGAAAGAAGGTGGGGGGGTGAGTGAACGAGTTACCCGACTGGGTTTAAACCACGACAAAACTAGATTCTCATAAGTTTTGTAACTCAAATTGGAACAGAGCTCATTAAATATTCTCTAATTCCCTCTGGAAGTATAAACTGGATTTGGGTGTTTCTTTTCCCATGTTAGTGACTGGGAAAGCAATAGTATTACCATTTCTTCTCTGTAATAGAAGATGTCAAAAGATGAAGATTATACACATAATCTTTCTTCATAAAAATCAATATTAAGATCAAAGGCAATGGGAAGGATGCAATGTAAAACTTGGTTTGCTTGTGGCAGGATCTGTGGCTTGTATTTTCAGTGCATTTCTATCCTGATGCCCTTTTCATGGCAAACATGAAAATGATCAAAAACATTATTTATGTGTCTAACTGTAGTTTCAAATAAGTAACTCTAAGCATGAAAACTTCTGGGAGAGGAAAAAAAAAGAGGAAGGCCTATAGTTTATAGTCTGTTGTTGGGTTTCTCTTTCCAATATGACAATCACTAGATCTTACATTACAGCCCAGTTCTTTAGTGTCTTATGATTTTCAATTCAGTTTTTATTCACAACTCATTTGCAGTTTCTAATGTATTCTGCAATTCCAAGCAAGCTCTGCTACCCACAGCTATATGAAACACACAGGCCCTCTGTATAACTTGTAAAAACTAGTCACTTTACTAGTCACTAGATCATTAGTACTCAGTCATTACCATGTAAGCCATGGTCCCCAGAGATGGTTTAAATGTCTTCTCTGTGAATCCCTTTCCCTCTTAGTTTCTCTGTCTCCCCTGGAAACACTGACTCTAGTTCTGGAACCACCAGTTCTCTTCTCTGTTCTCTGAATTCCCTGAAGTTACAAGAATTGTTTTACATGAAATTGCACTCACATGAGACAGGTGAATTCTCTGTTTCAAAGACTGATCAGACAATTCTTTTGGCTCTAAGTTCACATGCACAACCTGTATACTGTAGGAGGAAGATACAACCTTGCATTAATTAATTTTACTTGAATTAGGAAAAATCTAATTAGATGAGCAATTGATTACTTGATTACTTTTCATTGTTAAAACTCCAAAGTTCTTCTTAAGGTCTTTAACATTTCCTGAGTGCATTGGTGAGATGATAGGTCTCCTGATGTTTGGTTTAAGATGTAGGTTGATAGACAACAATAAGAATATAATGCTGATAAAAGCCAAATGAAGTATATAAATAAAAAAGCTTCTAAAATAATATATGAATAAACAACTCTTTAGGGAATAATAAAATATAACAAAAAGCCTTCTTTCATATAAACCTACATAATTTTTATATAGAAAACTTTTTGGTAAATGTGTTGCTAAGAGAATCATAGAATAGCTAGCCTTTTAACTAACACTATTCAATGTCATTGTTAACAAAGAATCTTTTATCTTACAATTACTTCAAAGTAGGACAAATTAATTTTATTAAATTTCACAGACTTAAATGAACGATTTTAATCAGCCAGCTGAAAAATTTGATTTAAAAATGACTTAACTTTTTTCTTTTTTCTCTTTAGCAATTTTTCTAAAGAAAGAATGAGTCATTGTTTTCTATAGTTTTCTATTTTCTATTTTTAATTGCCTTTCAGGATAAACAATACCTACATGTATTTTAAAATAACTAAGTTATTAAACAAAGAGACTATTATCTTTGCTTACTATGCTTAAGTGATTGTTTCTGATCATTGCATCCTTGAAGAACCTAAAAAGAATATAGCTTAGTTTCTCATATACTTTCTTTTAATACACTGGAAAAGCCTTCATGCTTTTTCAAATAAAAGTTGTTTGTTTGTTTAAATAAACTATTTACTGAATATAACTAGTTCGAAAATTAAACAAAATATTCTGCTTGCAAGCACAGAAGATGCTAGCTATAAAAAGCTAGTTTAGCACATAGTGCAACTGGACTACATTAGCGATAGATAAGTCGCCTTTAGATACTGGCCGTTCTTCATTATATAAATATTTGGAAATTACTTTTTGTTCATCTAGGCAGACATGATTATTATGAAATAGTTGTCCAGACCTCAGGTTTCATGGAGCTCCAGCACCTGGAAGGTCCTGCACCTGAAAGCAGCTGCTAGTGTGCCCAGTTAGGAGAACTCTTCTAAACCATAACTGTACAAGAGGACTTCAACAGGCAGAATGTCATCCAGAAACATGAGTGGAAAATTGATACGTGGTATCATGGACTGCTCCATGCTGAGTGAGAGTCCTGCCTTATGGTTGTGTAAGGGGAAGATTAACCTGAATTTGACCTCAAACTGACTGAAGCAAGTAACCCATGACCTTGTCTCTGTTTGTGGAAGAAGGAAGAACCTTCCCCCTTCTATTCCCTAAAACATCCTTACCTAACAGATATGACACTCTGGTGGTGGAGAGCGAAGAGCACGTGGTTAATGGAGGGGACCAAGGGGGGAATCTAACTACATAAAGCAGACCTACTTGCTCAACTGCATCTGAACCAGTGCCACCAGGAAAACATATAAATTATTAGTAATTAGACATTCGTTACTGAAAGTCACTGAAGCATCCATTTGTCATTCAGACAACTCCTTTAGAGAAAGTTGGTGCCTACCTGTAAATCAATTTCACAACATCACTGAGATGCTGCTGAGTCTGGTGAACCCTACAGATTATAATGCACTTTTATTATTCCATGTAGCACCCAATGATTCATCAATAAGGCAACCTAGAACAATCAAAAGAGACTATATGTCCCTTAAAGCAAATTAAAAGGATCTAGAGCACAGGCAGTGTTCTCCTCTAGTGTCCTAGTCAGAGGAAGCACCTTAGAAAGGAAGAAATGAACTGTAGAGGTGACTTCTTGGCTATGTGGTTTGTGTTGTACTCAAGATTTTGGCTTCTCTGATCATGGGTCCACCTTTGAGAAGCTGGTCTGCTGAGAGCTAATGGTATTCACCTGACAAAACAGGACAAGATAATCTTTGCCAAGAAGTTGGACAGACTCATATAGAGAGCTGTAACCTAGACTTAGTAGGGGAAGGGGATGGAGTTTTCAGCAACCAGGGTCTTGCTAATAGGTAATATCTGGATCAAGATCAATTAGGATTGATCTAATAGGATAGATCAATCTATCCTGTTAGGATAGGATTCAGATCAAGATGGAAACACCTGTGACATGCATTAAAAGAATTAGGGCTTGTTTCTCCGAAGAAAATTGACATGGTTAATAGCCCATCTGATGTACTTCTACATCAGTGCATGCAGTATGGGTAACAAGCAGGAGAACCTCAGAGCTATTATACAGCTTGAAAGCTGTGAAATCAATGAAATGGGGTGAGATGAATCATACAACTAGAGCACTGCAGGAGGGACAGGCAAGGAGGGAGGCTTAGGCCAGGGGTTCTGTCTTTTGTGTAAAAGAGTGTCTGACTAATCCAGTAACCTTCTATGATGGAGTGACTGCAATAGTGGACAAGAGAAGAGCTACAGATGTCATCTACATAGACTTCTGTAGGGCTTTTATATGGTTTCCCACAACATCCTTGCCATTAAATTTGAGATATATTGGTTTGATGGATGGACTGATAGATGGATAAGGAACTGGCTGGATGTCCGTGTCCAAACAGTTATAGTCAATGTCTCAATGTTCACTGAAACCCAGTAACTAGTACTGTTCCTTAATGGTCTGAAGTGGAAGCAATGTTTTTTAATACCTTCATCAACAACATAATGAGATTTGAGCACACCCTCAAAAAGTTTCAAGATGGCACCAAGCTAAGTGATGCAATTGATTTGCTAGAAGGAAGGGATGCCATCTAGAGGAACCTTGACAGGCTTGATGAGTGGGCCCGCGTGAATCTCATTAAGTTCAACAAGGCCAAATCCTACCCTTGGCCAGGTTAATCCCCATTATCAATAAAGAGTGGAGGGGGTGAACGGGTAGCTAAAAATATAGGATACAGGTTAACAACTTCAAAATAAATTGCATTTTAGCAACTGAGATTATTATGCTAAAATACCTTTCTCATAATACTGAAATTACTCACATATTTACTCATACACACACACATATATATACAATTATACAAATGAAGTGCTAGGAATAACAAAAAAAGCTTACATGAATTTTTTTTCTCCTTTCTTCCAAATATGGGATTACTTTATAAGGTCAGTAAATGCAGATAAAGCATATACACTAGAGTTAGCTCTTAACTAATATGCAATAGATTAATTTCTGAACTTTAGAAATAGCTTTTAAAACCGCTAAAAATATTGTAATCTGTATTTTTGATGTCACTAGAGCTCAACAAGTGATAAAATGGTTTCGATTGTCTCTTTCATTTTTTTTATCATGTTTTATGAACAAGGATGTGTTCACCTAGTTTAGAAGCATAGCTATACCACTTTCTCTGCAAAATTGCAATCTTCTGACTTAGCCCTGCCCCATGCTCTCCTGCAAACACACACACGGGGTCTGAAACAATGCAGTGAAATAGCATTGCTCAATTGACACTAGTATTCTGGACAATGTGATCCAGTCCTTATGTTCAGTATGTACTGCTCTACTGACATACAGAGCAAAGAGGAAATGGGCTCATTCCCTCTGTTCACTTAACAACCAACCAGTTCTCCCTAATCTGATGCTGGGTTCTTAATACTTGGATGAATCCCCGTATCACTCTGGCAGGCTCTGATGGGACTACTTGTCTAGGGAATGGAAAGTATGAATTCCAGATTGTGTCCCCATTCCGTGCATCCAAAGGCATATCTAATAGACCATGGAATATGTTTGTGGTGAACTTTCTATTGCCTGTCAGTTAAAAATGGCCCGCAATGCAGCCAGATACAGAGTAGGTAAGCCTGACAGTCCATTTTTTTAACTTACAACTATGTATCCATGGGTTCTGTTTTCTGCTGTTAAAATATGTTTAAGTTATTATTGTGGTTGTCATTCTTATTGCTATTGAGGAAAATTGATAGTACAATGTAAAGAGTGTTCCAGGGACTGGGATGTTGGTTTTCCAATTTGAATCCTCAGTGCTTCATGTTTGTGTCTTAAGCAGCTTGAATTACACCAGCAATGCATAAAGACCAAACAGGGCAAGGTCAGCTGCTGAGCAGTGGGGAAACCTATAGACTTTGAGAAATTACTTCTGTGACTGAGTAATGAGCCTTGGATTCTGCAACCCGGCACCTGCCATGAGTACTAAATTAATTGAAAAGGAAAGCCCTTAGAGTCGTTACAGATGCATAAAAGCTGGTGTTAGAGAGTGGTGAATCAAGCAGTAGTCTTTATGAATAGATATTGTGGTGTTTTACAATAATGATCAAAAGCACTATAGCTTGTAACACTATTACTGGACTCTTTATGGATAAGAAGCACTACTCTACTAAGAATTTTTATAGTTCTGAATCTGCCAGGCTTTGTCGTAAGTGGTCGTCTGTAAAAGACTTTAAGTTAACCAGTATTTTTTGCTGTATTACCTTTTCTGCGAGGCCAATGTCTCCATTAATTTCTCTTTATTACATTTCAGTAGATAGAACTGTAGGGCCAAATCCAGAATAAAGAATTTGCATGTGCTTAAGATTTTATGCTGGAAATTGTGATCTAGAAAATCATCTTTGAGATTTTACTTAAA
This sequence comes from Pezoporus wallicus, assembly GCF_028554395.1. Lineage (NCBI taxonomy): Eukaryota > Metazoa > Chordata > Aves > Psittaciformes > Psittacidae > Pezoporus > Pezoporus wallicus. The sequence continues at coordinate 1,082,707 of NW_026641478.1, read as the reverse complement.
GTATGTGCTGTCAAAATTTGAGAGGTGTCATTTCAATGAGTTTTCTGGAAGACTTCAGTTCTTCTTCAAGGCATATGCATAAGGAACCTGACTTTGGTACCTAATGGTAAATTGCTTAACTATGAGGATAGAAACCTGTGATCTATTTTATGCCTATTTTTATCCACTGACTCTTTGTATAAAATACATTTAGCATCCATTCAGAAGACTACCTGAATTTACAAATGTCTAACCCTGTATCACCAAACTCTTTATAGGATCTGACTTCTATTAAATTCATAACTTTAGCAAATATTGAACTGGTAATATTATTTACTGCTGTATAAAGTATACAACATTCAGATATTTCTTCAAAATTTGTGTGGTTCCAGAGTATTTCTTTCTAAAGAGAACCACATTAAATCTTAATCATATAAAGGAAGTTCTGATGTAGTTACGGCATATAACCTTAGTATTATGGCTATAGGAATTTATGGTTATATGGTTACAGTATTAGTTATATATTAGGCTTCTTCTGGGGAAGAATAAGCTTTCTGCATTTTGTTGATATGTAATTAGCCATTTTGTCCTTCTTTTTTTCTAATCTTCTTAAAAGATTGCAAGACCTTCTAATTAAAAATCCGTCTGATAATACTGCAGTGAAACATGTTACTTAAAGGACAGCAAGCTGTGGATTTGTCAACATGCTACATACAGTTACAGAGTAAATATGTAACGTGTTGAGGACCTGGAATTCTGTTGCCAGCAATAAACTCAACAGGCAAGCAATACTATATTAATTTGGGAAAGCCTATTTTATAATCTGTTTAATTGCCACAAGTGGAATAAGCCACAAGGATTCAGAAGAGTATGACAGGCTGACTTCTTTTGAAGCTTTAACAGTTTCAGGCAAGAGGTCCATTTATGGAATTACATTCATCTCACTGTGATTCCTTTAACTGATGCTTCGCTGTTGGTTGCACTACTACTAGGAATTTCTACTGAAGCATTTACAGGCTCATTTCTGCTGATAGGATTAACAAAGCTCTACTTAATCTGGATCAACCAGTGAGTAGATGAAGGTAATAATTTCCTTTTTCTTTCATCCTTTCCCATCCTCAGATTTATGCAACTAGCATCTTTGCTGTTTATTTACATTCTAGGAAAGCATAGTAAAATAAAGTATAAAATATAAAATATAACGCAAAAAAGACTTCCTGATCTCACTTTATTAATTTTTTATGGCCATGGTGCTCATATTTCTATGCAATATATGTTTTCTACGCTACGTGTGCCTTGAAATGCAACCAGTATGAGTTTAAGACAGAACTGTTTTGAAAAGGCCTTTACTGGTCTTCTTAGATGTAAATGAATCTTTTTCATGTATGTGTGAATTTTTTTAAATATTTTTTAAAAATCCTGTATCAGGTGAAACTGTTCTAATGAATTCCACTAAATGTACTGAATTTCACCAATGCTAATACAAATTTTTCTGAAAGAAATGCTGCAAAACTTGTCTAATATTATATCTTCGTACATGACTTCAGTACTGGTGAATGGTCATGAAAATGTTATTTTCTGCATCCATTAAGACATTGCAGTAACTTTTAATTTGCAAGCCCATATGGTACAATCACATAGTTTTCTGACATTAGAGGGCTCTCTGATAGCAGGCAGAATGAGATATGAAATGTTAAATCTCTTCATGCAGTCCAAATTAGTTTGAGTGCAAAAAAGCTTGGGATACTGATTTCTGTATTGCATGAAAGTCTTGATAGTTCAGTGAGAAAGAAAATGTGTCTTGAATTTCTAGGGTGATCAACACAAATTTTCTACCCCTTAGTTTTCTCTGTTCAGAGAACATGTTTCTTCAGATATAGTAAGAAGCCTCATTTTGCCATGTCCCCTCAAAATAAAATAAAACAGTTACAGTGATTCTAATGCACAATGCTGGACTTCATAAAACTCAGAAAGTCTTCAAATTAAACCTTTAGCAAAATGCTTGATATTGCCAGCTGTGGAGACATCATAGAACCTCATTTACCAATCCCACATAAGTCTCTTCGCTGAACAGCTGGTCTAGAAAATGTGTCAGCCATGGAAAGATATTTTCATATCATGGAACTCCACCAAAATCTATGGCAATGTTTTATCTTGGAAAGATGCTGGAACACCATACAGGTATGTTCAAACTGCGGGAGATTCCTCAGAAGATAACATGTTCTTCATTCCTCTTCCCTGTTGATAAACATTTCCTTTATGTTTCTTTATAAAGGTTTGGTTTATGTTTTCTTATGACATAAATTGTATACTATTTTTATATAATAAAGTAGATATTAAAAAGTTGCTAACAATGTTGTTAGCAATACTGAACCATCAAAAAGAAAGGTACTATTAAAGCAAAATTAGTTAAGGCAGGTGATGAACAGTATATAGGTACCATACATAACTTACTGAAGAAACACTTTTTTTTTTTCTCTTTTCTTCAATTTCAGCTTCAAAAGTTTAGGAATCATGCTTACTGCAATTCTTAAATAATCCTATTTCAAAGGCAGAAAAATACAATATCAAAACCATAAGTAAATATCCTTAAGGAAGAAAAAACCTAAAATATAGCATGTTCAAAAAGCTTTCCTTTCCAAGAGCATGCCTCTGTTTTGTGTTTGATTTTCAGTCTTGGAGATGCTGTAACTATTCTTTATTCACATTACAGAAGAGAATTGTTTTTGGAATGTTGTTTTTACAGTTATAAAATGAAAACAAAAGGTAAGTGCTACAAAGATAAAAGTAATTACTTATTACTGTTTATAACTGAGTTTCTACAGTCACACATTCTCCTTTTTCATTCTTGTATTGTGATCTGCATTGCTTCAAAGTAACACACAGGTTTTGCAAAAGATATCTTTGCTCACAGGAAAATAGAAAAAATAAAACTCTGACTTGTAACATGCATTAGACAAGGAAAAGGGTATCTAGAAACTATGACATAAAAAATATCAAACCATAATTAAACATTTTCTTATGCACATAACTAAGTTGTAGGATTTGTAATAGTTACTTTGTACATACACAAAGTTATTCACACCATTTAACATTAGATATTTAACTTCACAAGCTATATTAGAGGACTGAATTCCCTACATGATCTACAAAACCTGGAAAAGAGAATTCATAGCATGTACACTAGGAGCTGACTCGTCCCATTAAGAACCTTATGCTTTAACTTGCTGCTTAGATACAGGGAGTCTATAACCCCTAGCAGTGTGAAGCAGCTTCCATTTTGTAACTTATTTCTGCTGAAAATGCCTGCAGTGATAACCTTTTCTTACAGCTGTAGTAGAGTAACCTTTGTGCTAGAGTACCTGAGGAAATGTAGTACAGTGGATAGAGTAAACTGATAGAATAAAAGGTGTTACAATACCTAACCCCTGTCTGTCTTGGGAAGATTCAGGAGGAATTAACATACTACTATTGTGAGACAAGGGGTATACTGAGAGGACAGGTAAAAATGTTAACAGCGAATGTATTCAAACAGAAATTGGGATGAGGTAGAAATAGGACAACAATGTCAATCCTATACAGCAGCAGCTGGAGCTTCTGAATTTACAGCTAAATTGTGTTAGAGGAATAGCTGTTTCCATCATCGCCCCCACTGACAGAATTTCCAAGTCATCTCGATGCGGTTGGTTGTGACAAACTGGGAAAACAAAAGAATTATAATTCCTTGGCTCTTAGTAGCCTAACCGTGACATGTGCAAAATAAATACACAATGGTGTACACAAAGCTCAGACTGATAGATCTGTTTTTCATATCTGAGAAACTCTAGACTGTATAATATCACCAAAGATACTGCCCCTATGTTTTGTAAAAGTGCTGGTGTTCTCCTGGGTAAATTCTTTTGAAACTAGTGAGTGTTTGAGCTGCTGAAGTATAAAAGGTCGTTCAGATTTTTGTGAAATATTTGTCACAAACACAAATTGTTGCCAAAGATTCAGGCCACATGCCAGGCAGAGTTGGGATAACATGAACTCTGAAGGGAAATCAAGGAGTTGAATGCTTGTTATTGCAGGGCTTGTGTATGTGTGAAAAAGAACCAGATGAAATAACCAAAAAGTATTGAGAGAAAGTAAACAAGAAAATTCTAGAGATATCCATAGAAAGAGCTGTTATTCTGTAATTGAATAGTCTGGAATAGTAGACCACATCCTGTAGACTTCATTCTGATTTATCATTTTTGTCCAGTCTTCACAGGAGCTTGTGTTAGCTTTGTCCAATAATATCAACAGAAGCTTGAAAATTGCTTTTAAAAATAGAGTAGTTAAGAAGTAGGTCATGTGCCTAAAGGTGGTGCGTAAGCAGAATGTGATTTCTTCATTTGGGGCTGGCAGATGAGCTTCTTGAGAGCAACAACTGAGGATGAACAAAGATATCTCAGGACATCTCAGATGGCACTGCCCAGCAAAATTTAGACAATGGAAAAAATCCTTGTATGTCTGAAGCCTTTGGGCTTTTTGTTTTAACTGCGTAAAACTATAGAGAAATTTGAAATAATCTACGTATCTGGAACTGTGGGCTTCCCAGGTACCTTTGTGAAGCCAAAAGACTTGATGTAGTTCTTCAGCAAACAAAGAAAAATGGACAATAAGATCTCTCCTACAACAGCCTCTGATCTGACAAAACTTTCTGAAGGACATAAATTAGGGAGAAATTCCTAAGGGGATTTTCTTACAGTTTCTGACATACACCATTTTCAGCCTCAGGGTAGGACGACAATATGGATGAGATACTCAATAAAATGAGCAACACGGTAAAGTATACCTCAGAAACACAGCCAGAGCCAGGTTGTTGGGTGGCTGATGTTTTTCTGTACTTATGTTTATGGCTAGTGCACCCTGTTACTTCTTGCTGGGCCCTTGTACATCTAATGGAAGTTATTTTGCAGCATCGTGTTCAGACACCTGCATTCAAATATTTAGTTTCCACTAGTGTCTTCTACTATTTATCCATTAGCAAGTGCAAGTAGGACTCCTCCCCTGCCTTCAGCAGCCTAAACTTTACCAGGTCAGAGTCCCAGGGCTTTCTGAGGAAGCAGTCTGGGAGTTTTATAAACCAAATAACCTCAAGCTGTTCAATAAAATGTTTAAAGTGTAAGTACTGTGCCACTAGTGTGATTAGGACCTCAAATGTGCAACAGTGTGGCTATCCTATATCTAATACAATATGAAATTACAGAATGTTTCTACATAATATTGATTTATGAGACCTAGCAATAAAATAACATATGCAGATGGTTTCTATAATGCACTTGGAGCACCTCAGAAAGATTCTCACAGTAAGAGGCACCTTTGCATAGTGGGATAAACTCCAGAGACAAGTGTGCTACGTTAGTACCAGTGTCAAGCTGACATTTCAGGGTCAGTGAACAAATGTCCTAAAGCCCAAGTGTTTATTTTTGAGAAATTTCATATGTAATGACCTTGACTTTACATTCTTTTTTAGGTATGCATATGACCTCTATCCAAACCACAGTTTGCTGTGATTTACTTCAAGAATATTGTTCCTGCAGTATGAAAATGAATTAATCAAAGTTTGATACAGTGCCTTTCCTTTCCCATTTGTGCTTTTATTCTTTCTCATGTGTTGATGAAATAGAGTAAGGACTTTGAATTATTAAAGCACGTGCACCCACACATACATACACACGTATATTCCTATGTATGTAGGATTTACTTCCCTGATCTCCAATTTGCAACCATATGAAACATAAAAATGTATCAAAACAAGGAAGATCCAGTTCACTAACAAACCAGTTGGTAATTTTTCATGTGTGCCTAGCAAGGTTACTTTTCTGCTTACTTTTTAGGATGAAAGCAACTGTACAAAAAGATTGTTATGGAATTTACCCTAGCAGAGTTGCCATGAATCATGTCAATAGAAGATACAAGGATTTAGTCACAAAACCTCACAGATCTACAGATTATAATCTTGTTTGCCTTTATCATTGCAAGGAGACATGTCCGCTATGTTTCGAAAGCAAAACCCTGATCTTTAGGGACTACAGAAAACAATCCTTTCATTGGAACATTGTAACATAAAGTAAGTCATACATGTGGGCAATCCCCAATTGTATGAGATTTAACAAGCCTAAGTGTCAGATTTTCTGCCTGGGACGGGATAGTCCTGGTTATATGTACAAACTGGGGAATGAAAGGTTGAAGAGCGGCCTATAGAAAGTAGATTTATGGATTTGGGTTGATGCTAAATTGCATATGAGTCAACAGCGTGCCCTGGCAGCCAAAGGGCCAAGTGCGTCCTGAGGGGCATCAAGCACAGCCTAGCAAGCTGGTTGAGGGAGTTGACTGTCCCACCCTGCACTGCACTGGTGCAGCCCCACCTCCAGTACTGTGTGCAGTTTGGGGTGCCACAATGTAAGGACATTAAACTATTCGAGTGTGTCCAGAGGAGGGTGAAGAAGATCATGAAAGGCCTCGAGAGCAAAATTCCAAGGAGCACCTGTCATTTGACTTGTTCAGCTTGGAGAAGAGAAGGCTAAGGGGTGACATCATTGCAGTCTACAGCTTCCTCAAGGTGGACAGAGGAGGGGGAGGTGCTGGCCTCCTTTCTCTGGTGACCAAGTATAGGATATAAAGAAATGGAACGAAGCTGTGTCAGGGGAAGTTCAGGCTGAACATTAGGAAATGGTTCTTCACTGAGAGTGTGGTCGGCCACTGAAACAGGCTCCCCAGGGAAGTGATCATGGAACTAAACCTGTCAAAATTCAAGGTATCTCTGGACAATGCTCCTAGTCGTACAGGGTAGGTAGTCCTGTGAAGGGTAGAAAAGTTGGACTTGATGATCCTTGTGGGTATCTTCCAACTCAAGATATTCTATCACTCTATTCTATGATTCTAAGTCTTTGGAATTGAAGTTTTCAGTATAAAATGAAAAAACTAAAATCTTGCAGCTGTTACTAAAAATAGATATGTGCACAAGAAATGCAACAGCAACAGCTGTGTGCCACACCTATTTAACAGGGCCTGGGTGAGGGGAGGAGGTAACAGATGATGATTATTAGTTATTCACAGGCATCTGGCTGTTACACTTTACCCTTATATTGTGGTTGAAAGAGTGGACTTCCAATCTGAGTAGTCTTCTTCGTGTTTTTATAAAGCAGTTGTTAATACTGGTAGTGACTGCTACCTTAGAAAAGTACTAGTGTTCATGAGAAGATGAGAGACCAATCTTGTTATAAGAGGAATATCTTTGTTTATTCATTGAATGGGATGCATGGTATAACAGAGACATTAGCAGTTTAAGATATTCCATATTGTCTGTCCGTGAGAGACAAAGTCTAACCTTGTTATGAAGAGGATATTTGCCATGGGTAAAGTCTCATTAAATCACAGATATAGATCTGGCCCTATGCCCTCTGTTGCTTTTGCATCACATTAATGTGTAGACTTTTCCCACATCTACCTGTACCTGAAACAGGAGGAAGGCTAGTTGGACTGTTCATCCCTCTGGTGTCTTCCAATTCCTCTCAAAGGCTTCAATAAAGGGAACAAAGGACAGCAGTCCTAATGCAGCTGTGAGGTTCCTGGAATTATCTGGCCAAATGTCCCAGTGGATTGATTCAATAAGACATATACCTAAGAGAGAATGGACCCTCAGTGATACATACAGTGACCTTGGCTCCTGTATTGACAGCACTACCACTGTGTTGCTGCAGTGTCATCCCGAGATAGAAAAACGTTTCTCAGTAGCTTTCCACTGGCTTGATGATTTCTGTCTATTTTGCAACACAGAACATGCCATATGAAGACATTTTTCATGCTTCATCATAAATTATCTTGCAGATTTAATCTCTAGGCTGAAATCTTTGTCCTTCAAAATCTGTGGGTATTTTTGCTGGATTTCAGCTGATCTGCAATTTCATTTTGGTATCTCTTTAAGACCTGAACTTCATGTTTCATGGGCAGATTTGCTTATTTTTTTTCCTGGATTCATGATGCATGGAGTTGGAATCTAATAGATTTTGAGGGTTCTGCCATTCCATTCTCTGATTTGTCATAGTGGTTAAGTATTCAGGGAATATTTAAAAAAAAAAAATTAATTGCAAATTGCATTTTAACTTATTACATGGTAGAAATTTGGGTTCTGTGAGACAGGCAGAGATTAAAGAATTTTCAAGACAAGAAAGTTAGAGATATTATGTTTTACTACACTCTCTTATTCATTACTACACTCTCTTATTTTAGGCTGAGAAAGTTGGGGCTTAGGCTGAGAAAGTTGGGGATGTTCAGTCTGGAGAAGAGAAGGCTCTGTGGAGACCTCATAGCAGCCTTCCAGTATCTGAAGGGGGCCTGTAGGGATGCTGGGGATGGACTGTTCATTAGGGACTGTGGTGACAGGACAAGCGGTAATGGTTAAATGGGGAAGTTGAGATTTGATATAAGGAAGAAATTCTTTCCTGTTAGGATGGTGAGGCACTGGAATGGGTTGCCCAAGGAAGTTGTGAATGCTCCATCCGTGGCGGTGTTCAAGGCCAGGTTGGACAGAGCCTTGGGTGACATGGTTTAGTGTGAGGTGTCCCTGCCCATGTCAGGGGGGTTGGAACTACGTGATCTTAAGGTCCTTTCCATCCCTAAGTATTCTATGATTCCATGATTCTATTTCCTTCCTATGTATGCATACCCATTAAAATATCTCTGAAATGTCCTTAAGTAACGTACCAGTTCTACTTAATTGCCATGGATTAGTTCCGTACTTTTCAGCATTTGATTCCAGTTTAGGATAGAGGTTTTTCAACTTGCATTTCTGTTCTATGTCAAACAAGAAACCAAAGAGCAACACCTGCACAGGTTCATCTACCTGGTTTTGTTACTGTTGATACTTTTAAACATCAAATGTTTCAAAAAGAACATGAGCCCTCTGGGTATCTGTCGTGATTTAAGCCCAGGCTGTAAACCAGAACCACGCAGCCCTCACGCTCCCTCCCCCTTGCTTTCTCCCCGGCCCCTACTTCCAGAAGGATGGGGATGAGGATCGAAAGAATGCAACTCCCACAGGTTGAGATAAGAACAGTCCAGTAACTAAGGTATAACATAAATCAATATTGCTACCACCAGTAATAATAATGATAATGGAAATAGCAAGGGAAGAGAATACAATACCACCCGCCAATACCGAGCCCGACCGAGCAGTGAGCCAGCCCTTCCGGGTAGCTCCCAGTTTACCTCTGGGTAATGATGTGCTGTGGTATGGAATACCTCTTTGGCTAGTTTGGGTCAGGTGTCCTGTCTCTGCTTCCTCCCAGCTTCCCCTCATCCCTGGCAGAGCATGAGACTCAGAAAGTCCTTGGCCAGGCTAAACATTTGAGCAGTAACTAAAAACATCGGTGTTATCAGGTCTGTTTCCAGGCCGAACGTCAAAACCACAGCGCTGCACCAGCTACTAAGAAGGAGAAAAATGACTGTTACTGCTGAACCCAGGACAATATCTTCTTTTATTTGCTACAGATATCTAATTCTACATGTTATGAGTCTATCTGCTCTCTCACTAATGGGTACTGGCAAATTCAAGTGGAATATTTGGCTCTCAACTACCTTGTAAGCGTTGGTAAATAGTTACTTCACAAAACCTCTCTTATTTATCCATCTTTTCAGAGGGGAAAACACTTTTCTCAGAATTGATGACTACTTATTTTTCAGCTAAAGTAAATACAGATCTATATCTCTTTTCATTTGTGCAGGAAGCTGACACATTCTGTCACAACATAGCATGAATAAATCGGAAAGTGACAGCTTCCTGGCAAAATTTTAAAGAGATAAACATCTATTTTTGTTTAAACAGCTACTAAAAAAAAAATGGATAGAAGCTTTCCAAGCTGAAAGGCTGTGGAATATGTAAGTGTTGCAAAGTGGCAAATGAATGCAGAAGTAAGATTGTGAAACTTATTGTTGCACCTACTATTTTCACTGTATATGTATATGCACAGGTATGTGAAACAATACAGCAAACACTGAATTTTATTATTTTTTAGAAGGATAAATAACTAGATTAAAAAAAAAATTGTAGGAATGCATTTTTGCATACTTGCATGCTGTATCTGACAAGGTTTTGGTAGTTGGGGAATGGGTGTAGAGGATTGGCTTCTGTGAGAATAGATCAGGAGCTGATCTCGTGTAGGAGAGAGCTAGTTTCATCCAGCTCCAAAACAGACCTGCCACTGTCCAAAACAGACCCCATCAATGCTGCTGGTGGTGCCTTTATGATTACATTTTTTAAAAAGTAAAACATGCTGCATAGAAACTGTGAGAGAGAAGTGAGAAAATGTGAAACAGCTCTGCAGACACCAAGGTCAGTGAAGAACGATGGGGAGGAGGTGCTTCAGATGCTGGAGCAGTTTCCCCTGCAGCCTTCGGTGCAGAGTATGGTGAGGCAGGCTGTGCCTCTGTGGACCATGGAGGTCCATGGTGGAGCAGATATCCACGAGGACCCCACACTGGAGCAGGTGAATATGCCCCGAAGGAAGTCCACACTGGATCAGGCTCCTGGCAGGAGCTGTGGCCCATTGAGAGGAAGCCACACAGGAGCAGGTTTTCTGACATTGGCAATAAATAAAACTAATCTTCCCCAAGCCGAGTCTTTTTTGACTGTAACAGTAATTGATAAGTAAACTCCCTTTCTTTAGCTGAACCCATGACCTTTTTCTTCTTGTTTTCCCCTACCCCGTCTTGATGAGGAGGGGGAGTGAGTAGCTTGGTGGGCACTTGGTGGCCAGTCAGGGTTAACTTACTATACACATTAATAGATAGAATGATTACAGGTTCTTACACCAATGGATTAAAAATTCTCCAGACAGTTACTGGTTTCTTTTTGCTCACAATCAACAGGATGAAGAGATAACAGAAGTTCTTTTACTATATTTCCTAAGTTTGAATTCAGAAATGGTAAGGAGGAAGAAAAAAAAAAAAGATAAATGAAAAAGAAATCTCATAAGGATGATAATTATTTTGAGAAACTAAATATGAGCTGGCAGTGTGCACTCATGGCCCAGAAAGCCAAACATATCCTGGGCTGCATCAAAAGGAGCATGACCACTAGGTTGAAGGAGGTGGTCCTGCCCCTCTACTCTGCTCTCATGAGACCTCACTTGGAGTATTGTGTGCAGTTCTGGTGTCCTCAGCATAAAAAGGACATGGAACTGTTGGAACAAGTCCAGAGAAGGGCCACAAGGATGATCAGGGGACTGGAGCACCTCCTGTATGAAGGCAGGCTGAGAAAATTTGGTTTGTTCAGCCTGGAGAAGAGAAGCTGCATGAAGACCTCATAGCAGCCTTCCCGTATCTGAAAGGGGATATAGGGATGCTGAAGAGGGATTTCTCATTAAGGACTGTAGCAATAGAACAAGGGGTAATCTGTTCAGACATGAACAGGGAAACTTAAGATCGCATATAAGGTTAGTTAGAGGGTAGTGAGGCACTGGAACGCGTTGCCCGAGGAAGTTGTGACTGCTTCATCACTGGCAGTGTTCAAGGCTGGGTTGGACAGTGCCTTGAGTGACATGGTTCAGTGTGAGGTGTCCCTGCCCATGTCAGGGGGATTGGAACTAGATAATTTTAAGGTCCTTTCCAACCCTAACTATTCCATGATTCTATGATAATTCTACGTACAGAGGAATGCGAAAGTAGGATTGGGTAAAGGATAAGTTTGGGTAAGACATGCAGCAGCTGAGAAAAGGTCAGAGAAAGGATAGAAAATTTATACCATTGTGTGAAAGGAAAGCAGGAAAGATTATTGTCAAGGAAAAGAAAACAGAAAGAGTGAAACGCTGGGAATGGGGGGAAAGACTGTAAAATCACAAGAAAGAGAAGGTAAAAGATCTGAATAAAGGAAGAGGAATCATTGGATAATCTAGCCAAATATCACAGGGATAAGTGATGTGAAAAAACAATGAGATAAAATAAAGTTGCTTTGCTTTATTTTACTGGGTTTATAGGTTTTTTTAGGCTCTTACTTTAGCCTTACAAAGCTAAAAGGAGAATGCTTACAAGGATTGCTGTCCAGGGGCTATGTGCAACTTCCCTCATTATGAACACTAGGTATCTCTGTCAGATATTGGCAAACAACTCTGAGCATGAAAATGGTTTTATTAGTTCAATTTTGTAAATGGAGGAATAGAGGTAGCAACTAATCATTTTCCTAGGACTTCAGTGCACTCATAATCATAAAGCCAGGTTAACTATATTCTAAACCTAGTGCTGAAATTTCAGATTCGAGCTCTTCTTGTGTTGCATGTATTGCTGTTGAAATATATTGCATTTGATAGAATCATAGAATAGTTAGGGTTGGAAAGGACCTTAAGATCATCAGGTTCCAACCCACTTGTAAAGGGCATGGACACCACGCACTAGACCATGTTGCCCAAGGCTGTGTCCAACCTGGCCTTGAAAAACACCAGGGATGGAGCGCTCACTACTTCCTTGGGCAACCTATTCCAGTGCCTCACTACCCTCACAATAAAGAACTTCTTACTTATATCCAATCTAAACTTCCCCTGTTTAAGTTTTAACCCGTTACCCCTTGTCCTGTCACTACAGACCCTAATGAAGAGTCCTTCCCCAGCATCCCTATAGGCCCCCTTCAGATACTGGAAGGCTGCTAGGAGGTCTCCATGAAGCCTTCTCTTCTCCAGGTTGAACAGCCCCAACTTTCTCAGCCTGTCTTCATACGGGAGGTGCTCCAGCTCCCTGATCATCCTCGTGCTCTACTCTGGACTTGTTGCAACAGTTCCATGTCCTTTTTATGTTGAGGACACCAGAACTGCACACAATACTCCAAGTGAGGTCTCACGAGAGCAGAGTAAAGGAGCAGGATCACCTCCTTCGACCTGCTGGTCACGCTTCTTTTGATGCAGCCCAGGATATGGTTGGCTTTCTATGTTGCGAGTGCACACTGCTGGCTCATGTTCATTTTCTCATCAACCAACACCCCCAAGACCTTCTCTGCAGGGCTGCTCTGTATCTCTTCTTTGCCCAACCTGTAGCTGTGCCTGGGATTGCTCCGACCCAGGTGTAGGACCTAGCACTTGGCATGGTTAGACTTCATGAGGTTGGCATCAGCCCACCTCACAGGTGTGTCAAGGTCCCTCTGGATGGCACTCCTTCTCTCCAGCATATCAATGAAACCACACAGCTTGGTGTCATCGGCAAACATGCTGAGGGCACACTCAATCCCACTGTCCATGTCAGAGACAAAGATGTTGAACAAGACCGGTCCTAACACCAGTGTCTGAGGGACACCACTCATTACTGGTCTCCAGCTGGACATTGAGGCGTTGACCACAACTCTGCGTGCAGCCATCCAGCCAGTTCTTTATCCACCGAGTGGTTCATCCATCAAACTGATGTCTCTCCAATTTAGAGACAAGGATGTCATGCAGGACAGTGTTGAACACTTTGCAGAAGTCCAGGTAGATGACATCAACTGCTCTACCCCTTTCCATCAGTTCTGTAGCCCCATCATAGAAGGCCACCAAATTGGTTAGGCAGGATTTCTCCTTAGTGAAGCCATGCTGGCTGTCACCCAGCACCTTGTTGTTTTTCATGTGCCTTAGCATGCCTTCCAGGAGAGTCTGCTCCAAGATTTTGCCAGGCACAGAGATGAGACTGACTGGTCTGTAATTCCCCAGGTCATTCATTTTCCCCTTCTTGAAGATGGGGGTTTATATTACCCTTTTTCTAGTCTTGGGAACTTCACCTGACTGCCATGGTTATTTATGCATATTGAGATCAGTATAGAACTCACAGAAGAAGGAGAGTTTGGTTTGGATTTAAATGAAGTATATCTTCAATTTCCATCATGTTTCTCACTTAACACTAGAGGACAACTCTTTTGCAAGCATCTGCAGTGTCAGTAATTCCATTAACAAAGAAGGCACTGTATTATCAACATACTGTAGCTTCATTTTAATGTGTCATTTGCACTTCAAAGTCACATAACTTTTATTATGGTAAATCAATTAAAACTATTTCTCATGATAATTTATCTTCTACAGAGTTTATCATCTCAGAGAATGCAATATTTCCCAATTTAACTTCCAAGACAAAAGTGATGCAATTTGAATGCCTTTTACTGAGCTTATTAAGCATAAAGATCACAGAAATTTCAAACCCTGAAAGATAACTGTTTCATCTATGTGATAAAACGTAAGTCACATTTTAGTAACTTACTGGAGGTACTAGGAGACAGTATGCTAATTAGTAATATAACCTCATTTAATCATTTGGTACGTCTCTTGTTTTAAATGATAGTCTGTCTAGAATAGATATCCAGCTTGATACAAATACGAAATAAAATCAAGGGAAGCTACTGTATATGCAATAAAGCTTTGTATAACATTCATTTGATTATGCTTTTCTTTGTGTGTTTATAATCCAGGAATCACCTTGAAATAAAGTAAACATTTCAAAGATCTTTTAAGGAAGAACAGAGGTTTGTATGGAAAATGTCCCCTTCAGAAGGGAAAGGTGGGTCTTCTTAACTCCTTAACTAGCAGAAATTGTCAGAACTTCAGGGAAGTCAGGAGAAAAATGTCAGTGTACAGGAGTTGAAAACTTGGTGATGTACAAGTGTTAAAAAACTACAATGAGGCAAAAAACACCCAGCAGGGATACAACAACCGCCCCCTTGCAATGCGGAAGCATTAATATGATATGAAAAGCTCACTGTATCTTTAGTGCTTATATTTGAGTGTAACTCATTTTTTCTTTAGTGTCATAAGGCTTGATTTTCAAATGCTTTTTTTCAAATGTGCTTAGGTGCATCTGCCCCTGTCTTGCACTGTGATTTGTACTCTAAGCTATTCAAAAGGTTTTTAAAACACTGCAGTTTCTAGTCCCTGTCTCTTCTTTACGTAGAAGTACTAGGTTCACACATTACTTTATAATATGGGTGAAACTGACAAAAAAGAAACTACCAAGTAAGAGCATAATAGCCCTTGACTCCTAAAATCAGACCATGTAAGTGTATGCAGAGCAGTAGCAAAAATAGTCCCAACAAAAAGTCAGGCCTCTGGCCTCTTTTTTTTTGCATCTGCACTAGCAGTAAATAATTGCTGCACCTAAGCCCTAGGCTTCAGCAGAAAGCGGGAGAGCTGTTACTGGGTAGTGTAAGTCATTTAATCACTCGTGGCTTCTTCCTCATGGCTCACCACAGGAGTCATTGCTGAATGCTGGCTCTCAGCTAGAGTAAGTGGTTTGGGCTGGAGCAGGATAACTGGGAACCCTGGACTGCCCTTAGAGCTAAAGCAGAATGCATACTGACTATTTAGAGGTCAGGCATAATCGCTTGGCCTTTTTTTGGTCTCTGTTTCTGAATCTGAAGTATAGAAGATGCTTCTACTGCAGGTGGAGTTTATGTTTATATTTCACATGGTGAGGAAGACTAAACTGTTGAAAGTATTCTCTCTCACTTGCTCTACAGAAATTATTCTGAGAACAAATTTAATTTCGTGTCATTCCATGCAGCCTTGCCCATACAGTCGTGTCTTATCAGTTCATTCTTTTGGCTCTAAGACCTTTGGCGCATTGCTGGATTTTATTAACAAGTGATGTAAATATCATTGAAAAAGGGGTTTCTGACAGTGCCTGGGGATATAACTACTTAAAAGGGATGATGTCCATATAAAAGAAAAGAAAATTTAAAAAGAAAAGCTGCATTAATGATGTGATTTGTTGTACAACTTTATAATCTCCCAAGGGAGGTGGTAGAATCCTTACTAAGTAATGGAAAACCACACATCTCCTGAGGACTAGAGCATATGGGAACTAAAACTGAACAGATCTTATCTAAGCTAAAACTGGCCAGTCTCTCTTGACATTACAATATTCGCAAAGGAGCAGCAGAACAGATAGGCAACATTTTCCAACTGCTTGTATTTGTATATGAAGTGCAAGCTCCTACACCTGGATCGGGGCAACCCCAGTCACAGCCACAGGTTGGGCAGAGAAGGGATTCAGAGCAGCCCTGCAGAGAAGGACTTGGGGGTGCTGGTCATTGAGAAACTTCACATGAGCTGGCAGCGTGCACTCATGGCCCAGAAAGCCAAACATATCCTGGGCTGCATCAAAAGAAGCATGACCAGCAGGTCAAAGGAGGTGATCCTGCCCCTCTACTCTGCTCTTGTGAGACCTCACCTGGAGTATTGTGTGCAGTTCTGGTGTCCTCAACATAAAAAGGACATGGAACTGTTGCAACAAGTCCAGAGGAGGGCCACGAGGATGATCAGGGGACTGGAGCACCTCCCGTATGAAGACAGGCTGAGAAAGTTGGGGCTGTTCAGCCTGGAGAAGAGAAGGCTGCATGAAGACCTCATAGCAGCCTTCCAGTATCTGAAGGGGGCCTATAAGGATGCTGGGGAGGAGCTATTCATTAGGGACTTGAGCGGTAGGACAAGCGGTAATGGGTTCAAACTTAAACAGGATAAGTTTAGGTTAGATATAAGGAAGAAGTTCTTTATTGGAGGGTAGTGAGGCACTGGAATGAGTTGCCCAATGAAGTAGTGAGGGCTCCACCCATGGTGTTTTTCAAGGCCAGGTTGGACAGAGGCTTGGGTGACACAGTTTAGTGTGTGGTGTCCCTGCCCATGACAGGGGGGTTGGAACTAGATCATCTTAAAGTCCTTTAAAACCCTAACTATTCTATGATTCTAAGCTTCTATGTTCCAAAATTATTTCCCTTGATGATGATTATTTGTTACTATGCAAAACAACTATTTGTTATTTTGTATGGAATGTTGTCCTTAAATTAATCATTTCATGTAATGCCTTCCAAGCAAGCAAAGAATGAGCTATTCTTTTTTATAATTAGCCTGGAAAATGCTTGCTTAAGAATTGGCATTTAAGGCTTGCTTTTTACACAAGTAAAAGGGGGTTTTCTATTGACTTCAATGGGAATAGTCAAAAAGCCAGTTTCTCAGGAGAACCTGAAGCCTTTTGAAATTGGTTGTATTTAACTTTACTCACTATATGGAAGAAAATGCTTAGTATCTCATTGACAAAACCCCTTTGGTCTAGGCTTACCCACTGCTGAAGTCATTACAACACCTAGTAACATTTTGAGAACAGAACTGCATTTTTAACCCATGAAGGACCCAAATATCCCTTATTTTGTGCTTTGTTTAGTCCTCTGAACTTTTGAAAACAAATATAAAATTCTACTCTATCACTGCTTTAGATTTCGCAATGTAATTATTCTTTCTTTCCTTTCATGAAAGGGGAGTTTCATCTACATTCTACATTTCAGCTACTGGAGAAGACCCACTTATGCAAGGTTATGTATAAGAATTGTTTTTCATCCACTAGAATTATGCATCAAGACATTTGGACTATAATGCAAAAAACTGCCTATTATATTACCAACTGATTGTGTTATTAAAATGTTACTGGAGTGCTGCACTTTGATGGTTTCATGCAGTCAGAATCCAACAAACATCATTTTAGAATCCCATCTTCACATTACTATTTTTAAGGGTATTGATTTTTTTTCTAATAGCCTTTCTGAACTGTTTCTTGGGTTCAATGAGGTTTCTTTATACTCTAATTACAGAAAGCTTACTGGAGATAATACTATTTTTAAAGACTTTTTTTCAGTTTAGTTCTGTTTTGATATGCTGACATTTATGTAAATAAAGACCTGCTTACTCAGTTTCAATATACAGTAGTCTTAAAAAACAGAAAGAGCTCATAATAAATATGAAACTAGATCATGCCTTTTTGTAAACACATCTGCAAGCCTGACTGCATCTCACTAAGCATTTTATAGGTACATTACACTACTTCGCTCACACTGAAGACACCTCAAATTTTTATTTTTATTTTTTCTAACCATCATATGAACAAACTTTGTCTTATGTTTAGACTGGAAAATATCCAGTACCTGTTTATGATCTAAAGATTCAGGAAAGCATAAGGATTATTACTGATAGTAAAGTGTTTCTTTACACCTGTGTGTCATATACTAAACTTTAGGAGAAGTCAGCAGAAGTGTCACTTTCTAGAACTGTGTGGTCTATTTTATGTAGAGATCCAAACCTAAAATGAATTGCCTTTCACTTGTGTAAATGTGAAAAGTTTGGAACAAAGTTAACTGACATGCATAAGTATATAACCAATGGTAATGAGGGATGGTTTGTAAACATCCTATTGTTACAGTTTGAACAAGAGCCCTGAAAACAATTATAACAATGCTTTGTTTCATTTCCCTCACCACCCTCCCTCCCCCTGCCTCCACACTTTAAAGCTCAGATTCATCATAAACTGTCTAGGAACTGGTTTAAGGAACAATTTAGGACAAACTCATCTATGAGTTCCCCTACTTGCAATGATACAGTGCTCTAACAGACTACACTAGACCACCTTCCCATCTAGTCCTCTTTTTATTAAGATTTTTACCACTCTACTCTACAACATATTCCTACAGTGAACACAGAAAATGTAAGATTAGTTCTTTTTTAAGAAGTCAGCAAGAGCTATTTTAATGTTCCCAAGAAATTAAATATTGTTTTGTTATCAGTTATATAATCCTATAAACTGTAGAAGGACAAATATATGTACAAATGCAGTCATGGCTTCAGCATTAAGTATGTAAGACGAGATTAAGGCATTCTTGAAAATGGAAGAGCAAATTCTAGAATCATTAGGGCTGGAAAGGACATTAAGATCATCTAGCTCCAACCCCCATGCCATGGGCAGGGACACCTTACACTAAATCATATCACCCAAGGCTTCGTCCAACCTGGCCTTGAACACTGCCAGGGATGGAGCATTCACAACATCCTTGGGAAACCTATTCCAGTGCCTCACCACACTAACAGGAAAGAATTTCCTTCTTCTATCCAACCCAAACTTCCCAAGTTTAAGTTTTAACCCATTACCCTTGTCCTGTAACTACAGTCTCTAATGAAGAGTCCCTCTCCAGCATCCCTATAGTCCCCCTTCAGATACTGGAAGGCTGCTATGAGGTCTCCATGAAGCCTTTTCTTCTCCAGGCTGAACAGCCCCAACTTTCTCAGCCTGTCTTCATATGGGAGGTGCTCCAGTCCCCTGATTATCCTCGTGGCCCTTCTCTGGTCTTATTGCAACAGTTCCATGTCCTTTTTATGTTGAGGACACCAGAACTGCACACAATACTCCAGGTGAGGTCTCACGAGAGCAGAGTAGAGGGGCAGGATCACCTCCTTTGATACAGTTGGCTTTCTGGGCTGCAAGTGCACACTGCTGGCTCATGTTCATTTTCTCATCAACCAACACCCCCAAGTCCTTCTCTGCAGGGCTGCTCTGTATCTCTTCTTTGCCCAACCTGTAGCTGTGCCTGGGATTGCTCTGACCCAGGTGTCAGAGCACCTATTCTATTTAAACTTTGCGTGGCAAAGTGCGCTTCAATGATAATAAAATAATAGTGTGTTAAATGCACGTAATAACTTTTAAAATCTGCAAATATGTTTTGTATTTTCCTGATCTAGTCTAATGATGGGGAATGATGCACATTTTAATGAACCTGAAAAACCTGTCTACTTATCTTCCATCTCCAAGGATAGATATGCTTCTAGAGGAACCGTGGAAGGTATTCACAAAAACCCTGAATTCACTCTTTCAGAAACTACTTTCTTATTTTAGTATCATAGATAACACTCAATTATTCATGTTTCTCATGATGCCTATTATGAAATGAAGAAAATCTTATATTCAGAGGTATTTGCAGTGAAACATGGGGTGAAGAAACAATGTCAAGAGTTAGGGTCATGGAAAGACCTTTGAAATCTCTGTGCTATTCAAAGACTTAATGCTGAGAAGAGTCAGAGAATTCATACTAATTTAGTTCAGCATTTCTTCATAGCCATTCTATTGGGTTTCTTTCCTCTAAAAAGGGGATAACTGACTTGGCTATGATAACTGACTAACTAAACAGGTCTATATCAAAGTGTAGGGGTTTTTTTTTGTTTGGTTTGGTTTGGTTTCTTGTGGGTTGTTTGTTCATTTGTTGTTTTTTTTTTAATTAACAATTGATCTGACAAAGCCATTTTGGGGGTTGATTCTGTCCAGGTATAGATGATTACAATTGTCTAAACAAGAGAGTACTAAACTCTTTCACTGTCAGTTTTCTGACTCATTTGATAAGTATGCGTAAGGTGTGTTTTACACTAAACATGCAAGCTTTTCATTGACTGTAAGAAGCTAGAATGACTAGCTCAGCTAGTCACTCAACTAAGCCAGTAAAGGTGTCTGTAGTGTAGACACCTGTATTTACTCCTGCTAACTTTCCATAGAATTACACCTCAGCTTCCCTAGGTCTCTACTGTTATATTAGCTGAGTAGGCACTTCTAATGATTATGTTTTCAGTGTCAGCCAGAATATTGGGCTGATCCCAGGATGACATAGGTGGCCTGCTGAAAAAAAGGAAGCTGAAAATTACTGTGGTTTCAGTGTGAACTCTGCCTTTACAATGCTTCAAGCCACATAAGTTGGCAAAACTAGTCATAACTGTGCAAAGTGCTTAACAATATACTGTGCGAAAACATGGCCAGATATAAGAAAGGGTTTGGATGCCTGGAATTAGGTCCTTCAATTGAAACCCCTGAGTTCAAAGCTGCAAATCTGAAAACCATGTGTACATAGCTGCTACATCTTTTGAGAGTTTTCTCATGCATACATGATGCTGATATCCCACCAGATGTCAGAAATTAGTCCTTTTTACATCTAATAGAACCACTTCAGCTAATAGAGTTTCTTCAGAAAAACTCCATCTGCAGTTAAGTAGGTCTTACTAAATTGTGCAAGCATAGCTGCTTTCATTTAAGAGGTCAGAGAAAAAAGTTCAGCCTTCGTTTTCATATAAAAGCTTAGTAATCACAATATTTACCAGAGTTTTTGAGTACAATCCCTGTCTGTCAAGGAAGACTTTGTACGAGTTCATCTTATAGAGTAGTGCAGAAATGACATAGAAGAAAAGGGAAACAAAAGGAAAGGAGCTCATGCTCTTGTACTTTTAAGAAATTCTCTTTTAGACTGTCTTCTTGGGTAAGCACATATGGAACTAAGACACTGTCTCCCAGAATGCGGGAGCACAGCTGCATTTACCTTTCTCAATATCCAGCACAGACGGGCATTTCTATAGAGTGACAGTAACAAATGAGATGAATGTGAACACAGGGATGAAGAGAAGTACTTGGAAATCTTCTTGTTTCTATGACAATGTTTGTTTATTTTTAAGATGAAAGAAAAACCAAACCAAACCCCATATTATAAAAAATAGTATTAAGGACAAGGCCAGAATCTAGGGACTGTGTTTCTGAAGTCAGTCATTTATTTCACCTAGAATGCAATCATAGAATCATAGAACAGTTAGGGTTGGAAAGGACCTTAATATCATCAAGTTCCAACCCCCCTGCAGTGGGCAGAGACATCTCACAATAAACCCTCTCACTCAAGGCCTCGTCCAACCTGGTCTTGAAAGCTGCCAGGGATGGAGCATTCACAACCTCCCTGGGCAACCTATTCCAGTGCCTTACCACCCTAACAGGAAAGAATTTCCTCCTTATATCCAATCTAAACTTCCCCTGTTTAAGTTTTAACCCGTTGCCCCTTGTCCTATAACTACAGTCTTAATAAAGCGTCCTTCCCCAGCATCCTTACAGGCCCCCTTCAGATACTGGAAGGCTGCTATGAGGTCTCCACGCAGCCTTCTCTTCTCCAGGCTTAACAGCCCCAACTTTCTCAGCCTGTCTTCATATGGGAGGTGCTCCAGTTCCCTGATTATCCTCGTGGCCCTTCTCTGGTCTTGTTGCAACAGTTCCATGTCCTTTTTATGTTGAGGACACCAGAACTGCACACAATACTCCAGGTGAGGTCTCACGAGAGCAGAGCAGAGGGGCAGGATCATCTCCTTTGATCTTCTGGTCATGCTCCTTTTGATGCAGCCCAGGATATGGTTGGCTTTCTGGGCTGCAAGTACACACTGCTGGCTCATGTTCATTTTCTCATCAACCATTTTCTCATCAACCAACACCCCCAAGACCTTCTCTGCAGGGCTGCTCTGAATCTCTTCTTTGCCCAACCTGTAGCTGTGCCTGGGATTGCTCTGACCCAGGTGTAGGACCTAGCACTTGGCATGGTTAAACTTCATGAGGTTGGCATCCGCCCACCTCACAGGTGTGTCAAGGTCCCTCTGGATGGCATTCCTTCCCTCCAGTGTATCAACCAAACCACACAGCTTGGTGTCATCGGCAAACTTGCTGAGGGCGCACTCAATCCCACTGTCCATATCACCAAGAAAGGTGCTGAATAAGACCGGTCCCAACACCGATCCCTGAGGGACACCACTCATTACTGGTCTCCAGCTGGACATTGAGGCATTGACCACAACTGGCCATCCAGCCAGTTCTTTATCCACTGAGTGGTCCATCCATCAAATTGATGTCTCTCCAATTTAGAGACAAGGATGTCATGTGGGACAGTGTTGAATGCTTTGCAGAAGTCCAGGTAGATGACATCAACTGCTCTACCCCTTTCCATCAGTTCTGTAGCCTCATCATAGAAGGCCACCAAATGGTCAGGCAGGATTTGCCCTTAGTGAAGCCACGCTGGCTGTCACCAAGCATCTTGTTGACTTTTATGTGCCTTAGCATGCCTTCCAGGAGAATCTGCTCCAAGATTTTGCCAGGCACAGAGATGAGACTGACTGGTCTGTAATTCCCCAGGTCATTCATTTTCCCCTTCTTGAAAATGGGGGTTATATTTCATTTTTTCCAGTCATCAGGAGCTTCACCTGACTGCCATGATTTCTCAAATATGATGGCCAGCGGTTTCACAACTTCACTTGCCAGCTCCTTCAGGACCTGCAGATGGATCTCATCAGGACCCATGGACTTGTGGATGTTCAGATTTTTAAGATGGTCTTGAGCCAGTTCCTCTCCTACAGTGGGCGCAAGGTCTTCATTCTCACAGTCCCTGCATCTGCCTTCCAAGACTTGGGTGGTGTGGTCAGAGCCTTTGCCAGTGAAGACTGAGGCAAAGAAGTCATTCAGAACCTCAGCCTTCTCCAAATCCTGCGTAGCCAGTTCTCCCAAGAGCTTCCTGAGGGGGCCTACATTCTCCTTGTCTGTTTTTTATTTGCTATGTACCTGTAGAATCCCTTCCTGTTATCCTTAATATCCCTAGCCAAGTTTAATTCTAACTGGCCCTTAGGAGGATCACCTCCTTTGTCCTGCCTGTCACTCTCCTTTTGATGCAGCCCAGGATATGGTTGGTTTTCTGAGCTGCAAGCGCACACTGCCAGCACATGTTAAGTTTCTCATTGAGCAACACCCCCAAGTTCTCCACATTGCTGCTCTGTGTCATTTTTCTGCCTGACCAAGACACTGTCCTAACTCCTTTTAGTTTTGCCTTTGTTTTTTGAGGGAAAAAACAAACGACATATTTGTATCTGACAAGCTTAGTGTTATGAACTTTGCAACTAATGTGCAGCCTTTAACTGGTGTGTTCTGGCCCTGTTCTTTTTGACATTCTAGAAAAGCCTCCAATGCTAAAGTTAAATTAGAAAGCAGCTGTAATTGAAGATCATCTGGAAAAAAATCAATAATGACATTACTATGTGTTAACTGTTACTGTTATCCTAAAAGAAACATTGGTTCATCAGTTCATTTCAGAAAGAAAATATTGTTGTGATAGATTCCTGAGCTAAACAGTGTAATATATGAAGCTTTAGTAACTGCAAAGAATCACAATAACAATTTTACCTGCTGTGGACTAATTCTTCATAGTGCAATCCTGAGAAAGCCATGCGGCAGACTAGATTGTCAATTACAGTTCTGTGGATTTTCAACCATAATTTAATTACTTCATAGCCAGTAAATCAGCATTCATTTTTACATGAACACCCATGGGTTGAATACTTTTAAAACCACTATATCCTTCTTTACTTCCCAATATTCTGATTTTTTAATTATTAACAGTGCTACTATTCATAGTGTGGGATATTTTGATTTATAATCGACTTTGACCTAAATCATATTATTCGACTATACCTGATCTGACTTAATGTTTTTTGTTGTTCTTGCATTGCTAGCATAACAGTTACTTTTGAACGGTTTATCTTTTCTGTGCTTTAATTTCCAGCAAAGTGAGGTTTATAAATTTGAACTAGAAATAGCTACTTCATGTCAGACCCCATCTAGAACAAATGAGTTCTGACCTATTCAAGTCTAGAGGTTTTCCTGGGAATTTGGCCCAATATCTCTGTTTAACTCTAACTTAATAGATACATTTAATTAAGTTTTAAATTAACGTAAGGAAAACAATCCTTAAATCTTTCTTTTCTGACTGGAAGAAAAGAATGATTATTCATTAGAAATAACCATTCATTAAAAAATAATGTAAGAACATCAGTAGGATCATAAGAATATTTCTGCAGAATTGTAGTTTAATAATAATTCAGTTATGTCCTACAACAAAACAAAATGAAAAACACTACTGAAGTGAGCTTTTGTAATTAACTAAAATTATATTATCTTGGTAACTGCATTGCAGAAAGCAATTATTTTGTTTGTTTGCTTGTTTTAAATACAAATTATTAGGAATGTACCAAAAATGGTGTGTACATATACACACATACATTGTGGTGGGTTCACATTGGCCAGCTGCGAGGTGCCCACCCAACAGCTCTCCTGCTTTTCCTCCTCAAGACGACAGAGTGAGAAAATAAGATGTAAGAGCTCATGGGCAAAGATGAATACTAGGGATTGCTTACCAACTGCTGTCAAGGCAAAACAGACTTGCCTTTGGGAAAATTAATTTAAATTACTGCCCATTTATTAAAAATAGTTAGATAGTGGTGAAAAAAAAGGACAAAAATTAAAAATAACTTTGGCTCTGCCGCTTTTTCACAGGCTCACTTTCACTCTTTCATTCCCAATTCTTTGACCTTCACCCTCTAAAGTGACACAAGGTGGTGGGGAATGGGGATAGTGATTCATAGACTCATAGAACAGTTAGGTTTGGAAAGGACCTTAAGATCATCTATTTCCAACCCCCTGCCATGGGAACTAAGCGTCTATCACTAAACCATGTCACCCCTGATTAGTCCATAACAGTTCCTCTCTGTTTCTGTTTTCTTCTCATGTTTTTCCCCTGCTTCAGCTTGGGCCCTTCCATGGGCTGCAGTGTTTTAGGATGAACTAACTCCACTGTGGTCTCTTCCATGGGCTTCAGGGGAACTTCTGCTCCAACTAATGGAACACCTCCTTCCCTCTTTCCTCTTCAACCTTGGTGTTTTCAGGGCTGTTCCTCACACTTTTTTCCTTCATTACCCTCTCTGTGCAGCATTTTGCTCTTCCTTAAATACCTTTTTCCTGAGGCACCACCATATTTGCTGAGGTGCTCAGCTGTGGCCTGTGGTAGGTCTGTTGGATCTGACTGGGGCTATCTGGAACTAGTTACCAGAGGCCATTACAGCCCCCACTACCAACACCTAAGCACTTACACCCAATATGGTACCTAAATATATCTCTCAACATATATAGAATTTTTCTGAATTTTTTTTTTTTCATTTGTAAACCATTAACAGGCTCCATAAAAGGAATTCAGCATATGACCAATCAAACCAATCTCCTTTGGCCATAACTGTAGTACTAATTTGTTCAGTCAGTGCTGAAAGACCGATACATGAAGTAATTAAAAACTAATGATCCAGGTAGCCACATGATCTTGCATTAATGCTGGATATCTATATCGTATTCATTTGATTGAATAACTAGACCACAAAAATATGATCTGCAAGTTTTATCAGGAGATTGAGTTCTTTTATTTCAAATGGGAAAAACTCATATTAAAGGCTTCAGGTTCAATCTCTATAGGTGACCTCTATCTAGGTATATTGCATGTGAGAATAATAGAATGGAATGAGAAGTGACATAAAGAATTTTATTAAAAATGCTGTTGCATATTTATACAATGTGAATATAGGAGGTTTTAATATATACATTCATCTTAGATTTTAACACAGAACAAGAAGCTAATTCTGCAAACACAATAAGGCTATTGAATCATAAATGTTACACTGATGACTAAAGTTTGCGACATCAAATTTCTAATCATGTGTCTTAAATTAGTGTGGTTACATTTTTATATTAGGTTGTTATACTAACTTTATTAGCTTCTGTGACAAAATACATAGCGACTTTCTTCTTTAAAGACAAACTGCAAAAAAGGGTAGCAAAAACTTCTGCATATACAGGTCATCAAAAGATAGTTTCAAAGGTTCTTTTTAACTTTTGGAACTATGCTTTTCTGTATATCTAGCTTTTGCAGTAAAATTTCAAGGAAAATTAGGATGCAGAAAGCTGAAGTAGGTTACTAATAGCACAAGATTCATACCTTCAGATTTTCCTGTAACATTGAAATGATGACTGAATTGATCTAAATATCTGAAAGGGGTTGCTGAGCTATGGTTCTAGTGAACAGAAAACAGCAGAGATGGGAACAGGAGTCTGTACTGATGGCAATAACAAATTTATCACAATATTTCCCATGGTCATCAAACTGCGTGTAATTGGCAGAAAATACACCCCCCCAGTGTATGATTACTGAAACTTTTTGAAATCTTTAGTTTTGTGTTGACTGCTGTTGACTACTGATGCTATGTGCATTTATCTTTGGAAAAAATATATAGCTTTTTTTTTTTTTTCAAATAAAGTGGACTCCATTCATCTTGGAAAAATCAAAAGGCATTTTAATAATATAGCAACAGTGGCAATTATTATGGAGCTTGCTTCACTATAGGTCCCTGTCAAACTGGGGTTTACTTACATAGAATTACATAGTACTTTGGGGCAGAAATGTAAATTTTAGTTACCGCATAGCACATGTCTCCATAGCCAGTGTTGAACTTGCAAATTACCTAAGATGGGTTTTAAGTCAAAGCTGAAACAGATTTTGGATTAAAGTGTAGAATACTTTGGTACCCTTTTTGTTTGTTTAGTTTTGTTTTTATTTTTGTTTTTATTTTGGGTTTGTTTTGTTTTGTTGGTCTGCTTTGTTTAAAGTAAGCTTATTATATGGACAGATAACTATTAGTACATAGCTATCTAAAGTCAAACTGAATTCTTTTTAGGCGTCTGTTTTGAAGGACAAGCATACAAAATTAAATTAAAGAGAAATTACTCAGACCAGGAATCTGTACCATTAAATTATAGCGTTTTTATGCATTCATATTATTGTGCCGCTTCTCTCAAATTCCAGAGCATGCATATACTGCCTTATAGGGGTTCACAACATGCAGATATACAGGCACATCCCAGCAAACAGTAGAACTGTGAAATCTCTATACAGTACACATACAGAACAATGATGAGAATGACATAACATGTAGGGTAGGTGAATGTCACAAGTATGAAACATGCACGGTAAAAGGGAATCCATTCTCAAATCTCAGAAGTTATAGTAGGTCTTGTCATTTGCTTAAGACTTTACATTAGCAACTAATTGGTAGTAAAATAATTAGAAGTGCATCCATAAGTTTCCAAAATCTTCCAGCCTCTACAACTAGACATCTACACACACACACACAAAAACCAAACAAAAAAACAACAAAATCCCCAAAAAGCCAAAACCAAACCAAAACAGAAATCTCACATGAAAAAAAAAAAAATGCTTTATTTGAATGAGACCACTCTCCTTCTTAGTTCTGTGGTTCCTCAGAGACTCAGATTCATTATCCTGTACTTTAAAAATACAGTCAGATAATGTTTTCCTTTCTTTTTTTTTGACAAAACTGGAAGTATAAGAGTGGCATGCAAAGTTAGAAGCTTAGTTTTTTGCTCATCTTTTTTTTTTTTTTCCCCATGAACCAATGTCATTAGGGAATGATAAAATTCTTATTTAAATTTTTGATGATTACTAGAAGTTGATGATCAGAAAAGAAAAGTTAAAATACAAATTGAAGCAGTCAGTATACGATGCAAATTATGAATGGTAAATTGGACAGATTGATTAAATCCTAGTAGGTGGAATATTTTGAGAAATTATGCCTTTCACCTAAGCTTTTTTACAGGTACCAAGTAAACCGAACAATTTTTTTAATGAGATACCTTTTAACTGAAATACAGTTCCATAGGAGAATTTATTTTCTGTGCTCAGGGTCCAGTTATTAGCTTGCTGAATTCTGGAATAAACTGTATCTACTTCTTTCCCTTCATTTCCAGGCATAATTCTTGACTTAGGATCACTTGGTATTCTATTTATATATATATATATATATATATATATATGTGTGTGTGTATAAAACATATTGGAGAAATTTGAATTCTAAGTTAAGATTTAAATTTATTCCTAGGAGGAAAACCCTGTCTAAAAAAAACTGGATGTGGTAGCTTCAAAGTAATTCATGAAATTTCAGCCACCCAGCTGCTGCAATATCAAAGTGAATAGCATTGATAAAATCACAAAACTCTTGGAAAATGTATCCACAAACACATAGTTAATCATTGCTATTACGTTAAGTATAGTGAAGCAGTAATAATGTGCCTGGTAAATTACTGTATATTATGGAATATATTGTAAACACACATATTCATAAGAAATAATTATATATTTTAAAAGAGATAAAGCAAAACTTCCCCTTATAAATGACAATTCCTTTCACATAGATATGATGCAAAGACATATTTAGGAAGTATATGTATGACTTCTAAATCAGTTTCCACAGATTTTAGTGTCATGATGTAGACATATTTGGCCAAATATGTAGGCATTAAGAAAACAACACTTAATAGAAGCTTTGACCACTGGAAATGTTCACAATAAAAAAGAAAAAAAAACCTACAGAATGGACCTGTTTAAAAAAAAAGAGTAAAAAAAAGCATTTCACATTATTGGACACAAAATGAAAAATTAAGCAAATTTGGTTTTAAATAAGATATGGCAGTCTTAGATTTTGTTCTAGCTCCTTTCCTCATCTTCCGTTATATTCTAACGCATGTAAAAGACTATTTTTTAGTAAGCTTTTTGTTGCAGTATGTTTTGACTGGTTCCAAATTTAACAAAACAATGTATATGAGGAATAGGAGTTTTAGGCCTCCAGAATCAATATATTGGTAATTGAAGATGCCAGTTACAGTCCATTTTCTACAAATACTTATGCATCTGTGCATGTCTGACTTTAACTTCATGTGTATGGTTTGTTGAATCAGAGTATATGAAGGAAAAAATAAGGCACATGTATCTGTTATTAGACAAGGAGTGTTAAGTTCAAATTAATAAGGGGTCTAGTGAAATCTCTGGCAAGTTCTTCCCCTGCTGTACATCAGTATACCTCCTTCCATATTGCTTTTCTCTTTCCCTTCTGTCCCATGACGATGTCTCTACTCTCAAGTCACCACTAATCATCTGTACTGAAATACACATTCTTTCTGCTATCACAATCCTGCAATGTTGAGGGTACCAAGCTGGTGGATGAAAAATACTAGTTAGCTAGATGGCACTTATGTCACATAGTCCTTCTATCTTCACAGGGTACCAAAGAGCATATCTAGATGGTGTGGAATCAAACAGGACAAACATACTGTTTGTCTGGATGTGTGTCTAAGTGAAGAGTTACTTGGAAGGTAGAAAGCCTAGGTCAAGAACCATTTGCAGTAAAGATTTTAGGAAGTCAAACCTAATATCACACTTGCAGTTTGGCTAACAAACTGAAAAGTCTTACTGTAAAGATATTTACAGGTTGCCCAGGGAGGTTGTGGAGTCTTCATCTTTGGAGACACTCAAAAACCATCTGGACATAATCCTGAACAACTGGCTCTAGATGTTCCTTCTTGACCAGGGATGTTAAACAAGATGACCTCCAGAGGTCCCTCCCAACCTCAAACACTCTGTGATTCTGTGATATATTTAATATTTTTATAGTTTATAAATATACAAACCATAATTATACATCTAAAATTGTCTCAGGTTACCTCATCATTCTGTAAAAAAATCTTAACTTGCAGGAATTTGTTAAACATTAATTCAGTCTGGTAATTACTTCAAGTATACAGTGTACAAAGCAACAACATAGAATGAAGCCATTGACATTCACTCCTCTAACTTAATAACACTGCAAACCACTTGATCTTCACTTTTTATGTTTGCCATGATGTGGGATGACCTCCTTGAAAGAAGAGTCTCTCCCTTTTAAAAGGGAAGCTGTTTTTACCTTCCAACTCCAGTTATTAATCTATGCAAAACTCTTAGCTACAGCTGAAACTTCTTATCATGATATCATAATTTTGCTCTTGAAATGTAGTTTTCGTTTTAAGATATTGATAACAAAAAATAGATAAGAAACTTTACTTTGCCTTCCAGCATTAGAAAATGTCTTGCACTGCTAATCAATTATCTCTTTGCTTTTAAAATAACTCTACTTTGGGAATAATAGGATACAGTACATGAATATACAATGTGTCCTTGTGCGCACATACGTGTGCAGATGGATATGTACTCTGTTCTTTTTGTGAACGTAAGGAAGAGTTTTAAGTAACTTTTCTCAAGGAAAAGAAATCATTTTCCTCTCTTACAGAAACCAAGATGAAATCTTCTAAGCACTGATGCAAAAATACGTTCCACAACTGAACCAGAGTTTCAGGTTTACAGTTAGCATATTTTGTTGTAATATTTTTTTAATGATAAATAGAATTCATATGTAGTTGACAAATAGGCTGTCTGTTCACATATTCAAATGTCTTTTTGATTTTTTTTAAATGGATATTTTTATTATGGTAAGATGCAAAAAATAAAAGATCTTTTGTATCAAGAACTGTAACTGTGTAGCCCAATACCTCCAACAATAGGTGTTTTTCGTATAAATGTCTAAAAACTCTAATCAGATCAGCAGTACTGCAGCCAAATCATAAATGGTAATTTTCTTTGAAAAATTAGATCTTTAAATTAGGAAAAAAAAAAATCAATTAAAAACTATACCAGCCATGGGATTAACATCGAGTTTCTTAATAATAATAATAATAATATTGAAAAGTGCAAACTTCTTTACCAAAGTAATTTATTCTACGATTTGTGGAAATCTCTAGTAAATTTGTTGACTATTTTGCAGCACTACAAAAAACGGTCCACGAAGTGTTCAAAATTCGCCATTTTTCATAGGAACACAAGCTTTTAAAAAGTAATGCAATTTTGTAAAAAATACTTGTAAAAACAGTTTTTCCATAATAAAAGTGGGGGCTAAAGGAAATCAGAAAGGGAAAAAGCGCCACCTATTGATCATTGCTTGCAATCTTGTTTTTTCTGATTTTACCTGTCGGCCGTGCTTTAGTGAGCACAGCCGACATTCTAGATACATATATGTTTCAAGTTTCAGTATTTTCAGACTTCATGATAAAAT
Organism: Pezoporus wallicus; assembly: GCF_028554395.1. Classification (NCBI taxonomy): domain Eukaryota; kingdom Metazoa; phylum Chordata; class Aves; order Psittaciformes; family Psittacidae; genus Pezoporus; species Pezoporus wallicus. Next base: position 1,051,298 of record NW_026641478.1, on the reverse strand, counting down.
GTTTAAAGGATATATAAAACATAACTAAAGCCAAATAAATATTTTACAGAGTAGTAATCCTGTAACATAGGAACAAATTTTTTTGCCTGCCTTCCTGCCTGCCTTCCTGCCTTCCTGCCTTCTCGCCTTCTCGCCTTCCTGCCTTCTCTTCTTGCCTTCTTGCCTTCCTGCCTGCCTCCCTGCCTTCTTGCTTGCCTGCCTGCCTGCCTGCCTTCCTCCCTAGTCTCTCTTTTCTCTCTTTAAAAAGAGCTTTCTTTTGTGAGGTAAAGAGGAGTTGGGGAACAGCTTTAATAGAAATTCTCCTACAATTAGTAGAATAAGAGGCTGTAGAGACTGCAGTACTTTTAGGCTTGGTGGAGAAATTTGAATAGACAAGCTCATATATCTTCCAGTAGTTAAGGGGATAAACGGTTCATTTTGCCTTGGATGGGGGTGTGCTTTGCTACAGGTATAAAAAAGTTGGCAACAAAGCAATTCTGATTTTATGATTCAAAGTTTATTGTGTAGGTATTGCAATATGTTTTTAGCATATTTCAAATCCTACCAAGGTTTCTGGAATTTGATATTTTTTTCCAAATGGGCAATAATGATGTACATATTGTGACTTTTAAATCATGGGATTCAATAATGAATATTCCATTGACTGCTGGTTCAATGAATTGTGTGTAAATTCATGGACCATGCAGGCAAAGAGAAAAGGTAACTGTTATTATTTCAAATGAAGATTTTATGTCTTAGTGGCATTGTGAAAGATTGACCTTCACATGAGATATTGCTGTTCTTGCATTACCACCCTGATATCAATAGAAAACTGCTTTTAATCTACACAAAGGATCCTGTTATCCTCTCAATGCATGGGAGATTATCATGCTTAACTCTCCAGTACATCGAGAGGCAAATAGACCCCACAGTCGCTATGGTTCTGAAGCAATTTCTTGAACATATTTCACATGCTTTTAAATGATGGGCTTTAAAAGTTGGGGGGTATGTTTTGTTTTGTTTTGTTTTATAGTAGGAGACTGACATTTTGTTGTAAACTTGTACAAGGAGACTACTCTCTTTGGTATGTGATAAGAAAGGATTTTCTGAATTCTCAATATTAGTAATTAGATTAAAACATTTATTATCATCTCAGTTAACCCTATGATTTTTTTCAGTTATGCCCCTCATAGAAGCTAAGTACTTGATGTTGTACTGGAACACTAGTTATGAAATTGCTACAGGAATGTGTCAGAGGTCACATCTAATTTACAAAAAAAAACAGGTAATAATGATAACATATTTATTTATCAGTGTTTATTTTCATAACCTTCAATACTTTTGGTACTCTTCCTTGCTAAAAATTACATCACATCTGTCTTTTTTATCTCCAGATCAATAAGGTAACCATGGGTTACTATGTTCTTATATATATATATATAAACACATAGATATATGTGTGGGTATGTGTGAACTGTGTCCGCTCAGTGAAAATTTTTAAATATTAAAAAGAAGTATTGCATCCCATATTTCATCTATTCTTACAAGACAAGAATGACAGTATTAAGATGCACATTCAGGATAGCACTCTTTCTACTTTGAACGCTGTCAAGAACAAAGTGCTTTACAGACTTAAAATAAATCTAGGTACTAATCCATTGAATTTCTGACAACAGGAGCCCAAGGTTTCCATGCACTTAGCTGAGTACTGCATAAGAGCTTGTGCATTATTTATGTCCACTAATGGTGTTGCAATGCTCTTTGTGTGAAGCAGTGACAGTGCAATCTACTAAGATAGCTGCTGCTGTGGACAAAGCCATACATTTTCCTGGTCTTGAATTTTTGACAGAATACTCTATTAATGCCAATTCTGCTTAAGTAAATGCTGAACATGGGTCAGTTCCTTCCCCCCCCCCCCCAGTCTCCTTATTATTTAAGAAAACAGTGCCATAAAACTGAAAATGATGTTCTGGTCTTCGCTGAATTTTGTAACACAATAGTAGCTGATAAAGGTCAGTCTGCTTTTTTGTCTACTTTTATGATTTTGTGTGATGGTCCACAGACTAAATAGAAAAGCTATTAGCACAGAAGAAGGGAGGTGCTATTAATTCCAGTTTCATTGCTATTATACTCTTCAGTGGATCAATAGAATTAAATGAGCTGAGATATTAGGAAAATATTGTGAAGAGAAGTAGGGTAGTATTATTTGACCAAGGTTAGGATGAATAGAAAATAAAGAACCATTTATACTAGGATGTCAATAAATCATAGAACCCATATATAAAATGGAATAGGGCATAACAATCATAAGCATTCAGATGATCATAATATCTTTAAAAAAATAATACATTCATGTTTGGCTAGCAATTTAAAGGGCCACTGCAAACATTTTATTTTTTATGTAACTGGATGAATTAAGATCAAATATCTATTTGTATGGTTGTTTCTGTTAAAGTTGAATAATTGCACTAAGTTTATAATAATTCTTTTACAATATCAGTTTTCTTTACTTGCTTTTCTAACCATTTAAGACCCAGAAGATCTAATGGGGACATGACTCAGCCTGGGGTACATTTTTGCCCTGTGCTTTCGTGTTTGTACTGTCTGCTGTCTCTGCAATTTCCATTTCAGCCTTGCAGTTGCTGCAAATGTTTTTTTCTGGAGAGCTTGTAAAATCTTGCATACATCAAATAAATGTGCAGAAATGACGACCCCAAAGGACATGAAATAGCTTCTTTTGGAGTCAACATACACAGATGCTTGTGAGAGATAGAAAAAAGACTTGCAGGAATTTGAGGAGCAAAGAAAAAAAATAAAAGGAACAATGGACAGTTGATTTATTTGATTTATTCCCTTTCAGAATCAGCAGTATTAATGGCAACAATTCTCACCATCTGAAGAGCTCAATGACTATAAAGAAAGCTTTTTTCCTTGTTCCTTTTGACAGATAGGAAAACTGAGAATATATACAGGTGTTTTTCCAGATTAATAGACCTAAAGGTAGAGGTCTAGCCTCATCACAAGCTTAATGGTTATTTGTAAGTAATATATTTCAGCTAGAAGTGAAGTCTTTTCTTAGGATCACAAAATCTTGTATATTTTTTCAGGACCCCTAGAAGTCTTTTGACCAATGCCTTGTCCAAAGCATGTCCAGGTGCAGCAGGTCACTCAGGGCTGTGTCCAGATCAGTTCTAAATGTCTCCAAGGATGGAGGTATCACAGACTCTCTGGGCAGTCTGTTTCAGTTTGAGCCCACATTCAGTATTTGTTTTTCTTTTTCGGACAGAATTTCCTGTGTTCCAGCTTGCTTTGTGACTTTGTTCTGTGCAGTGTTGAATATGGCTCTTCTTTATCACAGTATCACAGTATCACAGTATGTTAGAGATTGGAAGGGACCTCGAAAGATCATCTAGTCCAATCCCCCTGCCGGAGCAGGAACACCTAGATAATGTTACACAGGAATGCGTCCAGGCGGGTTTTGAATGTCTCCAGGGAAGGAGACTCCACAACCTCCCTGGGCAGCCTGTTCCAGTGTTCCGTCACCCTCACTGAGAAGAAGTTTCTTCTCAAGTTTAAGTGGAACCTCTTGTGTTCCAGTTTGTACCCATTACCCCTTGTCCTATCATTGTTTGCCATCTCATTGGGTAATTCTTAGCTGTTGTAACACCCTCTCCCAACCCTTTTTTGTTAAGGATGAACAAACCCATCTCCCAGCCTGTCATCTTGGTTTACTCTGCAAACTACAAAATTTGTGCTGTAAACCAGTTGTGTTTGATTTATCAACAACAAACTCCAGTCAGTGTTTTTTCCTCCAGGAATTAAAGGATTTCAGGGAAGAAATTCCAGGAAGAAATCTTCATTTCCCTCAGTTATCTTGGTTGGTCATCCACCAGTTTTCTTCCTGCCTGCCCAGTTGTTACTTCAGAACTTTGTTTGGAGAAACACTGATTTTACCACTATAATTTTTTATGTTTTTTTTTTTAAGCAGCAATATTTCAGCCCTGTACCTCTTTTCACTTTTAATGTCTGATAAAGTTGTATCCTCCACCATTAGACCTCTGTAGTGTGGAGATTTTCACCTGATATTATTATCTAGGCTGTTTTCCTTGGCATTTATAATGTGCAATTCACTACTTTTAATGACTTATGCAGAACTTGGATGATTATTTTTTTTCCTTCCTATTGGCTGTCATAGGGAGCACTGCTACTGTGTTTTAGGGCTTATTTGAGAAAAATACTGTCTGCAGAGAACATTTAAAAATATTGACTATACTTTCTTCCCCTGTATTGATCATATGTTTTCTCTCCCACTCTCCCTTCTTATCTGTTTCTTATCTCCACACTATAGTCCCTCTGAGCAAATACTGTCAGACTTCCTCTTTAATATCTCATTTTCCTCCTCACTGTCTCCTTTCACCTGTGCTATGATGGGTGCCTTCACTATTCTGCTTGTGAGTAGGGTAATATCTTCAATTAGCTTCCAGGATATATCTAAATTTGCAGGTTATTTTTGCACTTTGACTTGTATTCATGGTCTGCGGTATCTTTCCACAGAAATGTCCAGCCTTTCATAAATTTGTGTCACTGGACTTTTTTTAGATCTTTGTGAGTCTTGCCCTTTATACCACATTAAACACCATCTCTTAACTTTCCTTTTCAAGACCATTCTCAAGCTACCCCTGACCTATATTCACATTAAACGCAGTTCTAAATGCTAACCTTTGAGCACTGTGTGACACCTGCCATCACTGTCCATTTGTCATTTTTTTTGAATCATAGATCATTGCAAGGCAAGCATTGTATAACATGGGTTCCTTAGAAACATGTATAAGCCTACCTGTAGTCTTCTTTCACTTCTCTTTCTTAAAACTCCAGTGTGATTTGTTGAGAGTGGGGTCAGGATGGAAAAACGGGAAAACAGAGACCATTGGCAGCACTTACATCAAATTTGTATTTGATACCTTACCTGTTCTTAGCTTTCCATTTCTAGCTCTTACGACAGCCTTGTACTGAGTTTGGGCATCCTATATTCGTTTCACCTTTGTGTGAAACCTAGCTGTTCCTTTACTACCAACTCTGAACGCTTATAGCAGAATTCATCTCACCTGAGACTGGCAATGGAGCTCTCTAGATCCGAAGTAATCAATTTACAATACCAACAATCAATGAGAAAAATAAACATGCTTAATCTGATTTATTTTTGATATCTGCATTTTGATGGAATGCATCAAACCAAAATTACTTAAGAAGTCTGTGTTTGGTACAATTATGTTTGTATCTATCCGAGCCAGTGCAGAAAATTGCAATTTTCTGAGTCCTGAAATTGACAATTACAATTACAATGAATAATGGGAAAAAGTGTAGAAGTCCCACCAAATGCTCAAACAACATAGAAACAGGTCATGCTTCCTGTAAAAGATTATGTTCAAAAGTCACTCTTGAGAGACAAAGATTAAATAATCTCTCTATTTAAGCTCTTATATAATTTAGTTTGCAATCTATGTTCTGAATTCGGGCATTGAAAATCTAAAGTAGTTCAACAGCCTTGCAGGGAACTTAAGTAGGAGCTGTATCTGGTCTACATGTCTGGCCTTATACAGAAGGATATATGCCTATCAGCAATGTTGTAAATTTCTTTATATTTTCTTGATTTCAGTGACCAATTTTCATGTGTTGAGAGGCTGATCCCTTACATCTAGAATAGAACGAAATAAAAGCAAGATTGTTCAGTGTTACTGTATAGAAGCTTCTCTATTTGTGCTAGAAAATCTGGCATAAACCCTGATTTTCAGTGGTTTATCTCAGACATGAAAAAGACCACTTTAGTTTAAAGGTCTCTGCCTGAAGCTATTTCATCTTTGTAAAATTTGAAAAGCTGGTTGAACCAATTTTAGTTATAAAAGTGTCAAAAGAAGTTGCTAGTGCTTTCAGAGAGTTGTACTCTCACAGCTAAAACACTTCAAACCTTTAAGAGCTCCATTCAATTACAGATATTTTCTAGCTTCTGCAGAAACGAAACTATGGAAATTTATTCAGTAACCAGACAGCTGATTCAGCAAGAAAGAAGCAATAAACAGAAGACATGTAAGTTACCATTTATTGTATTTGTTTATTTCTACTAGGAATCTTGTAGAGCTGTAGTGTCTACCAGTATGTATCTGTACTGTGGCTGAGAAATGGTATGGAAACTACCAAATCTTTTTGGAGGGACATTGCTACATCTGCCACTACCAAAGAGCAAGATTCCTTCCTACATACACTTGGTTGTAGCACAACCATGTATGACACAATAGCACACCTGAATTTGTCAATCATCTGTGCCACAGCACCATGTCTATCAGGTTGGGAGGAAGCAGAGGGATGGAAGGACTTGCTACAACTTAGCGCACATTACTTAGCAAGTATTTCTCATCTTTCACAATCGAACAATATGCCCCTTCTTGTAATGAGACCTGTGGAATTATATACATCCCACAGCATGTGACAGGTTGTATTCCTGAGAGAACTGTGTAACTATGTTTGTGCCAGTAAACTACTAAATGAAATGGTGTGTACAAAAATTCTAACAGTGTACCAGGATTTTATAGTGGTTAATTGTGATCACATTCCCTGCCACCTTTTTCAGGTCTGTACCAACTATCCTTTTATAGACAATGTTCCCGTCACTTGGGAGACGAGTACCAACCGCATATACCATTTACCAAGACCATACTCTTAAAATATATCTATGGTAAAAGTTAGAAGGAAAATATCAGACCAAATGCAGTCATTTTAAGTAGAAAAAAAAATCTTTATTTAGCTATTGAGTCACAGTGTCACAGATCAGTCATTTATCCTGTTTCATAATCCAGGTATTATTATAATTTGACACATTTTAACCAGCTAAGAGCTAAATTTGTCGAGAAAATTACCTGTGATATGTTCCAAATTATTTAAAAAATTTTCAGGGGAAATCAAATAAAGCTCTTTAAATAGTACAGTATATAACAAGTCCTTGGTGTGTTTGGTTCACAGATATTGTATTCTGTCTATAAGGCTATGTCTACAGTAGTTAAAGATACCTAGGACTGTGTTCTGGCACTGAGATCTACTAGCACTAGACTTACACCCATACACACCTTTGACTCTAAGCAGGGTAGCCACAGTCGCCTGATAGGAGTAGCTCTTGTACCTGGCTTATTCCTGAAATGTGTTCAGAATTATAGTAACTGCATGTCATTTAAAAAAAAATATTTATATACACATGAAATTATATGAGCCTGAAAACATTTCCTACACTGATGCTGTACATTTGGTATAGCTGAGTGGATCACTGAAGGAGGAGGTTGCCAAGGGTGCAAAAGCTACAACTTCCCACTTAATGATTTAATGATGAGAACGATTGCAAAGGAATTGAAGAGTGTAGTATAGGATTTAAGTTCTCCATGAACTCTGCCCCAGTCATCAATCTATCGGATGAACACCTGGCATTTCTAATTCATCCTGCTGAAGTAAAAGAATAACCAGAAATGCAAGAATTCTGGAGCCAGAAGGAAAGAAAGGGGAAGATAACCCAGTTTTTCTGCCTCTGGAAATGTTTAGAGAATTAAATGAGAGTTGTAATAGAAAGGGCAGAGCACATATGACTAATTTTAGATATGGTGTGATTCCTAGATTCAAGAAACAGTTATGAAACTGGAGTTCACATTTTCTTCAGGAAATTTCAGTTTAATTTCATAGATGGAAGTTAATAGTGCTCAGAGTAAAGTTAAGAATATAAGGTGTACCTTATAGGATGTGGTCTTTTCTAGGTCTAGTTTAACCTAGTCCAACTCCAGATCTAGTCCAGACTAGCCCAAAGTTAAGAATATAAGGTGTACCTTATAGGATGTGGTCTTTTCTAGATCTAGTTTAACCTAGTCCAACTCCAGATCTAGTCCAGACTAGCCCATTTAGCATACTAGTGTTTGTCAAAAAATGTTGTTTAGGGACAGCACACTAGTCTCAGCACTTCCAGCTATTCTGCTTTTACAGCATTCACATTTTTTACATTAAAGTTTTAGAAGATGTCACTTTACTAGGTTCAATATATATGTACAACTCTTGCCCATTTCAAAATACCTACCTTTTCATAACATGGTTTGTTCATAAAGTGGTCAGTATTCACAGGTTTGGTAGCAGGTTAACAACTTGATAAGAAACAATGCTGGGAGCAACCACATAGAAAGTAAAAGAACTGTGAAATGGGGCCTGTACATAATGTGATACTTCTTGTACTGAAATCTCAGCATGCCTCCCTACCTCTCCTCTCCCTATGTTACTGTTACTAAATAATGTGTCTACAAGCACGCAACTTGCTTATGTTACTGAATGCTAGTTGTACTATTTGACTGGTTTAAGATTCCAGAATCAAGAAAGCTGTTGAATATATCTTTAAGGTGCATAAATTCAGAGATTTACATTCTTTTAAAGTTTCTGGCAGAAATCAACACTGCTGTTAAATATATAACAGATGCACCAATGTGCCTTGAGATGAATACATTATGGACAAAAAAATCATATTTATTCCCATCACAATAACAGTTTGTTTAGATCACCTGCTCTTTCTGGTCGCACCTGTGGCTTGTTCATTTGGTTGGAACATGGGAAAATGCCAGGATCAATACAAGCTGTGGACTCTTGTTCCCCTGTGTTTCTTTTGGTTACTCCCCAAATGTTCTTTGTGTGCAGCCTTCTTTTTTTAAAAAAAAAAAAATGAAAAGAGAAAAAATGAAGCAAACATTGATTCAATATTAAGAATTGAGAAAATAAAGCAATCGAAAGCCAGGGAACCCCAAACTCCAGAGTAATTTCTAAACTGTATCTCAATTTTACCTTTAAAATGTGGTGATTAAATGATGATAAACAATTCAAATGAAATGAAAAGCAACTGAACAGTATTTACAATATTATTACTAGTGGAGAAAACATAAACACACTGATATTTTGAGGCTGCAAAAGCAGTACCTTTAAATTTTTACATAACCTGGGTGTCTCCTGTATGACTTTTCCCTGTATATAATCTCAATTTTTTTTATACATACACATGTAGCCTATACTGTACAGTTATTACTCAAAAAGAGCTGCTCTCCCCTCTGCATAAAGTTCTACTGACTTCAGTTACAGTACGTTGAAGAAGAAAGATACATGATATACTGTTTAATGGACAGGCGAGTTACAGAGAGTAACTTTGTGGTTTCTGGAGTAGTGACTGTTCTTTGTGTTAAAGAGAGATCTGTCCTCCCCCAAACAGTACACCAGCATAAGGCATTTAATGTGGGAGCATCGTCATCTGAGAATTTTGGTAAAAACTGTATAATGTAGTGGACACTTCCTCAGGGTGAAGTGTCTGTGAAAGAACATATCTCTAATTATTCAATATAACAGCAGGCTACGGTGGCTGTGTTTCCAATTTACTTCTGTGAAGTTCCAAAAGTCAGTGAAGATTAAACCCAATTTAAGGATTTCAGACATCCTGAGATATCTGTAGAGATTCACATACAATATAATTCTTTAAGCTATAACTTCTTTTGAGTTTTGTTTAACTGAACACATAAGTGTTATATTTTTATAGAGAATCTCATTGTACCCATAAAATATCCAAAAACAGTTAGCAAAATAAAATTTAAAAATTACATATGAAGCCATTTACAATAAGCTTTGAAAAGAGAAATAATTTAAATAGATTTATTATAGCACTTCAACATATTTTTCTCCAGGAGTTTTCCCTCTTCAGGTATGGTGTGAGGTGAAAATTCATAGCTGAAGTAATAGGCCACCATTTCTGATGTTATTTTCATATTTCAGGTTGGACTTGCTTTGGATTAAATTGCACCTGAAAAAAAAATCATTTTCAGGTGTTTTAATGTTTCAGTTTATCAGTGTTTGGAATATCCAGTGCCTTGAGGACCTCAAGAACTTGGCTGCTGTGTAATGATATCTGGGTTCAAAACATCGTCAAATGTGCCTCAGTTTTTCTGGAGATGTTATCAGTTCAGATGAAATAGCATAGTAATGGGTATTTTATGCCAACATTATGGCAGAGCTTTGTTCCCAACTTCATGCCAGAGTTGACTCTGATCTGTGAAAATGTGGGTTCAGCTAGTGCATGAAGATTCTACCCTTCTGTGACAAACATTAACAGTGTTGCACTAACATTTTCAATCTGTGAACTGCATCCAAACACATCACTCTGAGCCAATTTCTTATTTATAAGACATCAGTCTTCTAAAATAGAGGAAAGCAATGATAGGTTAGAATAGACAGAATGCCTGAAATGGAATCTGAACCGCTGGAACTGTCTGCATCTAGTAATACTGAACAAAAGAACATATCCTCTATTTAACAAAAATGCATGGATTTGTGCCCAGTAATCTGCTATCAGAAAGCTCTTCAGGAAATTAGTTCAGTTTCCTGTGCCATTCATTCACAAGGAATGCTATTAGTATAGTGTAAACTCATAAAAAATCTTTCAAACAGAACAACTACGTACAGTTATTTATGCCAGTGACATAGTATAGTCTGAATATGGACATACTGTTGTCCTGGGTTCAGCAGTAGCAGTCATTTTCCTCCTTATTAGTAGCTGGTGCAGTGCTGTGGTTTTGACTTTCAGCCTAGGAACAGTGCTGATAACACCGATGTTTTTAGTTGCTCCTCAGTAATGTTTACTCTGACCAACGACTTTCTGCTCTGACAGGGAGGAGGGGAAGCCGGAAGGAAGCAGAGGCAGGACACCTGACCCAAACTAACCAAAGAGGTATTCCATACCACAGAACGTCATGCCCACTATATAAACTGGGGGTAGTCACGTGGAAGGGTCAGATCACTGCTTGGTCAGGCTGGGTATCGGTTGGCGGGTGTTGAGCTGTTGTATTCTCTTCCATTGTTATTTCTCTTATCTTTATTATTATTGGTGGTAGCAGCAGTGGTTTTGTGTTATACCTTAGTTACTGTACTGCGCTTACCTCAACCTGTGGGAGTAATATTCTTTCGATTCTTCTCCCCATCCCTCCTGGAGCTGGGGGGAGGAAGGTGGGGGGAGTGAGTGAGTGGCTGCATGGCTGACTGAGCTTAAACCACAACTGTATATCCCTTTTTTGTAAGAGCCTCTTAGAAATTTACTAGTCATTGAAACTTTCCCTCAGATGTGCTACTCTGTTAATCTGTTACTATTTTCTCAAAAAACGTGGGTCCTTAGTTAACAGTAACGTTTTTTATTGTAAGATTTTCAGCAATCAAAGGCCAAGGAAATACAGTTCAAAAAGAAACATGATTTTATGCATCTTCTGTATTGTAGCTTTCAACAGTAACTAAATAAAAGTATAGGTAAAACCTAGGACTGGAAGATAGACTAGATGAATATATGGGTAAACAAGCTGAACAAACAGCTCAAATTTAAAATTATCAAGAATGTGAGTCTGTGAGTCCTTTAAAATTCCTGGAAAGTTGAATTATAAGTAACGCAACACAATGCTGCTCTTCGGCTTTTTATTTTCTTTTTCTTTTTTCTTTTTTTTAATATTTTAAACACTTTTTCTCTGGTCTCACAAGATAGCAGTTCAAGTTTTCTAATTTTGTTTTTTAAATTGACATGACACTGTATGAAATCCAAAAGTTGAGAAATATGTCGAAGAGTCAAAAATAAGGATTAACTATTTTCTGACAGATTTGCTGTTGATATTTCAGCATTTGTTAACAAATGATATTCCTGAAGAGGGATCATAATTTGTTAATAATCAAAAACTTCATTGTTTCTTTACTGGCAGAAAAGCTTATATTTGACTGGATTATTTTAAAAGTAGATCTCTCTTAATTAACCTAGTGCATGGAGTGTAGAGCCATCTCCAGACCTATTGATCATTGCTTTAAAGGGCAGATTACAGGTTACTGAATAACAATTTCATAGTTTGCATTTCTCACATTTAATATCTTTCTTTTATTGACATACATCCTTTTCCATTGGCTAAGCAGACTCTTAAAATAGAAGTACGTTTTTTCATAGAAAATGTAAAATAACATAGCAAATAAATAAATAAATAAATTTACAATTAGAGGGAAGTTACGGTTACAGAAAGTCCTCTGCTACATTATTGTTGATTATACAACAAAGGGGGAATGCATATAACAATTTACTCATATAATCAGAAATATTACATTCTAAGGAAAGCATATCTACAAGGTCATCTGACTTAACTGTTTTTTTTGGCTACTTCAGGTAAATATCATGATGTGCAGTCAACTTTATTTTCTCTAGAATACACTGGCATCTATACTAAAAGGCCTAATAATTCCCATAAAAATAGTATTTAATGCACCTTGTGACATCCTGTATATAAATTTACATAATCTGTCTTGAGTTATTTTGGCAGGCAACTTTGTTACAAGTGGTTATGTGTTTACTACATTGTTGTTTCATGAGGTTCCCAGAAAAAGTTATAAGCTTGACTGAATCACAACCACTAGTTTATTACCATTCTTTTCAGTAGTTTTAACTATTACTTATCCCACAGGGGTAGGCAGTAAAAGGCAGATGTTTGTTCTTATTTCTTAGTTTCTTTGGCTTGGAAAATTTAAAGATAGTAGTAGAGAAGCAGTTCATACAGAATAATGTGACAAATGTCATTTTGAAGTCCTGGTTTCTCTTCCATCTGCAGTCCATTACTGAATGATGTCTTTTGAGTTATACAGGTGGGTTATCAGACTCCAGAATGAAATGTTAATTTAATAATAAGGATAGCAATAGGTAGAATAAATAGGTACGTTGTGGTGTTTTTCTCCTAGAGTCACTTACAGAATTCTCACTTCTACAATGTATCATTTACAGAATTCTCATGTCTACAATGTAAATAAAATTAAGGGGAAATGACTGCCCATTTTTCTGCTGTGAATTTGCAGATATAAGAGGGCTTTATGTCTATTGAAATGACAGACTCTGATTTTTTTTTTTTTTTCCATTACGATCTATGCACTGGTCACAGGAAAAAAAGAACAAACTAATTTGGGTGGGTGGGTTTTTTATTTTGTTTTGTTTGTTGGTTTGTTTTTTTTTGTTTGTTTGTTTGTTTTTCCTTTCCATAGGTATATATTTTAAGTTGAAAATTACTTCCAGACATAGCAGAGCTCATTGAAAATATTTATCAGCTGGATACTTTTTACAGCTTATGATACCAAATTCCATGGAAACATTATAATATAGAAGGAGATAACACTTATTTATCCTGAGTAATTTAAGACAGCAGCTGTATCTTCACTATTTGACCAGTGCTTTGTATTATATTAGGATACTGAGCAATTGACATATTTTATATTTTTCACTTTTTTAAGTGAATGGAATGATGAATACTTTTCTAGCCACCAGTGGGAGTGCAACTGTTGTTAGAGACCTGACAAGTAGAAGTTAGGTGATATGCATTGCTAATTGATTACTTAAATCGATTGTTAATAACCATTCCAAGATACTTTTCATATTTAATAATAAAATAATAAAATTCTGACATATCGTGAAGTCTAAAGTCAACTTCAGTGCTAAGCCTTATTAAATTGATCTACAGTATCTCCTCTTTACGTATTTTACATTGGTTTCTTACCTTTTTTCTCACAATTGAATTCACAAACATACCTATAGAGCTTCGAATGCTAATCCTGCCTTGTTTGAACCAGCAAGACATCGGTTTATATGTTTTTTTGCATTCAGAAGTTTAAGAAGTTTGATTTATTTATAAATGGTGCTTGGAATAAAAAAAAAATTGCAGACTTCAAAGAGAAGTGCTTAGACATGATGAGATAGTAAATAATGCCTTCCATTATAATTTTCTTTGGGGCAAGCTTAAGTAGAACATAAATGGTTAGTGGGTATCCATCCATATTACAGTGCCTGTGTTGAGTAGATGCCTGACGCAGTCTCCCACGCAAAGCTCTGAGTGTTCTCTAAAGAGGATCTGGGTCGAGACCATCTTAAAAATCTGAACGTGCACAAGTCCATGGGACCTGATGATATCCATCTGCGGGTCCTGAAGCAGCTGGCGAATGAAGTTGCTAGGCCCCTGGCATCATATTTGAAGAATCAGGGCAGTCAGGTGAAGTACTTGACAACTGGAAAAAGGGAAATATAACCCCCATTTTCAAGAAGGGGAAAATGGATGACTCGGGGAATTACAGACCAATCAGTCTCACCTCTGTGCCTGGCAAAATCTTGGAGCAGATTCTCCTGGAAGGCATGCTAAGGCACATGAAAAACAGCAAGGTGCTTGGTGACAGCCAGCATGGCTTCACTAAGGGGAAATCCTGCCTGACCAAATTGGTGGCCTTCTCTGATGGGGCTACAGAACTGATGGAAAGGGGTAGAGCAGTTGATGTCATCTACCTGGACTTGTGCAAAGCATTCGACACTGTCCCGCACGACATCCTTGTCTCTAAATTGGAGCTTTGACTGTCAGCTTCTTTGTCACTGACATGGACAGTGGGATTGAGTGTGCCCTCAGCAAATTTGCCGATGACACCAAGCTGTGTGGTTTGGTTGATACGCTGGAGGGAAGGAATGCCATCCAGAGGGACCTCGACACACTTGTGACGTGGGCGGATGCCAGCCTCATGAAGTTTAACCATGCCAAGTGCAAGATCCTACACCTGGGTCGGAGCAATCCCAGGCGCAGCTACAGGTTGGGCAGAGAAGAGATTCAAAGCAGCCCTGCGGAGAAGGCCTTGGGGGTGCTGGTCGATGAGGAAATGAACATGAGCCAGCTTCAGTGTGCGCTCGCAGCCCAGAAAGCCAACTGTATCCTAGGCTACATCAAAAGGAATGTGACCAGCAGGTCGAAGGAGGTGATCCTGCCCTTCTACTCTACTCTCATGAGACCTCTCTTGGAGTATTGTGTACAGTTCTGGTGTCTTCAACATGAAAAGGACATGGAAATGTTGGAACAAGTCCAGAGAAGGGCCATGTTTATGGTCGGGGGACTGGAGCACCTCCCATATGAAGGCAGGCTGAGAAAGTTGGGGCTGTTAAGCCTGGAGAAGAGAAGGCTGCATGGAGATCTCATAGCAGCCTCCAGTATCTGAATGGGGCCTGTAAGGATGCTGGGGAGGGACTCTTCATTAGAGACTGTAGTGACAGGACAAGGGGTAACAGGTTAAAACTTAAACAGGGGAAGTTTAGATTGGATATAAGGAGGAAATTCTTTCCTGTTAGGCTGGTGAGGCACTGGCATAATTTGCCCAGGGAGGCTGTGAATGCTCCAGCCCTGGCAGTGTTCAAGACCAGGTTGGACGAAGCCTTGGGTGAGATGGTTTAGTGTGAGGTGTCCCTGCCCATGGCAAGGTGATTGGAACTAGATGATCTTAAGGTCCTTTCCAACCCTAACTATTCTATGATTCTATGCCTGACACTTTGTATCACCAAGAATTGTAAAGAAACCTTTGCATGAATGAGAATCAGGTGTTCCCTTTCTCATTGATACAGATGTAGAAAATAGGGAATATTTAATTTCCTAGTAAGTTCTTCTCCTTTTCAAGCTTTAGCATGAGCCAATTCTAGCAGATTTGGGAATACTGGAATATAGGAAGAGTCCTTCAAATCCAGGAATGTTCAGATCAGCAGAAATCTGTACACATTATATTTACCATAAATGACTAATACACTGTTTATTTCCTCTGCCTTATAAAACTGAACTATTTGCTAGTTGTTACCCTGCTGGAATAATAAGCTCAAGTTAAACCATATAAATGATGAAAGAGGAAATAGTTTAAATTCCCTAGCAAAATCTCTTTACAAGTTGTGTCTGTTGCACCTGATACTCTTCAAGTGTAGTCAAAAATCAGTGAACAAGGTTGCAATTTTTATCTTGTAAATATAAAATACAATCCCCAAGGTTAGAAAAGGGAAAGTGTTTTAATCATCATTCAATCATGAGTTAAATATTTATGTTTGCTGCTTTTAGTTTCAATTCAGGAATCATTCCAATACACAGTAGCAGCCAGGAGGAAAAAAAACCACAAAAACCAGCAAAATGTCTTACAAGACAATATAATGTAAAGTAGAATAAACGGAAGAGCTTCTCATCACCTTAGGCAGCACCCAGGTCAATACCTCTAGCAGCTGTCTTATCACTGTGGTTTACTTTTTTAACTAACTTTAATTAAATAGAATCTTTGGTGTACCAGGATGCATATGAATTAAAGAAATAAACAGCAAAGACTAGCATATGGCTGAAGGCACATGCATCTTGTGATTTTTGTAATACCATTGTTTTTAATCTATTTTAACGTTTGTGAGCAGTAAAAGGGTTTAAAAGACTAATAGAATTGTCTCACTGGATTTGGAACTTTGACTTTTAGTGACGATTCTCTTTTCTATTATTTTTTCCATTGCAGAAAGTATATTAAAAACCCCAAACACTATAGCTCTTAATTGTCATATGCACAATCTGCAGTGTTTAAATGGACCCTGTGGATTTTGGTCCAAAACCAAACCAATCAGTTACAAGCTATTTTTCTTTCCTGTTAGATGTTCTCCTGCAATATTTGCATAAATGTAACCATGCTGTCCGTCTTTTAACTTTCACTCAATTAATTACGCTCCCAGCCCCCTGCTGATGGACAAAAATGAGACTTCATCTGCAAATAGCTTCAGCAGTTTACAGCTTATTAAATGCCAAAATCTAGTTAAGACTGTTTGAGAATTCTCATGTCAGACATTTCAACATGCCAGTTTTAACATAAAACTCTTATTAAAAAGGAAAAAAAGTGAGCTCACTACTCCAAGACAGGGGAAAGAAAATGCAATAGAATAAAGGTAATGGACAGATAAGAATTTTCTACAAATTATGTACTTAGCCTATATGGCAGTCTGCATATGTTTTAATTGGTTCCTCTGATGAAAAACATTGGAAAAGACTACCGGTTGACAACAAAATGGTCCCTGCAAATTGCAGACAAACAGCTTTAATCTACAGTGTCACCTCTTTATAATTTTGATAAAAGTCCGAAAAAAACTGGGAATAAGCAGATTACATATTAAAGCCTTCTTAAAATGTAACTTTTCTATGTCTGTTTCTGACAGGTTTTACATTCTGCATCGAGCATCTGGTGCTTTCATTTTTCAGTAACAGAGTGTTTTGGTATGCTCTATACCATTCTGGGTTGATTCTTGATTTAAAACAGAAATGGAAAAGCAGTATGGCATATAGGAAAGCTGAAGTGTGCCATGCTTGAGAATAAATTCAATACATAGTTTCACACTATAACCTTGACCAGATCACTTAATCTGCTTGAACTTTAAAAAGTCTATGTATGTTTAAAACTGAATATAATCAAGATCTCGTAGAAGAATAAATGTTATGCCTGAACGTCAGCTTCTCATCTTGAATGAATTATGAAAAGAGGACTAACAAAATTTCTCTTCAGTATTCCATGCTACATTTAATTGTTTCCATTTATTTATGTCACTAGCTTATAAACATTCCTTTAGCTGTCTGTTGTTAGTGAAATACATAAAAACACCAGTCAAACAAAAAAGAGACAAACACAAACTTTAAAATATATTATTTCAGTTGCAGTTGGGAAGAATAGAGTTTTGACTCCTTTTTCATTTTTGGGGGGATGGATGGAGGGGAAAGATAACATCCAAGCTGAAAGAGAAAATTGGCTTTTTTTTTTTGTTTGGTTGGTTTTTTTTTGTTGTTTTTTTTTCCCTAAAAATTTCTACACATAGTATCTGGGTTATTGTGACATATTTTGTCATGCTTGTTGTCTCATGTTATGAACTAAAGTGACTGAACTGAACAAGACATGAGGATTCATGACAGAAATGTCAGGAATTAAGATAAAGGAATACAATTCATGTCCAGTCATATAGTAATTACCAGTTCTCTTACAAAGTGCTTAGATTTTTTCACTTTTAATGTAATGGAAAAAAACTTCAGTGTATAATATCAAATGAGTTTCCAACTTCAATATTATCTTTGATTTCTGAAGATTTATTTTGAAGTAGTATACTCTAACAACCTCGACATGTAGAAGTATAGTGCATTTGGTGGTATGTACGAAGAGACATATTCTTCAATAAGCAGACTGAAAACTCAGGCTGTTCTACGTGAAATGCCCCTTACACATCTGCTGCCTATAGCCTGAGTTACCACTATACTAGAGGGAAAGTATCATCCTTCTCTTTTGCATAAATAAATGCATCCTCAAGCAGACTCCTCTCTCAGTCAGAAGAGAAGGCACACATCAATTATGTTCCTGTTTTGCACGATTCTGTTGTTGCTAAACTGCTCCAAAGTGTTTAAAGTCTCAGAAAAGGAAATATGGATAAAACATATAGTAGAGCATCAATCTTCTTCTGTAATTTATCTCTGTTATTATGTCTCTCAAAGGTGGATTTTTTTTTGTTTGTTTGTTTTTTGGTTAGATAACTTCTTTTAGGTGTAGTGCTGAAAGCAGATACCGGGACATTTTTTTAGAGATAGTAAGGGTCTTATAGCTGACCTGTACAAGGGTGGTTGATCACCACTAACTCTAAACACTGTAGAAAAAAGTATAGATATGATTGCAGGAGAAGTAAGTAACGGAGAGATTGAGTCTAACATGACTGGTAGAGTATCTTCAGGCAAAATAATAAAAGCCTGGACTTGGGATGTAATCAAGAGTGACAGAAAAAGAGTGGGGGTGGTTGTGGGGGTGCAGAAGGCTCAGGAGGAAAGATAAAGTGGTCATTTTCCTGACATCTGTGTTAACTTACAACTAGCATACAGAGGAAAAGCGTGGGTTTTATCTTTTAAATTTCAGTGTTTTAGCATCATTGGTGGACAATATGCCCTGGAGACCAAAGTCTTGTCCTCCAGCTTGTGTAGTGACATTGGGTTCTGCTGTGTGCATTCCACCTCTCATCTTTCAGTATTGACATAGATCACTTCTAGGCATGACATGGTAGGTTATGCTCTGCCAATCAGTGTCCCAATTAATGCCAGTTATAGAGCTATGTCTTGTGAGATGAATATTCCTGAAGCCTATGAAGGGCTAAAAGCACTGGAGGGCAGTACTGGAATTATTAGTGGGTTTGGGAAAGTGTAAAAATCAGGATAATCTTGAATGTCTTTTAACCAGTTTTAAAAATATTTTCAAGGAGAAGATGATTTCCAACCATATTTTTCAATCAGAATAATAGTTGTGAATTAGATTCATTGTGGTCCATGGAGAATAATGTATATTGAAATTTTAAAAATATTTTTCTCTTGCCAGATATTGATGCCCAGTAGTAATTTCTGACAGATAAAGTGGAGTAGATTTATCCAATCAAGAATAAAATTTAACACGATTGAGGTTGGGAAAGTGGGAGGGACACTGCAAAATGTAACAAAGGCAGTTTAAATTAAAAAAAAAATCCGAAGGAAAATTGGAGCACATTGCCATTTTCCTATTATATCATTAAACTTGATGTACGAGATTACGTGATGAAGATATAAGCCTTGTCTTAAACAAGAAAGAGATTTTCTCTACCTCATTCTACCTAATTAGTCTGTGGAATGTAAAATATCATGTTTCATACCATAAATGATCATTTGCTTTTTCCAATTCATTCCTCTTCAGATTTATGAAAGAAATTATATGGCTTTCTTTCTGGCAGTCCAAGTTCATTTTCTGTTTCTCCCACATTATTCTTACTCACTTTACACAAGAGTCAGCTATTACAAGTATTTTGGTACTTGTTTGAATTTTGTTTTTCATAACCTGCTACTGCAGAAACAAAGTGTATTCATTTTGGTTTAGCTTTGATAATTTCTTCTTCTACAGTGAAAAATATTATCTGACATATATCACTAGGTGGAATAAAGTGAAATTTTTCATTTAATTGGAGAAAAAGGCCAATAGGATTTAGTCTGTAATGATGTTTTTTAAAGTATTTTCCATAATTTTTAGGACCATGTAAGCCCTAGAATACAGAAACATGTTTAAAATCCAATCCATTAATCTAAAAGAGATTTTTCTCCCTTGTATTTCAATAAGGTATTGTACTGTAGAATTATGTAAACCAGGAAAACATTTCCACCTGTAGCATAAACATAGCAAACTTGATTGTTATTACAGAAACAGCAGTTAAAGCGTATAAGAAGACCAACACATGTTGTATTGATATTAAAAGTTCCCCAAATGCTCTTTCTTTAGTGCTATAACGTATTCAAAGCAGAGATATATGCTTCATTAGTTGCAGAGGTGTTGGCCCTTGCTGCTTTATAGCCAGAAAGAAATAATAGATCATAAAGAACTAGAATGTGTAAAGGAATGAAAAGCAATAATCAAATATATACTTTTATACACAAACACAAACCACAATAAGGATACACATATGCCTGTTTTTAAACATATGCATGTACACCCTATATGTAGAAATCCTCCAGAATATGGATATGCTTATTTTTGAATGTTCAGGTTTCTTGAAAATTTTGTACATCATAAGGATATAAGATGTAAACAGATGTCAATTCTATATTTTGAACAACAGACCTGATTAACTATTCTATGAATATTATAGTTTGGGGCCGACAATAAAGAACTGAAACTGTTCAGACATTCATTATGCAGCATGCTTTCAGAAAGACAATTTTCTCTCATAAATCATTATACACTCACTACCTAACTATAGTTGGAAAAAAATATTTTGATTCTGCCTTTCTTAGTGTAGAAATGGTAAGAACACTTTCTTAGGCACTGAATGACAGCATAATCAGCAACTTACTCTGTTAGCATACAGAATGGCTAACTGAGCCCTGTAGAAATTTGGACAACCAGCATTACTACTCACATTCCAACCCTCTTTAGTGTTTTTTATTTAGAACTGATGAAGTCAGATCAGTTCCTCATTTACAAAGAAATATGCAAATACAAATATATTGTTGTTCTCACTCTAACTAGCATGCAGTGGAGAGGCAACACTGAACAGAAAAACGAGGAAGGGGAGAGGGATGGGAAAAGGAAAGAGGGAAAGAAAAGAGGAAAGAGCAGAGGAAACAAAGGCAAAAGGTGAAGGCAAAGACAAAGGCAAAAGAAGAGAAAGAAGAATAATAGAGAGGTAGCTGGTAGAATTCAGGTAAGAAAAAGTATGAGGGTCAAGTAAAGAGAATAATGAATAAATTATGAAGAAGAAAGTAGGAAAAGTTTTTGGCAAAGAGCTACTTAGTAAAGGGTATAGAAAATCTGGTCAAAATGATGAAATACTCTTATGCAAGGATTCATCTTCTAGCGCCTTAGACAATGTAGTAAAGTAGGCACATCTTATTTGTGATTTATCTGACCTATGTTAGACAAGGTTTCTTGATAAAAATGTATACAAGAACATACAGGTTGCCCTTCTGAATCTACAATTTTTTTTTTTCGGAAAAACAGAGATTTTTTTCAACTCTATATCATAAACAATCTTTTTAATTCTGACCTGTTAGATTTCTCAGCAAACCCCTGGACTGAGGCTCTCAAAATGCTCTTCACATATTTTTACCCTAGATCTCCTCAGAAATAAGCTTGCAGTTTTAATGCTTTTAGTTTTTTGCAAATAATCCTGCAGGAAAATGCAATTCATGCTTTTGCATGTCTAGAATGGCTGCACTGAGTGGTCCTATATTAGAGTTGTGGATGTTTAATACCCATTTGCAGACACTGCTTTCTCAGAAAAAAAAACAGGAACAGGTCAAAAAAATACATCATTTTTTAGTTCCAACTAAGTCCTTCCCATTCTACTACTGTTAATATATCACAAGTGAGATATCAGAAACTCCTTCTGACTTTGCACATTAAGCTATGCGTGAGAATTTTCACAGAAGCAAATCCTCTTTGGATTTTTGTTATCAACCACCAATTTTGACCACTTCAAAGTCTTTAGGATCAGATCTCTTAGAAATAGATTTTGCTGTTAAATTTTTTACTTATTCTGCTGAAATGTAACTGATTGAACACACGTATTCAGAAGCCAGCAGGTATTTTGAGTCATATTTTTATTCCATCTTGCCTATGGTCTCACTTAAGGCAAATTAAAAATTAGAATCATACAATTCTTATAATTAAGCTTAAGCTGTCTGAAAATAAATCATGAGCATAAGTAATTGTTTTGGGTACTACAGCTGGCAATTCAGAACATCCTGAAATAAATGTCTAAAATACTTGAATTTCTCTCCCTGGTGACACCCAGTTCTATTCATTGTTTTTTAAAAGTCGAAGTTAGACTATAGGAAGATAAGTATGACACTAGACTGGATACTTAATTTTTAGAAATTAATCTCATCCATAACTCTGTATCTAAAAATGCTACTATTCTAATTTAGTATTTTTTGAACACATTTAGTACAGATAAGAAAAATAAGATGATCAAGGAATCAGATAAGCAAGCTCAATGCAAAGCTGAAAGGAGTATAATTTGGTTTCAGGTGAGAATTAACATTGCTTTTATCTTTATTCTTTCCAAGCAGTCTCTGTTTTCTCTGATCTTCTTACTTGCTTGTTAGGTACTAAGATGGCTTCAGTGGTATTTGTCAATTGCAGCTGTAAAAAAGCCCAGTGAAACATACGTGAATGCAAATACTCATCTTAGTGACACTAATAGTGGAATATAATGCTAGTGAAGCCAAATATGTATAATGCAATTTTATAATACACTTTGATTTTACACATGTGTATTTGAAGACAGGGTGTACAATAAAATGTACTGAAAACTTTACCTTTAAACATTTTCCTTTTTGTAATATTTCAGCTGCTGAAATCTAAAATAATGCTGGATGCTCTGTGTTCTGCTAAGCATTCAATGAAGTATTTCAACATAACATTCAAGAAAAATGGCACTAGAATCAAAAGCACTGGTTTTGGTTTAGTGTTTTTTTTTTTATTTTTTACTTTTAAATTTTATTTCTGAGACATCCTGTGATATCTGTGGTTAATTTACCGACTATTTACATTTGTTTTCTTTTTCAGAAGTACAATGACACTGGAAGAGGAATGTCCAGACTAGTTCAGGTGATGGTAACTCACAGAGCACTAGCCAGGTTTAGTGACAATTTTCATCTTTCCTGGGACTGTTGCCAGTGTCTATGCAATGGCAGAGAAGTGAATCTTACATTCTTTCTAGAACCTGCCCTTAAAAGAAAAAGCCCATTAGGTTTGATCAAACATGTTTGCAGAGTATGAGCAAATACTTCCCATGAACCAGCATCAAGATTCCCTAAAACACGAATAACTTTCTATGATACTTATTTTTAGGTAGTTACACAACTAATTGAAATGTTAAACTTGAACAAGCTCACTGAACTGAATAATAAACTAAAATTAGTGAAAACATGCCTAGGGCAAAGTATAGCTTCTTACATCTGCTATAACTTGCAGCTCAGCTGTTTCTCTGGAAAGTATTTGAACAAGAAAGTTCTAACAAATTCACATTTACAAGACTATTGTAAAATATAGACTCATAAGACTGGTTTTTCATAGTAAGAGTATTTGGTTTTCCACAGTAATGTTATTCTTTTTCAGCAGCCTTTCCTGCCATTTATTATTGACTGGTTACTGAGAATCTGCTTGTGAATCTACATCTCTCCTGTTCTATGTACGTAGAAAATCTCCCACTGTAAAACATACACACCTCTTGTAGTGGAACTATAGTGACAATAGGTTATAATGTACCTGGGTTAAGACAGAAAATAGCATATGCAGTAATTATCAGGCAGTTACAGTAGAATCATAGAATGGTTAGGGCTGGAAAAGACCTTAATATCATCTAGTTCCAACCCCCCCTGCCATGGGCAGGGACACCACACACTAAACCATGTCACCCAAGACTCCATCCAACCTGGCCTTGAACACCGCCAGGGATGGAGCATTCAAAACTTCCGTGGCCAGCCAGTAGTTAGCTCTTCTCAACTGAGAGAATTGCTCCAAATACACTGATTTTACGTGTCTTAATAGCTAATATAGATAGCTGATGATCTGGAAAAAAAATGTAAAAAATACAGAAAGGGAATCTTATAAATAATAAACTAAAATGATATCCTAGAATTTACATCTGCAAACCAGTATCACAGTATCACAGTCACAGTATCACAGTATGTTAGAGATTGGAAGGGACCTCGAAAGATCATCTAGTCCAATCCCCCTGCCGGAGCAGGAACACCTAGATAATGTTACACAGGAATGCGTCCAGGCGGGTTTTGAATGTCTCCAGGGAAGGAGACTCCACAACCTCCCTGGGCAGCCTGTTCCAGTGTTCCGTCACCCTCACTGAGAAGAAGTTTCTTCTCAAGTTTAAGTGGAACCTCTTGTGTTCCAGTTTGTACCCATTACCCCTTGTCCTATCATTGTTTGCCACTGAGTAGAGCCTGGCTCCGTCCTCGTGACACTCCCCCTTTATATATTTATAGACACTTATAAGGTCACCCCTCAGTCTCCTCTTCTCCAAACTATAGAGACCCAGCTCCCTCAGTCTTTCCTCATAAGGGAGATGTTCCACTCCCCTAATCATCTTCGTTGCCCTGCGCTGGACTCTCTCCAGCAGCTCCCTGTCCTTCTTGAACTGAGGGGCCCAGAACTGGACACAATACTCCAGATGCGGTCTCACCAGGGCAGAGTAGAGGGGAAGGAGGACCTCTCTTGACCTACTAACCACCGCCCTTCTAATACACCCCAGGATGCCATTGGCCTTCTTAGCCACAAGGGCACAGTGTTGGCTCATGGTCATCCTGTCGTCCACTAGGACCCCCAGGTCCCTCTCCCCTACACTGCTCTCTAACAGGTCGTTCCCCAACCTATACTGGAACCTGGGGTTGTTCCTGCCCAGATGCAGGACTCTACACTTTCCCTTGTTATATTTCATCAAGTTACTGCCCAATTCTCCAGCCTGTCCAGGTCTCGCTGGATGGCAGCACAGCCTTCTGGCGTGTCAGCCACTCCTCCCAGCTTAGTGTCATCAGCAAACTTGCTGATAGTACACTCAATTCCCTCATCTAAATCATTGATGAATATATTAAATAATACCGGTCCCAGTACTGACCCTTGAGGCACTCCACTAGTTACAAGCCTCCAACTAGACTCAGCCCCATAGACTACAACTCTCTGGCTTCTCTCCTTCAGCCAGTTCGCAGTCCACCTCACTACCTGATCATCCAGTCCACACTTCCTCATTTTAGCCGTGAGGATGCTGTGGGAGACTGTGTCAAATGCTTTGCTGAGGTCAAGGGAGACCACATCCACCGCTCTGCCATCATCCATCCACCGTGTTATTTCCTCATAAAAGGCTAAGAGATTGGTCAAACATGATTTCCCCCTGGTGAAGCCATGTTGACTGCCCCTCATAACCTTCTTATCCTTGATATGCCTTAAGATGGTACCAAGGATAAGGTGTTCCATCACTTTCCCAGGGATGGAGGTGAGGCTGACCGGTCTATAGTTACCCGGGTCCTCCTTCTTGCCCTTTTGGAAGACTGGAGTGACATTTGCTTTCCTCCAGTCCTCAGGCACCTCTCCCGTTTCCCAAGACTTGGTAAACATGATGGAGAGTGGTCTAGCAATGACTTCCGCCAGTCCCCTCAGCACCCACGGGTGCATCCCATCTGGACCCATGGATTTATGGATGTCCAGATTGCTCAACTGTTCTCTAACCCATTCCTCATCGACTAAGGCAAACCGCTCCGTCGACCTGACTTCATCTAAGGTCTCAGGGGTACAGGGCTCTTCAGGACTGCCCGCAGCAGAGTAGACAGAGACAAAGAAGGCATTCAGTAACTCTGCCATCTCTTTATCTTCTGTCACCAGGGCACCCATCTCGTTCATCAGTGGGCCTACATTGCCTCTGGTGTTAGTTTTGTCTGCCATGTATTTGAAAAAGCTCTTTTTGCTGTCCTTGACCCTTCTTGCCAGGTTTAATTCTAAGGATGCCTTAGTCCTCCTAGCTGCCTTCCTACATCCTCTAGCAGCAGCCTTATATTCCTCCCAAGTGGCCAGCCCCTCCTTCCATGACCTGTAAACTCTCCTCTTCCACTTGAGCATACCCAGCAATTCCCTATTTAGCCACGCAGGTCTCTTGGCCCTCTTCCTTGACTTCCTACATGTCGGGATGCTCCGATCTTGAGCACGGAAAAAGCAATCCTTGAATGTCAACCAACTATCTTGGGCCCCTTTACCTTCAAGCAGCCCTGCCCATGGGATTTCCCCTAGCAATTGCTTGAAAAGGCCAAAGTTTGCCCTGCTAAAGTCCAGGGTTGCAATTCTACTTGGTATTCTACTAGTCCTGCCACACAAGATCCTGAACTCCACCATCTCGTGGTCGCTGCAACCAAGGCAGCCCTCAACCCTTACTGCTTCGACCAGATCCTCCTTGTTAGTGAGGATGAGATCCAGCAGCGCTCCTCTCCTGGTCGGCTCATCCACCATTTGCAGGAGGAAGTTATCATCCATACACTGGAGGAACCTCCTGGACTGCGGCTGGGTTGCCGAGTGGTCCTTCCAGCAAACATCAGGGAAGTTAAAATCCCCCACGACCACCACAGCCTGTGACTGTGAGGCCGCTCTCAGCTGCCTGTAGAAGGCCTTGTCAATTTCCTCACCCTGATCCGGTGGTCTGTAACAGACACCTACAACAGTATCCCCCCTGCCAGCCTGCCCCTTAATTCTCACCCACAGACTCTCAACTCGCTCATCATCTGTCCCTGGACAGAACTCGGTGCATTGTAGTTCCTCCCGCATATAAAGAGCAACCCCACCACCCCGCCTGGCTGGCCTGTCTTTCCTGAAAAGGACATAGCCTTCCATGACTATATTCCAGTCATGTGAGCTGTCCCACCACGTCTCTGTAATTGCCACCAGATCATAATCTCCTGACTTAACACAGGTTTCCAACTCCTCCTGCTTATTTCCCATGCTGCGCGCATTGGTGTACAGGCATTTCAGGGAGCGAGCTGAGCACACCGATTTCACCCTAGGATTGTAGGAGGCCTCCCAGTCTTCATTAATTCTGGAGCGCTGCCCCACTGGGGCAAGCCCAGCTACAAGCCCATCCCCCTTCGAATCTAGTTTAAAGCTCTCCAAATGAGCCCTGCTAATTCGTGCCCCAGCATCCTTTTTCCTCTGTGAGACAAACCTTTCTCACTTGTCATTGTCCAGACTGGTGCCCTATAAAACCAGCCGTTATCAAAGAATCCAAAGCCCTGCCTGTAGCACCAGTCTCGAAGCCAATTGTTCATGAACTGAATCTTCCCATTCCTTCCCACATCAGTGGAAGATGGAAGGAGAGAGGAGAAGATCACTTGAGCCCCAGACTCTTTCACCATCCGCCCCAAGGCCCTGTAGTCTTTCTTCATCCCCCTCAGACTGCGGGAAGCAGCTTCCTCCCCACCTGTCTGGAAGACCAGCAGCAGGTAGTAGTCTGTTGGGTGCACCAGGTTGGGGAGCGCCCTGGTGATATCCCTGATCCGGGCTCCAGGCAGACTACACACTTCCCTATGATGAGGGTCAACTCTGCATATCGGGCCCTCTGTTCCTCTCAGAAGGGAATCCCCTACTACAATGACCCTTCTTTCTTTCTTAACAGAGGCAGTCTTGAGGTGCAAAGTCGACTCCCATTTCCTATGTGGCCTTGTGGGCTGGCCTTGCCCCACATTCTCTCCTACCTCTCCTTCAAGATCCAGGGCCTCGAACCTATTACGGAGGGACACCTGGGGAAGCAGGGCAGGAAGGGGGGAGGGTTTCCCACGACGCCTAACTGGAACTCGCTTCCAACCCTCGTCGTCTTTTTGGTCCCCTACCTCTGCGCAACAGCTACAGGGCAGGGGCTGCCTCGGGCCATCCCCCTCTGTGTGAGGGGGCAGGGGGTCCTTCCCCTTTTGGGGGGTATCTCCCTGGAACCATTCCGACTGGCACGCCAGGGAGTTACTCCACCAGTCGATCTCCCTTTCACACTCCCTGATGGTCCTCAGTGTCTCAACCTCCTCCTTAAGTCTTGCCACCAGGCTAAGCAGATCTTCTACCTGCTCACACCTCACACAGGTGGAATGCTGTCCTCCCTCCCCCGGCAGCAGCAGGCTCTGGCACTCCCTGCACCCAGAGACCTGAACAGCCACGGTCTGGGACGGGGTCTCTGTCTGAGTTGCTGTAGTCACCTTACTGCAAGCTCTCTTTCTGGAGGCAACCATATTGGTGCGCAGTCTGGGACACCAGCAACACGACCTGCTTGTTCCTCCCTGTGCCCGGCGGGCAGCGACCGTTCGCTGCCTCCTCTGAGGCTTTTTCAAGGCAAGCAGCAGGGGGGTGGTCACCGTCACCGTGGGAACGCCCCCCGCCACGTCAGCCTCTCTCTCGCAAGGGCTGCTGGGGCTTCGGGGATTGGGAGATGTCGGGAATCGCGATGTTTCTGCGCTATCCCCTTTGATTTTCCTAATCTCCGTTGACCCTCGCGTTGCTGAAGCGTGCCGGCTGCGGCTCTAGCTAGGCTAGCTCCGATCAGCTGACTGAATGACCAAAAATGTACAAGTGAATGACCAAAATGCAGTTGGGTTTCAAACCCAGGTGTACATGGGTTTAGATATTTTAGTAAAGCTAGAGTCTAAAGATTGACCTAGCCCTTACTTCCTAATTTATTTTTTATTTTATCCAGTGACTTTCAAGAGCAGAATATATGCTACAAGTGATAGCTTTTCATCTCAGAGTCCCAGTCATGATTAGTTGAGAATGCTAGAAAACAGACCTTAACTGGAATATTGTGGGCATGATATGTAAACAAAAAGGTGAGTTTGGGGGACAATGAGTAGACTGCTGATTATGGTCAAAATAAAAGAATCCAATAATATTGGAGGGAATTAAATATGTCAAGGAAAACAGCCTAAAGTTTTGTAAATGCTCAATGGGACACATGCATGGCAAAGTAACAGGTGATTTGTATGTACATCATTGACAGAATATCTAGAGGTAAAGAATCTGATTGAATCTCAACTTTAAAATGGCAGGCTATACCCCAAATTGAAATCAAGTATTTGAAGTCAGAATAATTATACATGTAGTTGCATGTGCATTCAAGTGGTATTAAATAATTCCTTTAGCTTACGTTGCTTTCTGGTGGGTTTGATTTTGTTGACAGTAGCAAAGGAAAGGAAGAAGGAAAATCCAGTTACTTCCAGTTATTTTAATGACTTTTACTATTAGTTTAAAAGAAGATTATACACCTATAATCCTTAAAAGAGACTTATTTTATTGTACTATGAGACCAAAATGATGCTGCTTTCTATGTCATTTTCTGTTGGTCTTTTATAAATTCTTGGAGCCATACTCCAGTATGATAAAGAGATAGACCTGCAGTTGAAGGCATCAGGATTCTGCATACCTTGTGTTACGTTGGAATCACTTAATGGAATAATAGATATTTAGGGAAAACAGAAAGCAGTGGACAGCTTTCTCCAGGATTATATTTCTGTAGTCATTGTCCTTCTCCATAAATGCTGTTTGCTCATGTATGAAAATTCCTTAGACCTTCAATGTTCCAGGAGCTTGTTTCAGTCTTCAATTTGATTGTCTGGTCACAGCAACTTCAAAAAGCTTTATCCTGAAAGATTTATAAGCTTTATTTTTCAAACTATTTGTTTGCTATTGGTTAAGAAATGTTAAATGTAAAATTACAATATTTTAATTAGTAAAAAGTAGTATCTCTGTACTGGAGACACAAGATGCCCTTATTCTACTTACTTTCATCAAAAACTGTAGTTATTCAAGAACACATAATTAGCTTGTTTTAATCTTATCATTTTCAGAGCATACTACAGTAATTGGCTTTCTTTCCTCTCCTTTTTAGTTAGAAGATTGCTAAAGGATCAATGGAGAATACACTTTTCTATTCTGCAGCATCAATTACGGTGACCCTGGGTGTAAATTTATTGATTTTTCTTATTAGAACATTGCCACCAGTTATTCACAGCATGGTGTTTATTAATTAGTAAGGAAAATAAAGATTAATTTGTGAAAAAATCTTCCTTTTAAGTTCTCTACCTAGCACATTCGTAGCTATATGAGATCTAATTGTACTCTGCCTTTATGAACTACCATGCAGTATTGCATTCTCTATTCTGTTTGTCTTTCCTTATTATCCTGAAAAAAGTTACAGAATTATGTCAACTACAGTTCTGAGGTATAGAAATTATCCATTTTGACTATTGATTTGCAGAAGCTGTACAAGCCTCCCACATTTTATGCATGTAATACATATTTTATTCTGAGAGGAAATCAATAGGATGGAATGGATTTGTAACCAAAAACATTAAAAGAAAATTAAGGAAAAAAAAAAAGAGGAAAGAAAAGAAGGAACGAAGAAGAGGAAACAAGCACTTGTTGTCTCATAGGCACAGCTCAACTTTTCAGTTATCCCCAGAAATATGTCAGAAGGCATAACAAATAGAAGGAAACCGGCTTTAATTTAACAGTCTTGTGGATCAGAATGATACAGTTCTGAGGGACTGGAGGGGGAAAATTCAGTAGACTATGACTTTTTTGTTTTCATTGGTCTTTTCCCAGAAATACCTCCTTAGTATTGCAATTTTTTTGATCTGACATAAGTACGTATCTCAGCAAAGACCTGTAGTCTGGTTTTGCATGAGTGGACTTGACACCTTAGTCCATGACATATTAGTGGGTGAATGGAAGCAGATTAAATATGTGGAAGAACATACAATAATATGGTGTTTTTTTTCCTGTGGAGTACATGATTAATAGCACATTTAAAATGTGTGAATAACACTTTTATTAAAACTTAATACCACAGTTGTAAGGCCTTGTTAAGTTAAAACAATTTAGTTTAACAAGACAGAATGTATTCAGACTATTTAGTAGTCTATAGCAATTACAACAAAGAAATTATTGTTGGATTCTAGAGGCTGGATTAGAGAGCACAAAAGTCTATTCTCATAGGTCAGCTACAGCATTTCTATTTCTATGTAGAGTAAGACCAATGATTTGTAAAAGAAGAAAATAACGTTTTTTATAACATACAAATAAAATCTATATATCCAATAATTTATCAACAATTACAAATTTTGAGAAGAGGGTAAATATATATCACTCTTAATATGAAAAGCCTCTAGCTAGGTCTCAATTCTGAAAACAATATAGGTCCTCTATATTTGAATAGGAATAATTAATTCCATTTGAAAAAATCCTGATGAGCTGCTACAAATGTTCTTTATTATGACTTGCTTGTAAGGATTGCTTACATTAAAAATACAATGCTGTTCATCTGTTGTGAAACCATACTATGTATGAAGCTTCTGCTTCAATATCAGCTAGATATAAGATCTTCAGATGACAGGTGTCTTTCTTGTCTTTCTGCTCTAAAAAGCTGGCAGAATGAGTTACACTGAGTGCACTGAAGGCAAATGCTAGAGCTTGAGCTAGAAATATAGGCTGTCCTATTTGTTTCAGATTAGGAAATGGGAATGTTTTTATTTGAAAAATTTAAAAATTGGTTGTTAAAGAAACTCGAAAACAAAACCAAAAAAAAAAAAAAAAGAAACTAATACAGGGAACACCAAAAAATAGTATGGTAAAATAAAGCTGATATTGCTGGATTTTTGCCTTACATGAAAGGTGCTTTCATAATAATATGAGTAAGATTATTTTAGTTTCAATAGTTCATCTTTTCCAGCAAACACATAATGAAATCTTTCTGCAGTTTTGCTTGAATAAAAGTCCAGCATAAAGCACCATCTAAGCAATATTTAATATGTAACAGTAAATTGATCTTCAGTTGAATAATTGTGAAACTTGGTTAAAGCTAAATTTTACAAGTGAGATATAATGAAGCTAAAAATCAGTCTTGAAGTAGAAACAAGGATCTTATATTCAGCAGCAACAGGGGACATTGCTGCACTAAATTATCATTCCTTTTATCAAGTAATGAGATTGTAACTCAGTCCTGCAAGCAGTTTACAGTATCAGAAGAACCTTCTGATGGAGTCAAGCTCCATATATTATTGGACATGTTAACATTAGGGTTACCACTGTCTATGCATTTTCTACATTATGTTTTGCTTGGTTTGCTAATCAGAATGAGTTGCTTGTGCAGAGGAGGGTCAAAGCTAGCTATATTCTATTACATACATCATTACCAACATTATTGATTCTTGAAGTGGATTTTTATTTTTCTCTCCTATTTAAATACATTAGTATTATTGATGATTATGTGGAAAGCAAAAGGTAGAAGCTGGTTTCCCAATTAGTTTTATTCATGTAAATATAGTCAGCAGAGTTGACATTAAAATCTCCATTAACCTCAGCAGTATTACTATTGATGGTTTCATAGAAATAATGGTAGATGTTGATTCACACAGTATATGTTTGTTTATAAAATACAGGTGGAAGCAGCCTCATACTAAAATCTCAGTAACTTACAAGTGAGCACATAGTCACATGTTCTTAAAGACTAGCATCCTCAAATGTTAGGGATAGTTAATCACTGGAAGAGGACAATTAGTGCAATAACTTTTATTGGAGGGATAGCTTAAAAAAAAGTATCAGCTTACATGTATTCTTGCTTCAGTTAAGAAAAATGAATTTGATGACTTTATACACCTTGTGGATTGTTCCAGTCTTACATCACTAGGATCAGAAATATGTTGTAGACATCTGTTGCTAAATACTTGTTAATTCAATAGTGCTAGTGAAGCCTTTAATCCACTTCTCTATGTCCATTTAGAAATAGCCTGGAATTTTAAACTTCTTGCTCTTAGTCTAGTAAGTAACTATTCAGAATGAGTTGCAAATTTTTCCTGGACAGTACTCTATGTGGAACTGTTACATCGTGATAAAGAAATGACATATTTTACAAATGTATTTATTGGGAATAAAGATCTAGAAATACTGTTTTCTCAGTTGTAGGTGCAAAACATGGCATAAATGGTAAGCAAAATCTCACTTTAATACCCACACTTAAAATTTGTAGAAAGATTTTAAGTAAGCATAAAAAGGTCTCGAAGTTACTGTAAATGCACCATTTCTCTGAAAAATCCTACTGATAGCTGAAGTAACTACCTTAAGTCTGGATGTTCAGAGAGGATCTTCATAATTCCTGGCTTCAAAGACAATAGCAATGGATGCGAAGGATTTGGGATTGTTGCTTTTCTTGTCTTGTTTTGTTTTATTTTGCTTTGATTTTTTTAAATGAGGAAGTCTTATATTCTTAGTCTTGTATAAAAACAAAGCATCAGTAATATTAAAAGGATATCATTAAAAAAAAAAAGAACCAACAATCCTAAAAACATTAGTCTTCTTCCTGTGCAAAGATGGAT
The DNA here is from genome assembly GCF_028554395.1 of Pezoporus wallicus. Lineage (NCBI taxonomy): Eukaryota > Metazoa > Chordata > Aves > Psittaciformes > Psittacidae > Pezoporus > Pezoporus wallicus. The sequence goes on along the minus strand of NW_026641478.1, from coordinate 1,018,014 downwards.
GCTGCAATACCTCAATATTTGCCTAGACTACTTAGAATATACTGTGGAATGCAAAGCACTTTTATCCAGAAGTAGTTTGGAGTAGTGTGGTAGCTTTACCAAACATACAGGTTTCTAGAAAATGAGTGCCTTAGAATGCATGCAGATATTGAATATATCACTCTTCTTTCTTTACAAATGATATGAAGAACATTTTGGAAGGCAGGAACGTATGTAAACATAAAGAGACATGAGAAAAGATGCTTGATCACTGTCCTCAGAAATACAGATGTACTATTTTGTTGTTTTGTGTGAATTAAGTAGTTTAAATTAATGCTTTCCTAAAACTGACTACTGTCATCAGATTACACTTACAAGCATACAGACCATCTCAACAGCTTCATCTAGCTAACAAAACAAAACAAAACAAAACAAATATAAAATTAGGTGGTCTTGAGGAGAGTATTCTTAAAAGAAAAAGTTAAAATATTGAAATATGTATACTTTTGCACCCAGAAATTGCAGGTCTTTAGGTCAAATACCACTAAATGTAAGGTCATGCATACTTTGAAGCAAAAGAAAAGATAAGTAAATCTGAGATGATTCATTTTGTGGACAAACAGATTCAATATATATAATTATAATGGTTTTCACCAGTTAAGCCTCCAGCTGAGGATGGCAGATTACTACAGAACTAATTAAAAAAATCATCAAAGATACATAGGCACTTAACTCATTATTGTCAGGGGCCTAAATACCTGTGAGAATCTATGCACAAGTGTTAAGCTCCTATCAGATCTAGAAAAAAACCCTCTGAAACTTAATTCTTCTGATATTATTTTCATTGGTTTGTGCTTAGGAAGACATAATGTGTTCTTTATCTTATGGCATTTTGCTGTTTCTCAAATACATTTTCCAAGAGGTGCCACCATCTAGTCCGCCCTTGAGCTTAAAGCAGAACTATAACCAAAACTGCATAAGGTCAGTCCACTGGCTGGCTCCAAAGGTGGAGATGCCATAACTGCTATAGGTAACCTGCTGTATTAAGTTCATTGAAAATTTCCCAGCAAATTGGTCCTTTGTCCAAAATCCCAGTCTTTATGCACAGTAGGGGTAGTTTCTCCTTGAGATCCCAACACATTTTCTTTTGAAATCAGCTAGCTCTCATCACTGCCTTTCTCCACCCTCCTGGCAGATTTGTATCTTTATAAAGTCTCTTATAATTTAAAAAAGTGAAAAAAATAACTAAAAAAGAGGTCTATAAAGCCATTGTCGTCTGAGCAATACTAATACCCTGTACAGCACTGCAGGGCATACTGTAGATGTTAAGTACCTAAGCGACCTCTAAAGCATGGATTCCTGGACTTAGTGACAGATCTACATTTTTCATTTTGTCAAATCAAATGTAAAGTAGATGTGTATGTCTTTTATTGATCTAACTGTAAGTATAATGACATGAAAAGCAGAGTAGTGGACTTTAAAAGTAACTGACAATGTAGAAGAAAGTGAAATTACCATCAGGAGTGTTCCATTTCAAAAATTGTTTATTCCTTAATAATTATTGAAAGACACTTTGAGGTTTAAACTTATAACATGCCTGTTCAGTTTAACTTCAAATATTATCCTTTGCAAAGACTGAACAAAATGATCCATACATATACATAATTTTAATAATAATTTCCAAAAAGTGAAAAAGTTCAGGGGAGTCATTTGTGGCTTGGTTTCCTTTTTGTCTACTGTTAATCACAGTGTTATTAATAATAAAAGAGAAATTGTGATTTTTAGAGAGGAAATTGCTCTGTGCAAAATATTGCTCTGATAAAATGCCTGCTCTTTCTCCTCTGTCAAGAGGAATGTCTTCAGCTTTTATGGGTGGTGACATTCCCAGAAAAATAGTTAAAATGGATTGCTTTATTTTGGAGGATGTGGAAAATCTTTCCTTATTTTCCTGCCAAAACCAAAGTTTATACGACTCTTCATGTCGCCATCCTTTGGGTACATTCAGACCTTGCATAAATGGATAAACAGGAGTTAAGCTAATGTAATGAATAAACTGAAGGTAATTACTGAATTAATGAGGTAGTTGCAAACTAATCAGTTCAATAGAGTTATACGATTTAAATCAAACCTGAACTTACCCTGTTTTGTTTAAAGAAATCTTGGAAATAATCTGAATCTAAAATAAACACCCAATCAAAAACCCCCAAGAAATGTAATAAATAAAGGAATAAAATATATAACTTTAATGATAATAAATACCTATGGCAAGGGCCACATGTTTCCTTAATGATTATCTTCTTGGTATTAATGTTTAAGAATTTTAATTTTTTTCTTTAATTAGGCATATATATTTTCAGCCTCTGTACTCTACACACTAAGGTTTCCATGATGAATCTGCTTGAATCCAGGATGTCTCTGAACCTAGTTAAAGTATTCATTTGAAAAACTGGAAAGTAAAACTTTGTCTTTTATCCACTCAAAGTGCTCCTTTGCCTTTTAACAAACCAAAGCAAGTAGGATATATACATTCCCTCAGAGGGAAGTAACATAAAAAAACAACCTACAGAAACTGAGGCGCAAAGGAAAAAAGCAAGAGCTCTCCCTTCTCCAAGTAAATTTCACAATATTTAAATGTGCCTTTCAGCATTAGCAGTAGACTAATTCCATTATCATAATTTATTAACCAGATCTTTTGTTCTATGTAGTAATACACTGTTTCCATGCTGTGAATTTTTTATCCTGTGACCTAATTTGAGTAAAAAGAAACTCTTATAACTCCCTTGTTGTAATAAATAAAATGTTAATGAAGAACTACAGAGAAATCCCCTTTGCATTAGTTCCTTATTCCCAGGAACATCATCATAAATTTGTTAGCCTGGTTCTGACAATGGTAGTGATGTTAAAGCTGTGAAGAAGCAATAGTTACACTAAATGGTTCTGATGGAAAAGTTAAAGATATTCAAGGCACTGTCATAAAGGATGGACTGTAGGATGTTATCTTTTGGAAGGGGAACCTGAAGGATTTGGCCACAATCCAATTTTTTTTTTTTTTTTTAACATTTATTATTTGTATTGATAAATGCAATAAGAGATGCCTTTTCAGAAAATGTAAAGTAACAAAAAAAAATATTGCAAATAAAGGGATTTTTTTCTTCAGTACATGGAAAATTGCAGATTAGTGCACCTTTTCACTGCATATTGGTTATATTACTCGGTGATTTCTGGTGATGATATCATGGTAGATATGTTAAATTTACAAATTATAAATTATTATGTTTTTGCAATGACTGTAGATTACTTGTTAATAGTTCATACATATTTACTCCATTAGAAATTACAAGGTACTGTCAGCCTTTGCAAACTTCAAGACTAGATGGAATGCTAAATCATATAGGATGATGATATTCCACCTAAGTAGTTTAACTTCTATTAAGTAATAAAATATAAACGACTTAAAAATTTTATTCTATCTACTTTGTCAATATTTTTACAGAACTTTGAAAATATGAATTGTCATTATAATCTGTACTAATTTATGGTTTTATAGTTCAGGGTTTGTTTCAGACAGGTCTTTGGAACTGAGGTGTACTCCAGTGCTGAGGCACTCGAGCCCCTAAATGTCAGAGAATTTGTTATTTAGCTTTCCCTGCACATTAAGAAGTCCATTTTAACACCAAAGGGTTCTTTAGAAAGATCTGACCTACAGATCATGTCACTTGCTTTGTTGTTATAATAATAAAAATGCATTTACAATTTTCTTACCACATTCTAAGACCACAAATTAAACGTAGCAGTCTTTAATTTGAAGGTATTTATTCCTTCTGTTTTTCCAAGATGGAGAATTATGGGCATGAAGACTAACAGGTAAAAAACCTTCTCTGTAAAAAATTGGGTATGGACCTCTATTAGCTGTACAGTAGCATTTCATGCTCCTGACCTCAGTCTGTGTTAGATGAGCAGTACTCCAAATGTAATTAATGCAATGAGTGACAAAATGGATCATCTTGCATGCAGCTGTTTGCCTGCCTCTGTTCTTCCCATTACAGCATGATTTCAGTGGGTCTTGTGTTTGCTTATTCAGCACAAGCTACTTGTCCTGTATAGAATAACTGTGTTGGCTGTGTCTCTTCAAGAGAGACAGCTTTTACGCTGTATAATCTTTTGTTCATTAATCTTTCTTTTCAATATGTCAGAATCAAACAGCAAGTATACATTACTCAGACTTTCATAACACAAATATATTTGATATATGTATATATATGGGGTAATGGGTACAAACTGGAACACAAGAGGTTCCACTTAAACTTGAGAAGAAACTTCTTCTCAGTGAGGGTGACGGAACACTGGAACAGGCTGCCCAGGGAGGTTGTGGAGTCTCCTTCCCTGGAGACATTCAAAACCCGCCTGGACGCATTCCTGTGTAACATTATCTAGGTGTTCCTGCTCCGGCAGGGGGATTGGACTAGATGATCTTTCGAGGTCCCTTCCAATCTCTAACATACTGTGATACTGTGATACTGTGATAGGAAATTAAATACTGGAATAAGCATAGTATTGTTACACTGTCATGAAGGTTTCCTTTAGCTGCATACGCTCATAGAAGGAATTTTATACCATGTTTTTTCCCACTTCTCTGACAAATTCTTTGCTCAGATTGAAACCATAAGAACTATAAAACATAATTGTTACATGAAAATGTTTTAAAAATAATTATCTTTATCTGCTTGTGAAATCAAAACACTGCTATTGATTCAATATCTGTTAAAAAGTCTGTTGGGTGTTGGAGAAGTATTCATCACACCATCAGGGGAGAGGGGATATCACAGCGATGATAGTTATCTAAAGCCTGCTTTCCAAGTAATACCACCTCTCCTATAGTTCCTTTAAGTATGCCCTTAATAAAAATCCTTAGATTTATAGGAGTGATATGTCTTAAAAAAAATAATAATTTAGATTCTTAGCTAGTGATTTGCACTCCTGTTATCTTTGTATTCTCTCTGGCAGCAACTGCACACTCTAAATTTTTCCCCTTCTTAAATATCCCAAAGGCATTATCACCTTTGTTGATGGGGTCAGCCTTGGCCAGCAGTGGGTCTGTCTTGCAGATGGCTGGCATTGGATCTGTCAGACATAAGAGAACATAAAAGAAGCTTTTAGCAGCTTCTTAGCCAGGTCACCCTTGTACACACACACACACACACTCCACTACCAAAACCTTGCCATACAAACCCAATACACCTTGTTTAAAAGTCATACAAAATCATTAATTCTTGTGGCAAACAACAGGGTTTATCCTAAACAGCTTCCCTTCCCCCCATTCTTGCATCCATTTCCATTAGCTTATATGTACAAAATCAGGACATATATTTTTCTGTATTTAAATTATCAGACTACACAAGCCAGACTTTCATTACTTTTCTTGTGGTGGGTGTTTAGTTAGTCCAATAATAATTCGGTTGGATTGTTTTTAAAGGAAATGAATTAAGAAGTATTCCAGAAGAATCCTCACGGTATCATATACTAATAAATTATTCTCTACTTTCATTAGGAAGCTTTTCTCGGTGCATCCTAAGTTTGGTTAATACACCTAGGTCTCTATAGATACGTCTCCAGCATTAAAAATATCTCCTTCAAGAAATAAACCCATATATCCAGACTAAGGGATATTCCATTCTAAACTGGATTTGGTATGCATTCATTGAATGCTCCTTAACCCACAGTGTGTGTCTTAATTTTTTCTGCTTTTCTTTTTTGGGGGGAGAGAAGGTGGGCTTTATTTCAGCCTAAAGCACCTGTGTATTAGGGTTATGTCATAGTCAACAAGATTAATGCTTTAAAAGGTAATATTGAAGACATGTCACATACCTCAAGAACGGATATGAAGGCATAGAGAGTGCTCGATAGAACTGCTGTAACAGCAATGGAGGTGTATATATAAGATGGGGTGAGTTAAATTTTGTGTTCTTATTCTGTAACAGTTCCAGTGTGTAGCCTCTGGAGTGACCTGAAACTATCTTAGCTCACCAGCTAATTATTTTATGCCAAGTCATAAGCAATGCATTTTGTGATGTAGGTGAGTTTTATCAGCTAATGAACTTCCTGCTTATAGCAGTTGTTCCTGCTATTAGTCTTTCAGTACTTTGAATTCTTCCATTCCATTTCTATTACTCTAATCTGATTTGTCATTATTTCATGTCATATGCTACTCTGATCCTTTATCGTCAATATTTCCCAGCTTTATACCATTGGGACATTTCATTAGGAACTTCTTTAGTTTATATTCCAATGAAATGTATGTCAAAGTATATGTCAGCCTGTCTGCAGCCTGGTACTTTAAAAGCTCACTCTGTCTCATCATAGGAAGTATGTTCTGTTTTGCTATCATTTCAAATGCCATGCTGACTTCTGCAGTGTTTCTGGCTTGAAAGTGTGACAGATCCTCATGAGGATATTTACTGGGCTGGAATGTGTCCAGGTAGATTTGGCAGTTACATTCCCACCTTCAACATCTTCAATTAATCTTTTACCCCCACACTGGACATCACTGCCATTTCTGTAAGCGGAAGTAATGCATTTATCTTTGTACAACACTTACTTTAAGCTCTAACTCATGTTCCCTGTGAAGTGACCACTTTTTAGACTTCTTGTGTTTTATCATACAATGTTGGGAGGAGAGTTTCAAAGGTTTCATTCAGTTTGCTTCTTAGCAATTCTTTTTATACTTTCATACCTTGATCTCTGAAGTTTCATGCTTTGTAATCAGTTCTATTTTGCATTCTTTGTAATTTGTCCACAGAGACTTTGAATTTCCTTTTATAGATAGTTTATCATCTGTTATATCTAAAAGCCTTTGCTGTGATCTTTTTCTCATAGTTTGGAACCATCTTCAGCTTAAGCATTTTGCTGTTTTGTCTAGCTAATTTATAGTCCTCTGAGTTTATTTGTTTTTAAGTTTCTGTTTTGGAAATTAGAATATTTATTACAGTTCTGCAGTGATTCAGTTTTCTAATTTAAGCAAAGCTAATACCTGTTTAAGAATAAACACAAGATTTTATGTATCGCTTCTCTGTAATATCTTCCCTACTTGCAAAAACAAGTTAAAATTATCACCAGTGTCTGTTGGTTTAACGATTATTTATTGAAGAAACGTTGGCTATCATCTCCAGATTATCTGAACCCTACTGTCGTTTGTAGCATGTATTTTAGTTCCCTCTTCAAACTGTCACTGTTCATTATACCATTAATATTTACAACTACCTCAATACCTTTGCCTTTATTGCTCCCTGACATGGACAGAGCAGATTTTTGATAGCTGTGTTTCAGTTCCCTGTAATATTTCACCAACTTTTTGGTTTCACTACAGACAAGATGGTTTTGCAGCATTCATTTTGCTGCAATAATGTGTAAGTAACAAGTAGGAAACATAATGAGATGGATGTGAGCAGTAAGGCTGATATTTGTTATGTTTAGTGTTTATACATTTTATTCCTGTCTCTAAAAGTTGTCTTGTTCATTTTACATCAATAAGCCACTTTTCTGCTGCATTTTTATCCAAAAATAAAAGAAAATAAGCTTCTGAAAACTTTTCAAGTATTAGGAATTTTATGTATCAGCTAAGGTTTTTCTTTCTTTTTATCAGAAACTTTACTTTCAAAACCATATATGTGTTACTTTAACCTTGGTACATATGCTTAGCTAGAGGCTAAGAAAAGAAAGGTTCACTATTAAATGACTCATTAATCAGCTTTAAATCTGATGAATAATACTTTACAACCTCTTTGACATATGGTAGGATCTGCAGCAAGTTTGGCATAATGGTTTCACTTAATAAACACCCGATTAGCATTGTTTACAGGTTTGGATTGCATGGAAAACAGTAAAATGGCCACATTCTACCTAGTTAATTCCTCATTAGCAGCCTTATATTCACTGTGTTTGACCGACTATATACCAGCTTTGACACAAGGTGACCTCTTGCATGGGCCCGTTCATCACCTTCAGTTTGTCATAAATGGAGCCAGTACAAATGTCAATATGAAAGTGCCATCACCAGAGATTTTTGAGAATTAGAATCCATCCTGTATCATAAAGGTTACTTTTTTCAGCCTTATCATTACAGTCATGATGAAATTATATTGAGTAACAGGTAAAAATGTAAGGAGATAAAGCCACAGTAAAATGTCTGGGTGGAGACATTTATTTAATAGATGTAAAAGCTTAAAGTTTACAGTATGTAACACACTTCAGAAAGTAGAGAAAATGTATCGTAGCTTGTGAATGCATTGTTTATAAGTTTTAAACAAATACGAAAATATTCATTCTGTTAAAGGCTTTGGGGAATTACTTACTACTATAATTTCAATAAATGCATTTCTAATTTTTTTTTTTTTAAGAGTGGTTCGTTTGACAGTTTATTCACTTTACTTCCTCACAGTGGGAGTTATCCAAGAGCTAATCACATCCAGTCCTGGTATGGGGTCAAGAGGGCAATTTTAACTTAAATGAGTGGAGAGACTAACCTAGTAAAGCTAGTCTGCAGTATGAACTCATCCTAACTCCCTGATTTGTACTCAGTCTAACAAAACATAAGATGATATCAGGCAGTTCAGTCGTCGTAGAAAATTAGTTACCACCACATGGCACACATTATACCTATAAAGCAGGAAATATCCCCTGCAGATCTTCTACTAATTGAAAGTCATGTGAATTTGGTAAACACAAAAATCTTAACCCAGTACTAGCTTTTGCCATGAAAACTCTGATTCAAAACACTGTCATCCTTGATAAGCTATTTCAAACTAAAGTGTTTGTGAAAATATGGTGATAGAATATACAGTTGAGCCCATTCTTTCTTCCTGCAGTGCAAAGCACAGCAGTTATAGACACTTCCTATAGAAATTAGAGTAATCTAGTAAATTGAAAAAGACACAGTAGTCATCAGAAAAATCTGGTGGAAAAGCAGGCACACAGGGAGTGAAAAAATGAGTTCTGAGCTCTCCTTGGCCACTGAGCCCAGTGCCTAGAGGAAAACATTACCTTCCATCCTACAGCTGTCTACTCTGCTGTGTCTCCAGAACAAGTGGTGACACTACAGGGAGAGATAAAAAGAGCAGAGTCGCTATCTAAAACAGGGTTATTGAAGACAGTCTTCTCAGAACTAGGAAGAAAAAAATTAAAAGAGCAATGCAATTCAAAAGCCTAAATCAAAGTTTACTTACTCAAATATTCAGTTCCTCAGAAGTCAGTATTGTCATTCCGCCATTAGATATACACAGACTTCCACTCAAGAAAATACTCAAGTATATGCCATTTCTCAAATGTCTGTGTAGAAATCTAGAACAGCTGTATCTAAACTAAAATGGGAGAGGAGAGGAGGGGAAGAGAAATAACCCAATGCAGGAAGTAACAATGAACTCCATATCGTCTTATGAGGATTTCCTTGTATTCTTTGATGAAGCACTGTGAACTCCAGAAAAAGACCTGAAATTCAGTACATAAGATCATGTTGTCCAAAACTTAAAGTACACGATTTTATTTCACAACACTGATTTCTTCAGCCCTGAGGAGCCTCATATCATTAATCATTTTCAGGAATTCAGCCTAACTAAGAGAGACGGTGTCAAAAATGGACGCTGAATCCTGCTTTTCTTTGTCTGTGTGCTTATTTTAACTAATTTGAGATTAATTGTCTTAGTAAGGTGGATATCATGGCACAGCACTTTGCCTTCAAGTTCATATTATTTCCTACTGTTTTGTCTATCCATACAAACCCATAATTGTTGATGATTTCCTACTGGTAGGTCTAATATCAGAGTAAATATGCACTAAAGACAAGAATCAATTTTCCCAAAATATTTTGAGACAAGAGTTACCTAAGAATGATCACTCCTAGAGTATATAAAACAGTATTGGTTACCTAATTTGAATCTGGGATACAAATTTAAGTATGGGATATTCTTTTGGATATCTGTTTTTTAAGGCCAATTTAATTTTTTACCTTAGAGACACAATTATAACATAGGTAAATAAGTCCATTTACATGGAATCTAATGATTCTTCACAATGCTGACCTTGCAATATAGCAGTTACATGTGGGATTTATTACTATTCAGCAATTAATATGGAATTATTCACAAACTCATATATAAGTTCCTAAAGATGCCTTAGGACTATTCCAGTTGATTAGATAAAAAGAGATGAAGTAATAGAAACTGTCATTATACTGTTTGTGGAGTTGGTACAAGAAGGTGATTCCATGTTCATCACCCACAAACTTACTCAAAGCCTAAGCATTCCTTTCAAAGTTATTTTTATGAAATAGCTATGTTTTTAAAAGCTTTCAAGGTAACTTTCCACTATCCAAAAAATTCTGATGAAAAGCAATAAAAAGTAGCTTCTATAAATTCAGGAATTTTAATATATATGCATTATTAGTATAATGTATTCTAATATTATAAGTAAATTTACAAATGATGATTTTTACATTTCGTTTTATTGTTGCTCACGTTTTTATTTCTTCTTCTTGTTCACATGCTAGTGGAGAAGCATAACTAAAAAAGTAAAACAGAACAAAGTCAATATTCAGTTTAAATGTTAGACTAGATATCTGGAGTTCAGACGTTTTCAAATTGTTTCTGAAAGCATTTTGGAAATTATGCTTCATTTTCATTCTTTTGTAACTACATTTTTCATGTTGTATTCATCAATATGAGAAATCACCATCACATTATTTTGTCTGCAAATAATTGCATCACAAGTAACTGTCACTGTGAATGATAATATATTCATATCTGATTAAATGATATGTTTGTACACTAATAAATCACATGATTAGTTATGAAAATTTTCCTGTTTACACTAACACAGAATTGTACAATTGGTCATGGGAATAAAGCTGATTTTCTTATGCTGGAGGCTATTTGAGTATCTGACTATGGATAAATATATAATATTAAAATATCCTGCTAAAAGGAAATACAAAATAGTAACTATGCGTCCTGGGCTCAGCAGTAGCAGTCATTTTTCTCCTTCTTAGTAGCTGGTGCACTGCTGTGTTTTTGACTTTCAGCCTGGGAACAACACTGCTAACACTGATGTTTTTAGTTGTCGCTAAGCAATGTTTACTCTGACCAAGGACTTTGTGAGTCTCGTGCTCTGCCAGGGAGGAGGGGAAGCCAGGAGGAAGCAGAGGCAGGACACCTGACCCAAACTAGCCAAAGGGGTATTCCATACCACAGCATGTCATGCCCAGTATATAAACTGAGGGCAGTTGCCCTGTAGGTCTAGATCACTGTTTGGGTCAGGCTGGGTATCGGTCAGTGGGTGGTGAGCAGTTATATTCTCTTCTCTTGTTATTTCCCTTATCATTATTATTATTGGTGGCAGCAGCAGTGGTTTGTGTTATACCTTAGGACTGCTCTTATCTCAACCCGTGGGAGTTATATTCTTTGTATTCTCCTTCCCATTCCTCCAGGAGGCGGGGGAGGAAGTGGGGGGAGTGAGCTAGTTGCTGCATGGTTGCCAGCTGGGCTTAAACCACGACACTATGGTCTAAAATCTTAACTGTTGTCTAAAACTTTCTCCACTGACTGTTAACTGGAAGAGGCAGAAAGGCTTAATTTAACATGTGGGGTTTTTTTGTACACTCATTTTGTATGATTTTCCTACAAAATTTAAGCATACAGTTGCATATTTTCACAATTAACAATGTGCAGCATTTAAGTTGCAATATTTTTTTTCCAGTGCACATATATTTAAAAGTTAATTTTTCACCCATATTTTCTTTCTTAAATATCAATTCTTTAGTATTCATACAAGATAGAGAGATATAGCACAAAGTGAAGTAAAATCTTTGGTTCAGATATGTTTAAGATTTCAGTTCACATTGCTCATGACTTTTGGCTTCCCTGAGATGCAATTGCTATATGCAAACACATTAACAAAACGTGAAATCCTAATGGTCAGCTGGTTCTTCAATCAAGCGTGAATAGAATAGAAAGTTTTAAAAAATGCTGATGACAATAAGAACACTTTTGTTTTAGTATTTCTTTTAAAACCAAAGAACTATAAAAATAGTTCACATATGTATCTAATTTTTCCATCCTGACATTCCTTTACACCAAATATTTTCATATCGTTACAGTACGTAATTCAATTTATATCCACTCATTCAAGATCAGTCAACGTACAAGCCGCTTGCGCAAGTCTAGCTGTGTTTCCTGCTTTTTTTTTCCTTGTTTGCTCATTTTTTCCATTCTTTCTCTGTTATTATTTCAAGTTCTTCCTCTAGCAGTCCTTTTTTTAAAAAAAGTTCTTGTTTTAAGGTTATCTCTTACTAAAAAATAAGAATATTTGCAGTTCAAGTACCTATCAAGAACACTTTTAAAAGTATTTTTATTTCTTAATTATATTTTTGCTTATGCCTCAATGTTCTGTGGAAGTCAAATGGTTTGTAACATGCACAGTATTTTAAGTAAAATGCGGCTGTTCTGATGTTAAACTTAAGTTTTTACAAAATAATACCCATCAATCTAGTGCTTAAAGAAAATATGGAAAGCTAGTTTAAAAAATGAACGTCTTGTCAGTTTCTAAGTACCAGCCATATGTTTCATTACAGAAGTTAGTTTTGAAAGTGTTAAAAACTTTTTGTATTTTTAATTTCCATACAACGTCTTTACCATTGATTCATCAGTTTTGCTGTAAGGTACAGAATAAAACATGAAATATAATCAACCTTTAATAAAAATAGAGTTCAAGCTCTTACTGATGCGATATCTTTTTTTCCATGAAGTCCACAGTCATCCATTTTGAACCCAAAGCATATAGGAAGACATAGGTAGAAATATATTAAATCTGACAAATGACCTCCCATGTGCAAAGGAGGAAATAAAGATTCATTCTCTGTGTTTGTGAGATCATTTTGATGAAGGGAAGACTAATTGAGGATGACATATATTTTAAATCTAATTCAAATCAGCATTTTTACATGAAGACTCATCACATTTCCAATGGTACACTCTATTGTAAAGCAGCTTAGTAAAGACATTCTGAATTTGATTCTGGAAATTTTTTTAAATGCTTCATCAGAACTGACATTTTTAGTGGTAATGAGTTTCCAGTCTTCGTACAGATGAGATACCTGTAGTATTTCACATATTTTACAAGAAGAACATCTTAGAGCAAGTCCAGAGAAGGGCCGCAAAGATGAACAGAGGGCTGGAGCAGCTCTCCTGTGATGACATTATGGGAGAGTTGGGGTTGTTCAGCCTGGAGATAAGAAGACTCACGGGAGACCTTAGAGCAACCTAAACTCCAGTACCTAAAGGGGGCCTCCAAGAAATGTGGAGAGGGACTTTTACAATGCCGTGTAGGGATAGAACAAAGATTAATGGCTTTAAACTGAAAAGAGGTAGATCTAAATTAGATATGAAGAAGAAAATCTTCATTGTAAGAGTGGTGAGATACTGGAAGAGGATGCCCAGGGAAGCCGTCGGTGCCCCATTCCTGGAAATGTTCAAGGCCAGGCTGGATAGAGCTTCGAGCAGCCTGATCTACAGGAAGGTGTCCCTGCCCATGGCAAGGGGGCTGGAACTAGATCCTCTTTAAGGTCTATTCCAATCCAAACTATCCTATGATTCTATAACTTCTTTTAAATATAATTGAGTCTCATGTTTCAGAGAAGTTTGCAACTAATATGCGATTCTGTTTAGAAAATGTGAATGAGAAGTACAAATACAGGACTTCTTCCTGCAAAACAAATCACCTTGAAATTATAATAATGTTAAATAACAGATTTTTTCAGCAGCATTCACAAAGTAATCATATTAAAAAATAAATAGTATTACTATTTTTTTTTTTAATGAGAAAGAGTAATATTAAGACCCACTTCTTCATAACTTAAATGATAAAAATTCTTTGAGATCATTATTAATGTAAAACTAACTTAATCATTCCTTTTCATCAGAAGACACACATCATCTTACACTATTAATTTTGCTTTGTTAATAGTGCAGATTACAGCTTGTGGATGTAATACATACTATGAAAAATCATGACCACTTCTCACAGAAGGCTGAAATTGCATTTTGAAGGCACTTGAAATTACAGCATAAAATTGTTTGTAACTTTGTACTGTGGGTGAGCAGGACAGAACATGTAGGATATTTGCTACCTTAAAGCATGGGTGACAGTCAACCGTGTTAATTAAATTTACATGCAAACATTTTCATGCAGGGAAGGACAGTATAAACATAGCTGATAGTAAGATATTTATAATACTTAATTTTCACTCACACAATGATAATTTAGCCTTCTCTCCATCATGACAAAAATAAAAATAAGTTCAGGTTTCTCTAGTATAGCACTGCTTTAGAAGTATCTGAGTACTGCAATATGAAAATTTTGTTAGACTACTTGTGAAATTCTTTTCCTTAAAAATTCTAGACCTTTAAAACTGTTCCCTAAAATCTGGAACGTTTACTATTCATATATTGACAAGAAAGCAGACAATAGTATTTAGAATCTGTGACATTCCACTTCAGGCAGTGGACAGCACCACAGAAAAACTACTACTTTATTTTTTTTTTTTTTACTTCATTTCATTTTTATTTTATATTAAAGATTAATTTTCATTGAATGGCATCTTCAGCATTATGGAAGACTTACACGCAACTGTAGCCTTACCAAAACTACTGAGTAAAACAAGCAAAACAGGAATATGACAGACAAAATTTTTTAAAAATTGTGCAATTATGCCTATAGTTTGTCAGCTGTGGCTGTTGCTCTGATGCAACTGTTTCCCAGACTATAAACCCTAAGGAAGCAACAATCTCCTCCAGCAACAACTGGGAATACTCCAGGTAGAAGATAGAGTGGACATAAGTTATCATAGTTTTCATCTTATGGAAAGATGATTTCCCTCTGATGGGTCCTGAGTAACTGCTGTGAAATACTGTTTATACATTACAATCCCAAGAACTATATATGTTATATTCCACAGAAAACATGTGAGATGATGCTTTTGGGGCTGCAACTAGTGTATTTTTTTTTTCATCTTTATTCGTTGTCATCCCTTGTGCAGACGTACTCTTCTAAAAATAAAATAAATAAATAAAATGAGCCTTTATTTCCTGAAATTGGAAGCAGAGCACAGATAAATGCAACTCAGATAAACATGTTGAAAAAGGTTTTTTCTTTTCTTTTTTAAATGAACAGAAATATTTGCTTAAAAATCACATTACTTAACTCATAGATATCATCCTGGCTTGGCCTATGCAGTGTGCTTCCACTCATGCTGAACAAATTAAACGGAAAGAAATAACATTTAGTGGATATTCACCTAGTAACAGAAAGAAAATTCAAATTGCACCAAGGTAGCTTACTAGTGTAGATATTTTCTTGTGTAAGCACTTACAACTTCTGTCACCTTCCCGTTCCATTAATAGCAACTTTGGATAAAAGGATAGCAAAAGTAATGTTGTAGTGTATAACTCAAGCTCTGTTGCTTGTAATGATTGTGTTCTTCTTTTAAGGCTTCATTTATTCTTGACATAAACAATTACGTGGAATAATTATATCAAAAGGCAGGTGGCATGTAGTGTTCAATTTGGAAAGTAAAGGATGTTGTTTGACTACTACCTAGGATATTGAATAAAAGCATATATAAACAGGCAACAATATTACATCTTTGTAGTTTATTATTTAATTCAGATGTCATACTAAGCACAGCTTAACTAGCCAATATGCAGAAATAATCCAAGCATAACTTTAAAGCTAGGGAGTACTTTGGATCTAAATCATCACCTATATACATGAAGAAACTCCCAAACATTTTCAGTCATGCTATTTGCTGCCGTATAGGATTCTATTACCATAAATGCAATGAAACCCCAAATATATAAACCACCTGATCTTATACTCTGTAATTGTCATATAATGAAAAAATGCATATTTTTACCTGCAGAAAAAGAAGTGAATTAATACAATGAAAATTAACAGAAAAATAATTGAGTTAATACAATGAAAATTAACATATCTATATGCAAGCATATTGGATAAGTGTTATATTTTGGAATAAAAAAAAAGAAAAAAATAGAAAAATTGTTCAGTCTGCCACCCCATTTTTATCCAATGTTATTTCACAATTATTCACATAGTTTATTTGCTATAATTGTAGGTAGAAGTAAAGAAATGTTAAAACAGAGGAGCTTCCAAAAAGTAATGCTAGTGGTAAGTAATTTGCCATGTTTGCAATGTACGAGAAACCAAAAAGAAGTAAGGATTACCTACATTCCCTGGAACTAAATATTAGCAATCAAATTCAATCTTAATATAAGCAAGAACAATTCCATTTAGTTTGACTTCATGGCACTTATGGCAGTACAAGAAATAATTTTCTATCCATTGTATAATGTCACTAAAAGTACAAAAAGTCAAGGATTGTAGAAAAGATGAAATATTAACTGCTTTTTGATTTCTATGTATAAGGCAGAAAAGTGGAAATCTCATTTACAAAACTGAATTTTCTTCCCTAGTAACATTTCAATAAATTTATGTATTACATATAAATTCTTGTCAAAATGCTGAATCCTGAGGGGGGGTGGGGGGTGGGGGTGGGGGATGGGGAATGGAGTTAAAGAATTGGTAAAATATAAAAAAAAATTAAAATGGCAAGTAAAACTTTATGGCTTTACTAGAGCCATAGAATCATAGAATACCCAGAGTTGGAAGCAGCCCACAAAGATCAAATCCAACTCCTCACTCCACGCACACCAATCTAACATGGCCCCAAGATGGTATTAGATTGTTAATGTTCAATGATACACCTAAGATCATTGTCTAAATGCTTCTTGGACGCTGACCTTGGGCCATGACCACTTTCCTGGAGAGCTTATTCCAGTGCTTGACCACCCTCTCAGCAAAGAACTTCTTTCTAATATACAATCTGAACTTCCTCTGTCACAGCTTTATCAGCTTTACCAGACACCAGAGAGAAATGATCATCATCTCTTTTGCCTCCCCACCTCATGAGGAAGCAATGACAATAGCAATGAGGTGACCTCTCAGCCTCCTCTTCTCTAAGCTGAACAAACCTAGTCTCCTCAGCCACTGCTCATAAGTCATGCCCTCGTCCTTTTAACGTCTTTGTTGCCCTCCTTAGGATGCATTCTAATACTTTCATATACTTCTTACATTGTTAATCCCAATATTGCACATAGAACTCAAGATGAGGCCAAACAGTGCTTAGTATAGTGGTACAATCACTTATTTTGACCACTTGGCCATGCTGTTCTTATGATGTACCACAGGATATCTTGGCCTTTTTGGTCGCCAGGGCACATTGTTGACTCATATTGCACTTATGATCAACCAAAAGCCCCAGCTCCCTTTCTACAGGGCTGCACTCTAGCATTTTGCTAGCAGAGTACATGTACATCCAGGATTACACTGTCCCAGGTGCAGAATCAGGTATTTGTTCTTGTTTAATGGCTACATATACATGTTCATTTCATGTTTAATGAACATGTATATGACATATTGTAACTTATCTCTGAATACACCTAGTTAGTTTTGAAGAAGAAAAGGAAGAAATTGAGGTTTTCTTCATCATTAAAACTGCAACAAAAATGGATGCTGTAAAGGACCTGTAATTCTTACAGTTTAACTGTAACTTTCCAATGCTGATGTTTTCCAACAGGTATTCCTCAAGAAAACTTATTTCATGTATTGTAAAAAAAATAAAATGCAATTCCACTAAACTTAATAATAACAGCAACAATAATAATAGCAATAAAAATAATGAAATAACAAGAATATTTATTTTCAGATGGAGTATGAGACAGGATGTTTATATGACAAGTTAAGAATTAATTATATTATTGAAATTTTCATTCACTGCTGTACTGTTTGAGAACTCTGTCCTTATTTCAAGTCATTATAGCTAGATCCAAAGACACCAAAATGTAGGAAATAAAAGACTACAAAAGAAGAAATAAAATTAATGATGAAGTGTTTGCCCAGCAGTGCAATCCCTTTTTGTCTGCTGCAACCTAACTGAGCTTTTTTTGAATCAAAAATGAATGTTGTTCATACTTCAAATATACTTTTGTGTATGTGTGCAGTATTCCTCTTTCCTCTCACATATTCTCCACTTACACGCCTTTCAGTCTGCTCCAAGCAACATAAACCCATAGGTCTTTTTTTAAATTGGACTCACAAACACATAATATTTTAATGTGATGCCTCACACAACATAAAGAAAGGTTATAGCCAGTTCCTCCCATGCAGAGTGAAACAATATGAAGGAAATGGATGGCAGCAGTATGGAAGTGTTGCTATAGTTCAGAAGCATGTGTTTCCAGAAGATCTTGGACTCCCCACTGTCATTACACGTCAGAGCATTTAATGTCTTTTATCATTCACTCACAGCTTTCAGTTTCATTGCTCTCTCTCCACTTCTGTTTGGTCATTTTCCCATTAAATACTGAAGTGAGCAAGTTTGTTATATTTTTTCTGTAGCCTTCTCTTTCTTTCTTTTATATTACCTTTTCAGGAAAGTGGGGGGCCTATAAGGGTGCTGGGGAAGGACTCTTCATTAGGGACTGTAGCAGTAATAAAAGGTGTAACAGGTTCAAACTTAAACAGAGGAAGTTTAGATTAGATATAGGGAAGAAATTCTTTAGTGTGAGGGTAGTGAGGCACTGGAATGGATTGCCCAAGGAAGTTGCGAATGCTCCATCCCTGGCAGTATTCAAGGCAGGGCCGGACAGAGCCTTGAGTGACATGGTTTAGCATGAGGTGTCCCTGCCCATGGCAGAGTGGTTGGAACTAGATGATCATAAGGTCCTTTCCAACCCTAACTATTCTATAATTCTATGGCAAAAGACCAAAAGAAAAAGCGCAGAATTTTAGACCATACCATCATTTTGCATAGGTGCTTTGAACTGCAGGAATAGCATTAAGGAATGCATGCTTTCACTTTGCTGTCTTCTTTGGAGACTACTAAAAGAGTTTTTTGTTTGCACAAGGCTAGGAATATATTAAGAAGATCTGTAGTATTGCAGGAAAAAAAAAACAACAACCCCAAACTTAGTTTCACATATTAATAGCAGAATATTCCATTTAAATAAATTGTATTTAGTGATACATTTAACCATATATATAAACAAAAATTGTTTATAAATTCCATGCTATGCTTTCCAGAATAACAGAACTGTTATAGCACACTTGAATTGTTTAGATCTACTACTACCTTAGGTGACATGGTTTAGTGTGAGGTGTCCCTGCCCATGGCAGGGGGGTTGGAACTAGATAAAGTCCTTTCCAACCCTAACTATTCTATGATTCTACTGAATTACTGAAAAAACATGACCATCCTGGTTTGAACAAGACATGTTTTCTTTAAGCTATTGCTTCTCTAACTACAATTTTATCACAACCATTTATATTGTAGTGGCATTTAAAATGGGCTATTTGCTGTGTAAACAATTAAATATTCACTTCATATTTAATAACATATTCTGCCATCATTACATGTGCAGACCAGTTCAGTGGCAGGATATAGTTTCACAGTACTATGGGGAATTATGTTACAGTATGCAAAGTGCTAATTTCCTAACATTGTAATTAAAGTTTCTGAGTGACAAACTTTGGAAATTAGATGCAAGTCTCCAGTGTTTAAGAATGTCTGAATCATTTGCCATCATGCTTCAGTACGTTCTCCTCAAAGTATTCACTAAACTGACTCAAGTGGTAAAGGAGGCAGGGAAATTGCTTGTTTATTTTTCTTGGCTTTTCCTTTGGTGACTTAGAAAGACGCACATCACAAATCTCAAAAGGCAGCAAATTTGCTGCCATCTCCTGTGAATATTATTGAAGGTACAACATTGACATGTGTTTTAAAGGCAGAAAGAGTTGGGGAAGATCACTGTGAGGAGAGGAGAAATTTTTGAGATTTTTATTCCCAACATTTTAATAAAAATCTTGTCAGCTTCATTATTCCTAAGACTTTTATTTTTTTTTGTAATTTTAAGGTTGAATGTCAGATGTCCTGAAAATAAATTTACTTATATGGTTCGATTTTCAGTGTGGTGAAAAATTTAAGATTCAAGGGTTTTTTCTTCTTTTTCCCTTATTTCTTTTCCTTTCAGATTCGTAAGAACTAATATGTTATAACAGAAATTGTTTGAAACCAGAATAATTATTCTTACCCACAACAGAGTTTTTGAGAGTGATTCCAGTTTTATCAAAACCAGATTCTCAAAGGATAATTCAAACAATGTTCAAGGTCTCCCTGTATAAACTGGTGACTATCATAAAAACATTACTTGAACGTCAATCAACTAGGTCAGTTTTCTAATAGCCAGGATATACAATGTGCTACCTAGGAAAGGAAAACCTTTTTATTAGTACTTTTTATTCATGTAGGAAGTAAGCTATATTTATACGCTTCTGTTGTCAGGGACATCAAAAACATTCATATCCTAAAATTAAAATGTGGCCTATAATTTTTGCACTAGCATTGCAAGCAAGAATTATTATTGCTATTACAGAGTTCTTCCATGTGCTAAAAGGAGGTCAGAATCGCTAGCATCTATTTACAGATAGCAAAATTTATATCTGACTTGTAATGATTTATAAGGGTTAGAGGAGAAAGTTTCAGCAGCTCAACCTCTATATGGTGATCTTGTCCAGGGGCCTGCTACTTAGGACATTATACTGTCTCTTTTGCAAAACTGGCAAATCTGAAACTCTCTTCTATTTTAACAGTGCCTTAGACTTCAGCATAAAAAATACATGTTATAGTAAAAAGCTCTCCCAGGGAACTAAATTACAAAAGAGAGCTGTACTTATTCGCCAGGAACCAGTAACTCAAAAGCTTACTTGGGATTGATTAGACCAAAGTTAAAGTTTTCAGGTTGACTTCTGTAAAACAAAAACTTTATTCTTGTTTTCCTAAATATTTTTCATTAGTTACTTTACATTAGGAACAGAGACTATCCTGTATGAAAAACATTATTTTCCATGTTTTAGTTGATTTGGAGTATTGCCTATTTTCTGCATACAGAACTTTTTCTAATATCGCTAAAATTTAAAAGGGATAGGCAAACTGATTCTTTATTATTTTTTATGTGTGCTGTATGAGCGAAGGAATTGAGAATACTGAATAAGGTTCATAATTACAAGAGACAATTCAACTTCCAGTTTAAAATTTAGGTATATATATACCTAAATAGATACATAAAATCAGAGGGAGTTTCATCTCATTCTAACCTAGGTCAATGTATTGCCATCAAGAAATGTTTATAGGAGATATGAAAACACTTAAATGCCTAATCTGGGGTGGATGACCCTGCAGTTTATGTTGGAAAAGCATATTTGAAGAAATTCCATCTAGCTTACTAATGTTTCATCTAGTTTCTCTCTCTTCCCTTCCTGATTTATCCCTGAGCTTCAGCTACTAACCACCCTTTTGTCTGATTTAAATTTAGAACAGTTGTTCTAAAATTGTATTTACTTTGAAGTGTTTTGCTTCTGAAAAAGCTTTCAAGTTCCTAAAGTTTTTTCAAAGCTTCTGAATTAGATCTTGTGTACCCAGAGTTTAGTCAGACGTCTATTATCTGGTCCCCCAGAAACATTGGCTGTCATGACAAAAGGTTGCTTCATTTGATATTATCCAAAATGTGATAGGAACATAAAGAGTAATGCTAGTTCAAGATGTAGATCTATCCAGCATAGTGTCTTGTTTTTAACAGTACACAAAAGGACAACTAAGGAGGTGTAAAGAGGACAAACAGATTTAAAATTCTAATATTCCTCTTCCTGGGGAGTAAACAAGCGCATGTCTAATCTACCATTTCACTCTTCTCAGCTTTTAGCAGAAGATGAAGCCCAAATGTTTCAGCAGTTAATTACTCTATTTACTTCGGCAGCATGAAAATAATTTGCCTGGTTTGCAGTTTGGGATTTTTTTTTGGTCATAAATGTCCAAAATTTATATTTGATGTATCATAAAGTTTGGGAAATATTTAGTTTTAATAATCAACAGCCAAAGGAGTTTTCAGGAAAAAAAAAATTAGACATTTATAACCTTTTTCTTGTTAAAGCTCTAGAGCAGCTTCTTAAACCTTTCTTATTCTTTAAAATCTCCTGTTAAGATTAACTCTATTTGCTAGATAAATAACCCTGGCAAATGTTTTATGCAAAGACAGTTGTATTGCCTAAACACATCTAACATTTAGTTTAATTTACAATGAGTATTTTGTAAATTAAATTGCTTGGTGTGTTTTTATCTGTTGTGAAGTTCTTCGTTTTCACATACTTCATTCAGTACTGATTTAACAAGACCTTCATTGTGAGAATTAGTTTTGGATTGCCTAAGAGAAAGCTCAAATATTTTATTGTAGCACTAGGTTGTGTGACATTTTTTTTTAGTAGCAGCTCTACGACATGTTATGTTTCACATGGTGCAATTACATTGAGGTGAAAAGATATGTTGTTACAAAACACCAATGGTTTTAATTTAGAAGGCTTTCCTGTTTCATTATTTTTTACTTTTCTGTGGATCTAAAGAAGACTGGAAATGAAGCTGCAGGAACTGAGTGTTAACTTTATGCATCATATATTTAGGGTCTTACCATATTTCCATAAAGACCATCTGTAGCAGTGAAAAAAAAAAACAACAACAGAACCAACAAACGAAAACCATATAGGCTGTATAATAAAAGATGTATACTCCACATTTAATGGTGATTTTCACAAAAAAAAAGAATTTTCATTTTGCATTAAAGGCTCTTAGTTTAATCTTTTGGAAGTCTATAAATGTGTTTTGTGTGTTGCTATTCACTGTTTTGCCATTCTGTCACCTGAAATGCACAGCTGGTTGATGTGAAACAGGTTTAGTGCTTATTCATTTTCAAATGTGTAATGGGGAAAATACACATTGTTAAACAGGATTAAGCATTTGATATTTCTAATCTGGTATAAACTGCTTAATTATTTTATACTCTAGATAAACAAAACCTAATAGAGGTTTATTTTCTTTCAGTTTTTTTTGTTTTTTTTTAAGAAATATGCAATGATCATAAATTTGAATTTTGTAATAAGCACAGGTTATCTCATGTAATATTTTAAGAGAAAAATTATATTCCTTTTCCTCAGGCAGACATCTTGAACACAACATTTCTGTACTTACTAATGCTTGTACAGTACATATGTACAAATACAGAAGGTCTGTGCTTCGGGTTACATATCCTAAATACATCTATTAGGTTATACGTTTAAACAATGAAAAAAAAAATAGTCGCATGAAACAATAAAGAATTAATTAAAAATAAAATATGTTGCCATGAATAAGTGAACACAAAAATATTCTTTTTTTTTTCAATTTTCTCTATATTTTTTCCATATCAAATACTGCTTTCAAATTTTCTGATTTTAGGACTTGTCTTGACTCTTTTCAGGTCATCATCTAGATCAATTTAACTCTTTAAGAAGAATAACCTTAAAACCAAACCAATAAAACCTGTCCTTATGTAGAAAATAATGTCAACTTTCTTAATTTTTTTGTTAGAATTGCCAAAGAATTTTTAATTATATTGACAGTGAATCACATCTAGAAAGCCTAAGAGTTTGCTGTGACTCAAAGGTTTCCAGCTGCAACAGCTGCACTTCAGAGACAGATTTGTGGCTAGTTTTCATTTGTACTAAATTTAGAAATCTCCAGTAAGACATGAGCATGTGCACTCTTCTTTTGTTATAGCTGTTTTCCTTATAACTGCATGTGAAATAATCAGTGCAGTTCAACTTTTTGCAGAGACAGACCTTCGTAAGAGGAACAGGTGAAGAAAGACCCTGTCAGTCTCTATAGGCTGTTCATGAGAAGAAGACAGTTTAGTCATAAATAAACATTTTAAGTTAGGTGAGAAGAATTCTATTTTTGCTGCTTCAGGCCTATTGAAAATTAAGGCAGAAACAAATAGTTTTGATTTAGCTAGTTTAGATAGGGTAGTTTCCTGAAGGACATGATGCAGGTAGTTCAAGGAGTACCACATCTATTTAAAGATAATGTTTTTTACCTGGATTTCTGATTTGTCTGCTTTGTACATTATTTTAAACAAATATGTAAACAGCATTTACAACAGCTCTGCACTGAACTGTGTACTAAGCCAGCAACTAAGACATGGTGAAATAACAAAGACAAGTTGCATGCATTGGGAAGAAAAGTAAGATCAATGACACACTCCATTTAAGAGAATGACAATTAAGATAAATCATATGCTAAGCTATTTAGCATATTTCCAACAAAATATATTACATACAAAATTACATACTTTTTTTTCCCCTTTGACAGTTTGTGACTGAGTGCTTTGTGAAACAACAAACATTGTTGGCACAGATTCTCTGGATCTCCCCTGGGTTATTCTTAGGTTTTTTCTACCACATTGATACTAAAGCATTGACACTAAGTGCTGAATATGCAACTTGTTTCTAATTAGATAGCCTCTGTTTGCAAAACCTGTGGCCAAAAAAAAAGTGTTTTTCTAAATTCAATCTGGATAAAGGCAACTCATTATGAGTAGCATGTGATATGTCTAAAGGTTCTATCAAACAAAAAGAGGTGTTTTCATGCATTCCCCTGGAGTCTTGCTACCCTGGTGGTAATTTTAAATTTGAAATATATTATCATTTAAAAAGCCTGAAAGATGTAAAGAATTAATTCTCTCAACAAATAATTATGAGTGCAGGATTAGATTGATAGATTAGTGGCATGGTAAATTAAAAGTGAAACAGGAATGGATATATTAAATCAATCTAGCTACTTTGAAATTATTAATTCTCTATTTGGGGATTTTAAAAGGCTGATTCCAATGACACAACCACAGTGTCTGTAGGGATCCAAGTTTAAGAGATTTAAAAATATAACTTCTCCCCCTGCCCCAGCTATGTGTGCTCTCTAGCCTTTTGAATACCATGGGTATGCCTTCATTAGCTTTTGACTTTTGATCAGGAGTGTATTTCTGAAAAGAATCTTACATGTCTGCTTCAAACCGTAATGTATTATCACCCTACATGACTGGCTTCCTTTTGGATGAAAATAAACCGAAAGCTTCACACTAGAAACTAACTTAATATGATCCTAACACTAGTGGGAATTTAGTTGGCATTTAGTCTGTAAAACCTCCCAAGATGTGTACAGTATGAATGCCAGGTTGTCAGTGTCATCTGTTTTGCTTAGTGATACATTCTTGTTGTGCCACATTGCCAGTTTATTGGACATAGTTTGCATTCCTGGAACAACTGGAGACCTCAGGGGAAGAAAGATGAATCTAGGGCCCTACTCCTGGGTGCTGATGATCTCTGTACTCTGTGGCTAAAAGAGGACTTCAACCAAGGTGCTTTTCTGCACATCTTATTTTAGCATTTAAGTGTTATTCAGCATGTCAGCAGCAAAATTATGTGAAATTATGAAACCAGGATTGGCAGCACTGATTAGGATTTCATACAGATTCACTGACCTCTAGTTCCCTTTGCATATTTATGCCACTGAGTGCACCTGCCCTGCTTCTCTTAATATCTCTCTTGAAACAACAGGGCCACCTACCCCACCCCCCAGACTCAAACATTCTGGCTTTGGCCCCTTGTTTCTTATTTATGAGTTATGAACCAGAAAAAGAACCAAACGTGTATCCATAACTATGATTTCTGGGCTAGTAGGCTTTTTTTAAAAAAACTTTTACAGCTTGAATAAGATGTGAAATTGACAGATCACTCTCATTTTACTCAGTCAAATGGAAGCCTTATTCATTCCCATGATGTGCTGTTGGCAGCTGCTAAGAGACATTATCACTTTGCCTTTTCAGTGGTTTGAGGTAAACCGGAGCTGGGGCATGCTGCGGTTTAGCAAAATATGTGGGATGAAACACAGTACTGTTCAACCAAAGGCTTTCTTCTAAACGCCCAGATGTTAGAGAAAGGCTGTGACAAAGAGAGGGTGTGCCTGAAAGGGTTGCTGAACGCTTGAGTGGCAGCTCTCTGTATGACAAGTCTTTGGGGATTGGGTACTTAAATCTTAATTACGAAAAACAATCATCATCAGGTATTAAAACCCTATAGGGAAATTGGAAGACTCAGAGAAGAGAATCCCAATAGTGGAGATCTGCTCTACACAAATTTAATTGACTCATATTATCCAAATAAACCTGATAAATTAAAAAAAAAAAAAGTATCTCTAAGAAATTGTGGAATGATTCTACTATACAGCAGATGCTGTGAAAAAGAAAAAGACAAGGGGTGGGATTTTCAACCTGAAGAAATTCAGTGACTGTTTAATGAAGAGCTAAATGCCAGAGCTGACCAACTTTTTTAGAGCAATCTGTAATGCAGCTGAAAACAGAAATCTTTTAGATCACTAAATGTCAAGCATTTGCAAAACATACGTCAATACAATTACAGGTTATATAGGGTTTGTCACACTTCTATGATGTGAACATATAATAAAAAAAAAATCTGAAGAAACCACATTGGTGGAAATGAAAGGGTCTTGAAAAAAATGAGAGTGCCTTATAGCAGCAGTGTAATAAAAAGAATGGGTTATATTATCCTTGGAACTGAAGAAGAATGGCAGTCATTGCCAGTGATGGATTTTATGGTAGTGGAAAGCAGGAGTGTAAAGCAGGACTCAGCTATCAGAAAATGATTTTCTAGTTAAACAGTGGCCAATTTTTAGATTTTTCAGAAACAATAAGATAGTTCTGTCACACTCAATTCACGGTATAATTAACAATGGCAGGTTTTTTTCTTTCATATTTACTAACCACTTGCTATTGTACATGACTGACCTAGCAAGAAAAATGAAGATTATAGACTAACCACATAAAAGTTCTGCTTAGAGTATACAGCATTTGTTCTTTATTTTATTAACCCTCTTGACAACAGCAATAGTTATAGTGACAAAACCACAGTTTACTGCTTCTTCATTGTCTTTGAAGAGAAAAAATTTCTAAACACATTTCTATGGCATGGACAGCCATGGTACCATATGCTTCACATGTGTAGTCATGCTTCAGCTCTTTTCTCTAGTGACAAAGGCATCTTACAAGGATCCCCAGACTTCTTGGATTGTTCTGGCATTTCTACTATGATTCACAGCTTCAGCTGAATCAACTCTGTCTGAGTGTGATGTAAACTGGATTAGTAATGATAAAAATTATAAACAAAAGCAAACCTTCCCTGAGAGTCCTCCCCTAAAAATTTAGTTGAACACAGTTCTGAGGTCCATAAATGACTGTGTAGAACCAAGAATAAGTACATGAGGGTAGTAACCTTCCAGCCCTGACATTATAAAAATAGTTTGGCATGGAACTACGCTGTCAGCCTGTACTAATATACTATCTTTTCTAAAGTCATTTAAAGAGGAGGTCAGTCTGTATGGAGATTTATTTTTTTTCTCTTTCCTAAAACAGAAGAAATTTAGATGAGAAGCTTAGACTAGATGGCTAACATCTGGACACCTAGAGCCAGAAGTGATAAATGACTAAAGCATGAACTTCAGAACACTCAGTATTTAATGTATGCTATGTTTCCCTTAAAATATTTGCTGCTGTTGTTTCCCCACCCTTTTATGTAGATCACAGGCTTCAGATACATGTGACTTCAGTTGTAGATTCTCTGTGTATAAAATCCCTTTTAAACTTAGTGGGAACGCAGATTGTGGAATCCGTCAGATCAAATCCTCTCTTCTCTGTAAATGGATAAAGAAAGGCATCACTGAATATGGAGTAAAGAAGTATACTATCAGTAAGAGAAAGTTGCTGTTCTTGTCTTACCACTAAGGTTGCTTAAAATGCTATAATGCTATTATGATTAAAATATTATAATGTAAAAAATAAAAACCTCATAACCTCATATTTGGTTAAAGCAATATAAATGATTCTTCACAAGATGTTGTGTAAATCTATAGACTTTTTTAGCCATTCCTACCTCCAGATACTCAAATAAAAAAGCAACAAAAGTCAAACACTTTACACCTGAAAAAAATTTAATAAAAGGAGTTGCTCACATTAGAGGCTGGAAAACTACAGTCATTAAAAGGCCACCCACTGACACAAATTCTGTGAAAAAGTTGGAATTCCACTCTTTGTGGCATCTTTATCACATAATGCTGTTTACTGAAAATTATAACGAACATATAATCTATTATAAAGTATGCTTGGCCAAAGTTTGTAAACAGTTGATTAAGTTTTGAAGAACAAGTAAAAAAGCAAAGTTCCAATCCTTTTTTTAATGCAATTTGTTCTCTTTTTTGCAAAATGCAGACGTATATTGCAACAATTACCTGACCTTTTTTTCATAGTATAAGGTTTCCTCATAAACCTTTCCTTAAATACACTTATGTAAAATTCCAGGAAAGAGTCCACAGATATTTGTAAAATAAATAATTGCAATTTTTTCTCTTAAAATTGTTAGGGATGCATAGTGACTTTAGACATAGTTATGATTAATGAATTATTTTCTGCAAAACTATCCTATCAACTCTTAATGATAAACAATATTGAATGCTTTAACTCTCATGTATTCTCTATCAGCGCAAGGACAGCTCTGTAGTATTACTGAATGAAAGCTAATCCATAGGTGATATTTTTTTTAAAACCATATATACCCAGGTTTATAACCTTTCAATGCATTCCTTACTCTTATATGTACTGACCTGATAAATACTTAGAGACATGAATGTTCTCACCATATTTTCAAATCACAGTATCTTTATGCAGCTGACCACACCAAGGATTCCTCATAATCTAATTAAAAATTATGTTATTTAGGAGAGTTTTTTTCTGTTATGATTCATGTAAGAAATTGAAACTCAAAATTCTGATCTTGCTGAGTTAGATTACATAATCATTAAAGTTACTTAGAGGAGTACATACTACAAAAATATGTCTAAATCATCCTACTGTTAGCTGCCTGAACCTGATAAGAGGAAAGGAGTAAGAGCAGACCACGGCTCTTTGTCACTGTTAGCCAGGCGGTATATGGCACCTTCAACCAAGTAATAAAAAGCTCTGCTAAGCAATTGCTTGACCTTATAGTGCTGCCTCTTTGCTAGCCCTACTTGATAACATTTTTTGATGGAAATTTTCCATCAAGAAATTCAGTTTCAGTGTGATCTAAATAATCTGCAGGGGATCGTTAGTTTAGGGGAATTTTTGCAATTCAAAGTCAAAATACGATGTTTTGATCAAGCCAAAATGCTTCATTTTGACACTTACATTTTTATTTATTTCATAATGTTGATGTATGTGTAAGTTATGTTTGCTATAATGTTCCTAAAATCTAATACTTGTTATACTAATATAGTATTAGAACTTCAATTCAGATCTAAAAATTGTATGAATTAAAATAGTGTTGAAAATAAATGCTTAACTAACTCAAACGAAAAAAAATGTTGAATTTCACTGCAGGAAAAAGGGTTTCTCATTCAAACGGGAAGAAAATTGGAAGGGAAATATTCTTCCAACATTAAAATTTTGTACAGAAGGAAAGTTTACAGTTTTTGATTCCTGCTAATCTTGATTACACGAGACTATTTCTGTACTTTTCCCAAACACATTATAGCCTAATAGAGATACTTTTACCACAAATTCTACTACTGTTACACATTCTGATAAGTCTATTTAACAGAAGAGAGAAGACTCTTAGAGCCTTTTTAACAATGAGATTTGTATCAAGGAAGGGTTCTCTTCTCTGGATATTTATTATTGTTTGGGTTTTTTGTAACTCTAAAGGGTTGGGTACTTTTTTTTTTTGGGGGGGGGGTGTTATTTTAAAAGAGCTGTTTGTAGTCATAATTAACAAAATAGTCAAACCTGCTGTCAATTAACTTAATTGATTTTAAAAGTTGATGGACACCTGGAATGGAAGTATTTTGCCTGCAGCTGAGCTGAGTACAAGAGCAATTTATTTTAATAATGAGTGGTGGAGGAAAAATTGAGCAGAGGAATTGAGCAGGAAAGCCTTAGAGGGTTAAAACAAACATGCATAATGGCTGGTGCTAATGTTTCTGATAGTGTGCTGAAATTTATTAAACCTTTTACATTAATGCAGTAGAAGTACTTTAAAAATAAGTGGACAAATACATTTTAGTGTGAAAGGGATCATCTTCCCTAGAACTGACCAAATTTATTGGTGATCTGGAGAGTGGAAGTTTACACAGTAAAAATCAGTTGACCAGTAAACCACTATCTAATACAGGAAAACAACCTAATTGGCATAGATATAACATTTTGTGAGTGTGAAAATTCCAAAGTTAATGTAATTCACTTGCCTTGAGCCTATGGGGCTGTAGTCAAGTCAGTTCTTCCAGTCCCCACACTTTGTACAAATGATTTAAGATAAATTATGTTTTAAATATCTGGGGACTCATGTTTCATTCAGTCGTGCCCAGAACATTGTGACATTTGTTTTTAATGGCAGGTGAACTAGAAGGAATGTCTATGGATTACCCTAAATTTCTGCTAGATGTTGAATTCATGTAATTTGGACCATCCTCCTAACACATTCATTTAATAGCCATTTGAGATCCCTAAGTATAAAATTGCCTTTCTTTTTTTTGTTGCAAATGATTAAACCACTGGGAAAAAATAAAATAAAAATTAGTGTTTGGCTACAATTTCAGGCCAATATTAAAGCTGGAGAACTGGTTCATAAAGGAAGAATTTTAAATCAAATGGGGAAGACTGACAGTCAAGGCTGCTTTAAACTTGTTGTGGGAGGGGGTCATCGATCCATCCCAACACAGTTATTTGCCAGCACCTGTAATAAATGTTTGGAGCAACGCAGAGTTAATCCAGCTGCTCCAGCCAATGAGCCGGTTTCATTTGGAGCTTGGCTCAGATGCCTCTATGCAAATGCCCGTAACATGGGGAACAAACAAGAGGAATTAGAGATGTGTGCATGCCTATGGGGATATGAAATAACTGGTATCACAGAAACATGGTGGGATGGCTCCTGTGACTGAAGTGTTGGAATGGAAGGTTACAGGCTCTTTAGAAAGGACAGGCCCGGCAGATGGGGTGGGGGAGTTGCCATTTATGTTAGGGGTAGGCTGGAGAGTATGGAACTCTGTCTGGGGACAGGTGAGCAGTCCACAGAGAGTTTGTGAGTCAGGGTTAAAGAGAATATAGCTATGGGAGACATTACTGTGGGGATCTGTTACAGACTGCCTGATCAGGAGGACTCTGTGGATGAAGCACTGTATAGACAGATAAGAGTAGCCTCACTCTGGCAGGCCAAGGAGAATTGCCATGCTTGACCTCGTGCTCATCAACAGGGAAGGGCTTCTTGGAAATGTGATGCTGCAGGGCAGCCTTGGCTGTAGCAATCATGAGATTGTTGAGTTCGAAATCCTCAGGACAGTGAGAAGAGCGTGCAGAAAACTCACTGCCCTGGAATTCAAGAGAGCAGACTTCGGCCTCTTCAGGAACCTGCTTAGTAAGATTCAATGGGATATAGCCCTAGAGGGCAGGGGAGCCCAAGACTGTTGGCTGATATTCAAGTATCACCCCCTACAAGCTCAGGAGTGTTGCTTCCCAGCTAGAAGGAAATGTGGCAGGAGGTCAGGAGACCTCCATGGATAGATAAGAAACTGCTGAGGAAACTTAGAGGGGAAAAAAGAGGATTATAAAAGGTGGAAGCAAGGACAGGCAGCCTGGGAAGAATGCACAGATGTTGTCCAGGAAGCGAGGGACCAGGTCAGGAAAGCTAAGGCCCAGTTAGAATTAAATCTGGAAAGGGATATGAAAGAAAACAGGAAGGGATTCTACAGGTATGTAGCAAATAAAAGATAAACTAGAGACAATGTGGGCCCTCTCTGAATGCTCTCAGGAGAACTGGCTACCATGGATTTGGAGGAGGCTGAAGTTCTTAATGACTTCTTTGCCTCAGTCTTCACTGGCAAATGCTCTGACCACTCTGCCCAAGTCTTGGAAGGCAGATGCAGGGACTGTGAGAATGAAGACCTAGGGCCCACTGTAGGGGAAGATCAGGTCTGAGATCATCTTAAGAACCTTAACATGCACAAGTCCATGGGACGTGATGAAATCCACCCACGGGTCCTGAAGGAGCTGGAGAATGAAGTTGCTAAGCCACTGTCCATCATATTTAAAAAATCATGCCAATCATGTGAAGTTCCTGGCAACTGGAAAAAGAGTAATGTTCCCTTCCTTTCAAGAAGGGAAAACTTGATGACCTAAGGAAACACAGACCAGTCAGTATCACCTCTGTTGCATAGCAAAATCCTGGAGCAGATTCTCCTGGAAGGCATGCTAAGGCACACGAAAAACAAGGTGCTTGGTGACAGCCAGCATGGCTTCACTAAGGGCAAATCCTGCCTGACCAATTTGGTGGCCTTCTATGATGGGGCTACAGAACTGATGGAAAGGGGTAGAGCAGTCGATGTCATCTACCTGGACTTGTGTAAAGCATTCGACAGTGTCCCACACAACATCCTTGTCTCTAAATTGGAGAGACATCAATTTGATGGATGGACCACTCAGTGGATAAAGAACTGGCTGGATGGCCGCACACAAAGATTTGTGGTCAATGGCTCAATGTCCGGCTGGAGGCCAGTAATGAGTGGTGTCCCTCAGGGATCGGTGTTGGGACCGGTCTTGTTTAACATCTTTGTCTCTGCCATGGACAGTGGGATTGAGTGTGCCCTCAGCAAGTTTGCCGATGACACCAAGCTGTGTGGTTTGGTTGATACGCTGGAGGGAAGGAATGCCATCCAGAGGGTCCTTGACACACTTGTGAGGTGGGCTGATGCCAACCTCATGAAGTTTAACCATGCCAAGTGCTAGGTCCTACACCTGGGTCGAAGCAATCCCAGGCACAGCTACAGGATGGGCAGAGAAGAGATTCAGAGCAGCCCTGCAGAGAAGGACTTGGGGGTGTTGGTCAATGAACATGAGCCAGCAGTGTGCTCTCGCAGCCCAGAAAGCCAACCATATCCTGGGCTGCATCAAAAGGAGAGTGACCAGCAGGTGAAAGGAGGTGATCCTGCCCCTTTACTCTGCTCTCATGAGACCTCGCTTGGAGTACTGTGTGCAGTTCTGGTGTTCTCAACATAAAAAGGACATGGAACTGTTGGAACAAGTCCAGAGAAGGGCCACAAGGGTGATCAGGGAACTGGAGCACCTCCCATATGAAGACAGGCTGAGAAAGTTGGTGCTGTTCAGCCTGAAAAAGAGAAGGCTGCATGGAGACCTCATAGCAGCCTTCCAGCATCTGAAAGAGGCTTACAAGGGTGCTGGAAAGGGACTGTTCTTCAGGGACTGTAGCAGTAGGTAAAGGGGTAATGGGTTGAAACTTAAGCAGGGGAGGTTTAAGTCCTTTCCAACCGTAACTATTCTATGATTCTATGATTCTAAGACAATATTAGACAATATTAGTCCCAAGTAAGTTGTAATTGAATGTGGTCTTGCTTTACAGGACTTCAAATTCTTTTGAAATATTATGTTTCATAAATGAAGAAGAGTCTACAGTTCAAGAGTTCAAGATTATCACAACTTATCTAAAAATGTAAAAAGGAAAGGAAATGTTCCTGGTCAAGTGCTATGTAAGTTCAAGTAATTCAGAAGTGAAGTAAATTCTGTAGACTCTAGCAGAAAAATTCTCTCCGTATTGTAGAAGATAATCAATGAGTGAGCTCAGTTAAAAAGTGTAGAGCAATACTCTAGAAAACATGATCATTCTATTTCTCTGTTCCATTACTCTGAAAGGAAAGTATCTGTGTTTTCAAACGTGCAGTAGTATCTACAGAATTCTGCTTTAGTCTCTTATGTCCTGATACACTGTAACTACAGATTAGTGTGCTCAGAGGAAGACACTTGTGAAGCCAAATGTTGGGCATTCAACAGCTTTGTAATATACTTCATTATATGCAGGTTGAGAAGTTTACTACTGTTAATATATTACGAAGTTTTCAATGCAGACTACA
The DNA here is from genome assembly GCF_028554395.1 of Pezoporus wallicus. Classification (NCBI taxonomy): domain Eukaryota; kingdom Metazoa; phylum Chordata; class Aves; order Psittaciformes; family Psittacidae; genus Pezoporus; species Pezoporus wallicus. Next base: position 984,041 of record NW_026641478.1, on the reverse strand, counting down.
CTTTGATCTCAGTGAATGTGGTGATAATACAGTCACTCGCTGAAATAAAAGCACATTTAACTAGTAGTAACTGTTTCAAAAAATGTGATGCATAGTTTTCCATGTTTTGGGCATTGCTTTACATTTTCTGTGTTAATCACCCTCTGCAGCTACAGAAAGGAGAAACTTTACCATAGCAAATAATGAATTTTTATGATTTATTTAAATTCAGTTATTTGATATATTCATCCAAATCAAAATCCAGTGAAACTTTTTGATTATTAGATAGTATATGTATCATTTTGTATTTTAAATATTTATTCATTTTTTTTTTCATGATTAAGATATTATATCTCAGGCATCCAACAGCAAAATGATCAAGAGCAAAAAAAAGCAGGCAAATTTTAAGAAATGGGGTTATATGAGTAAGGCAATATGTCTTCTTGGATATAAAATCAACATTTTGATTCCTTTAACAACATCAAATAGGTCCATAGTGGAAAGCAGTTTAGCCAAACCGTATCATAGTATAACAACGCAAAATGCACTGAAAGAAGGGAGCATTACTAGGCCAAATGGATTGGCTTAAACATTTTCGACATATGCCACAAGTTCACATAATCAGCCTGAGGCAGTAGGAAACTTAAAAGCTAGTCTGATAGTGTTTCTTACAAATATTCTTTGAGTTTTATTACTTGTCTCCCACATGAGGCGTAATAGTTTCAATGTTCTAATTAGTACTTGTGTATATTGCTATTACTTTGTGTCTTTAATCACGTTATTAAGTCGGTTATGGAGATTCCTTATAGAATCACACTTTATAATAGTGTTTCTAATTTGAATATGTCCTTTTTTATGTTGTCTGAATCTGAAACATCATAAACTCTTTTTATGGGTCCTTTGATGGTAGTCACTTTCCTGTTTTATGCTTGATTGGAACATACAGTACTAAGTAATAAAGAAACTTCCTGAAGCTTTGGAGTTTTACTATCAGAAAACATTTCAACTTCCTCAGTCTTTTTTTTTTTTTTATTTCTGTCATTAGGTCAAATAATATATCTTTTTGTCCATATTAAAGTACTGAGCAGGAAATACGTAAGAAAGAAGGCACTTTTTTAAAAAATTATAATAGGTTTTATACAATTTCAGAGATAGATTTCCAGTCTGCTTTCAAAGAAGCTATATAATAAATTATCTAAAACCATAAAATAATTCTGATGATTTTCACAAACTGAAAATATAGATATATATAATTATAAACACAAATTAATCTCTAAAATTAAGTTAAATGCCAGCGAGAAGTAAGAAATAATACAGAAATCCTTCTCTCCCTCACTGTCTTTCTCCTACTGATCTTTTCTGAAGGCATAAGCATGCCATCAAATTAAAAGAAAATTGGTCCAGTTTTAAGTGACCTCATTGTAATATCTCTCCTTAGCCTGATACTGAACTTGATAAAATAGGAAATTAATTGTGATTTTATATTGAAAAGTACAGAAAAATATTACTTTTGGTAAAACATAAAAACAATTGTAGGATCAGAAATTGTAAGAAATATGAACAAATGACTGAAGGATTAAAATTATCTAAAAGACTTCATATGAATGAGCAATGGTAAAATAAGGTTCTGGTTTAAATAACAAGAAAAAGCTTTCAAAAAAGCTTAAGGTCTCAATAACTTCATTTAATGTCCTCCCTGGAAGGCTCTGAATTCATAGTGAAGTGGTTTACATTTGCAGTGGGGCTTGGAACAGAACCTAGTTGCCAATGGACTTCAATAAGACTTCCAGCTCTTGTAAACTCCCTGTGGCTCAAGAAAGCAAGGAAATTGGTGGAATTCAAGTAATGTGTGATGAAGGATTTATCAGTGGAGATTAAAACATTAAAAATATCTGTTTTCTGAACAAATTATGAAGGCTTAATTTGTATTTATCATCTGAAAATTAGTAAAAGAGTATTAGCTTAAGTCAAACCTGAAATCTGATCAAAGGAAAATAATGGGAAATAATCCCCTCCACCAGACCTTTTGCATTCTCCAGTTTCCTTCTCAAGTGAAGCAGAAGCTGTCTGCTCATTACAAGCAGTTTGCAGACATGCACAAAAATCCTATTTCCAGCCCAGATACAAACAGTAATTATTGGTCATTATTTATATGCAAGAGCTAAATGACCAGGAGGTATTTAATGTTTAAATTATGCATATTGAAACTCCATGCCTTAAGATTTCTAGTGGAACTTCATAATTACGATTTTGTTATCTGTTAACATTTAGTGTTTACTACAATTTTTGTCAGTGAGTTTTTTGTTTTGTTTGCTTTTATCTTTAGTACTATCAGTACCATCAAAATAAGAGTCAGGTGTCAGCAATTACTTTCTCCCAGAGTTCAGACTTGGCATAAAACTCACTACTCTCACCTCATCTCACAAAATAAATTTTTTGCCCTGATAGAAAAAAAAAACCAACCAACCAAACAAACAAAAAAAACAAATGTAAAAAACTACCACAATCTGTCTTTAGCAGTGTTTAGAAAATGCTGGCATTTTGAAGCATTCTTTGGGTATTTTCTAAACTAGAAAAACTGAGAAAACAAAAGAGAGTAAAAACAGAGGAAGAACTGTATTAAAGTTTCCCCTGTCTTTCTACCCAATTTTGAATGCTTTCTGAGGGAAACACTTATAAATTAAAATGTTGTGGAACTTTCTTCTGATTTTCCATATTTACTGGAAACCTGGATTTTCAACTGAAGCATTTCAGATAAGTCATTTTCTGGGAATTAATATATGCAAAAAATATTCTGTGCTACATCATCCCATGAAGAATATAATATAACGTTCTTTGAGAAACTTTTGCTGTTATTCCAGTGTAGAAACATTAGCAATGCAAATAAGGATCTAAATGTGTGGAAAAAAACATCTTGAGATATCACCTATGAGGACTAACAAATTAAGTTTAATCCTTATGGGTTTTCAAATGTGTGTTTGTAAGAAAGAAATATGTTAACTGACAACCTGTTAAGTGAAATTTATATATCCCTTTTCTTCTTTGTTTTTTACTTATCACAGTAGCTAAATGTTAAATTTACAAGTTTCAAGAAAAATGAAAGTTAATGCACTTGAAAGTATTTATATGATTTTTTTTTTTTTTAAATTCCTCTCAATACTGTTGTTGCCATTTAATGGCCACAAAATATGGGTAGTCTTAGTCTAATTCCTCAAAACATAAACAGAGCCATAACAATTTTTGGTAGCTGTCACTTTTTTGGTAATCTTGGTAGAGAGAAGTAGTGAACAAATAGAGGATGACTACTTAGCTTTGCTGCTCAATAGAGTTCAGGAGCTGACTAAAGGTATGTACATGCAAACTATTATTGCTTGTGTTTGATTTATTCTATAGATTTGAAGTAATTTCCTGGCATAGCAGCCCTGAGAGTCTCCTTATAGAAATTAGTAATCTTTAGAAGAATAAATATTTCTTATTTCTTATTTGGAACTGTTGGGAAGCCTAAGTACTCAAAGCTAATAATTAGATATTCTCAGCTAGAATATACTTATGTCTGCCTATCTCAAAAAAGTGTCTGTCCCTCTCATATGTTTCAATTGTAAAGTTTCTTTCTGTAATTGCATGTGAACAGTTTCATTTGCATGTACAACAGTAATAAACAATGAGTCATATAATTGCTCGAAGTTCTTTAGCTGCACTACCACAATAAGGCATTTCACGAAGTTACTTTGAAACATAAATGCTACAGAAGTGAGACAGAGCTCTTGAGTTTAGAAATTCTCTCTTTCTCTGCACAGTTTATATTGAATAGAAATGTACTTGCAGGTTTCGCATAGCTTTAGAATATTTCACAGCTACTACCCTGCTTATACAAGACTGAAAATACTGATAAACTCTGAAGCCCCTAGCAGCTATTTTAACTGAAGAAATAGAAAGATTAACATGTGCATAAATTTGAAGTAAGAATAAACTATACATGATGAGAAAGTAAAATCTTTTTCTGTTTGTCCATAGGTCAAAAAAGTAAATAAATAAATAAAAAGGAGGAAATTGGCAATATGCTTGTTTTAATGTGTAGCAGCTAAAAAAGGTGTCTGATAAGACAAACTGAAAGTTTCATGGCAAAAAAGTTAACTTTAATGAAAAAAAAAACCCAAACAAATAAAAACACCCCAAAACAAAACAAATAAACAAACAAAAAGCAAACAACCAAACAATCAAATCAAGCATTAAAGTAGCCATGGAATTGTTTCAGTAATTGCACATATTCTGGCTTCAGTATGTGCTGGGTTAAAGCAAGTGTGAAAGTGCAAATCTATATGAGTAGCTACTTAGATTAAAATATTAGAGAGTAAATTAAGGCCATGATCTAGTTCCAAAGTATAAACACTAAGTTTTAGATAGCAACATGTGAGTTCAGCGTCTAAGCTCCCATGACAGAAAGAACTCAAATTCAATTCACTACTTCAAACACAGACATCCAGTCTCGGCGGAGATATCAATGATACTGAGGGATACACATGACCCTGAAGAGTCTATTTAACTTTAAGTATTGTCTTAGCTTAGATTAGGCAGATGGCACTATGAGATCTAGGCATATGTATAAATATGTGATTGATAGGAAGAATAGAGTTAAATGAAGTATTCCTTCAGTGAGCCTGCAGCAAATAAATATGAGCTGAAAACTGAGAAATAACTGGGAGAAAAACATGCTCTAGGAAACTAGAGGCTCTGAATCTAGCAGAAGTAGAAAACTATTTGAATGGTTTATAAGAAAATTAAGTCACTTACTTATTCTATACCTTCATACTATTAATGTCTGGAACTCCAGAATGAAGACTATAATTCTGAAGACTAAAATGAGCATCTCAGGATTTCAAATTTTGGATCGTGGAAAACACCCAATGAAAAAGCACTTATGCTCCAGTAATTTAGTTGTCAATCATTTTAGTTGTTAAACGTTTTCCATTGCAGAAGCTGACAAATCCCAACTTTATCCAAATATGTTGGCTTAACATACTGTTCTACCTCCTGGAATAGTATTTTTAGCATTGTTACTCTGAGGGTGGATTTGTTTCCTTTGAGGACATCAGAAAAAACCTCTTGGTTTCTAAAAGAATATATGTGTTTGTGTCATCATGTATGTAACTAGTAAGGAATGCTATTCATACACAGCAGCTCATAGGGCATTTCTCTCATACCATTAGATGACAGAAATAATTCCTATTTTGTCTAATAAGTTTTACAACTTGCAGATAATTTTTTTTTCGATGCCTCTGGGAATAAAGGACTGCTGCACTGATCTATGCAAGTATTTATTACTTTCCATTGATTGCAGTTGTTAGGTTAGGTTGTTGTGGTTTGCTTGTCTGTTTGTTTGCTGTTGTTGGGTTTTGTGTCAGCAATCCTTTTTATTACCTCCACCAAAGTGTAAATTCTGGTTAAGGAAAGCAATTAGGAAAAATAAAACTGTAGATAATGTCCACAGTAACTAGTATTCAACAGAGATACAAAACAGTGTGAGAAAGCCCAGGCAAAGAAAGACAATGCCCAGAGGAAAAAAAAAAAAAATCAAAGGAAAGTAAAGAAAGAAATTGGAGCATCTCTTCCAAAACTAATGTATGCTCCAAGAATAATGGAGAGCTCAGAAGAGATCATCAAAATGATATAAGGATTGTATAATTGTTTACACTTCCAGTAAACCCATTTTCACACTGGATTCAATGGCATGTCAGCAGCAAAAAAAAAAAGTTCTGAAGGCTGGTCTGATTAAACACCTCATGTTGGCTAAAATGTACCTTTAGTGTGTAATGGTTCTATCATTATGTTCTACTGACATCTGCACTTTTTTCTTCATGAAACAGATGGATTTGCCTGTGGTACATGAGCTGAATTACTGATAATCTAGATTGAACAGTAATTTCATATCAAAAAGAATTAGTGGCCTGGAAAAGCAGCTGAGTCTTGCAGACTACTGAGGTCCTAGAAACTGCAGCAGTGATAAAACTTTTAATTTCAAACTTAAAAAACTTTGGGAGGGTGAAAGAGAATTTGTATGAACTTCATTATTATACAGACTACACTTCCATCCTTAGATTAAAGGTGCATCTTAGATTTCAATTTAAACATAGATTCAAGTATGTCCTTTTTTTTTTACCATTGTTTTCCCCTCAGTAGATCTAGAAGAAAGCTAAGTCATCCAATTGTTAGAGCTGCCACTTGCAATGTTCTTATAAGTCCTTTGATCACTCTTAAGAAGTATTAAAATATTTCTCAAGCAGTCTAAGTTCTTTCTAATTCAAAAAGAGGGTTTTGGAGGGTCATTGTGCCTGATTACCTGCAGAAATTAGTTAGCAAGGTGAAAAAATTTGTATCGATCAGGTCATTCATTTAACTAAATATCCTTTGTCCTATTCAACACAGATGTAAATTATGATATGGTACCTTTAATGAATTGAAAAATCATATTGTTCCTGATTTCTTTGGTCTGCTAAAGTCTCTGTAAGCATAAGTTTGGTATTTGCATAGAAACAGATCCCTCAAACAAAATTAATTAAAGAGGAATTTATGAAATCTTAGGCTGCAGCAGAAGTTTGGAAAGGGTAAAGCCGTTGCAAGCAGCTAATAAAAGTAAAGGCAGGAAGGAAACATTGGGATAGAACAAAAGCAAAGAAGAGCTTGAGCAAACATTTTATTGTGGCCATAGCCTGTTTACATGCTACTGTAGCTATCCAGTTATTTCAAGTCTCAGAAAAAGTTTTACTTCAGGGAGAAGACTGATGTTACTAGGCAGTAGAAGACCAGAAGTAACACTTTTAGTTCTTTCGGTGAAACAGATGAAGAAATAGTGAACATGCCTGGAATAGTTTCTAGTTTCTTTCTTGAGATGAGTAACAGATAGTGATATCTTTCTCTATGATCTAAAGTATTAAAGCTACCAAGCTTGTTACGTAATAATAATAGAAAATTATTAAAAATTATTTTAAAAAGCTTAGCTTTTACTTATATTTTAGTATATTTTAATGGGTAGTGAAATGAAATGAAGTTCACCTTACTTCAGAAATTCACTTTTCAGCTAATCAGATTAATAGCCTATAATATTTCCAAAGCGGTGGATAAAGAAAAAGGTGCTAGGCAAGAACAATTCTTAAAGCAAAGGTTTATAGCAGTTTACATGAGCTGTAGTCTGAAGATGCCTCTGGGTTTTCTGTCAACACAGGAATACATCCATGAAAACTTACTCCACTTACTATGAGAGTAAGAAAAGTTGCTGTTTTACCAAACCCAATCTCTAATTGCAATTAGAAATTTCTTCCACTGTACCTCATCAGATAGAAAAATACATTGTAAAACTGTTTTCCAAATACCTCTTCTAATTCTGTTTGCAGCCAGAATATCACTATATTTTATTTCAGTGAATATACATTGGAATTGAATGTTTGACAGTGTTTGACATTAGCACTGAATTAAAAATACAAATAACATGTGCTTCTCACATAAAAAATATTAATTCTAAATTCCGTACAGTTTAGCTATCATGGGTCCCAGGACAATTTATTTTTATATCTTGGATTCATCATGACTGGGAAATGAATCTGCTGCCTTGCCCCTTTTAGATTAAATATTAAATTTTAGTAAAATATGAAAAAGACCCACAATTATGAAGATGCTGAAGTTTAACTGCAGCAGGGAAGGAGTGAAAGCACAGCACAGAAGAGAGGAATAGTACTTGTCTCTTGGACATTTGCATAATCTGGGATGAATTCAGTCACTACTCTTTTGACTGCAGAAACAAAATTCAGCATTGATTGTCCTGTTGGCTGTGACTATGCTTAGGAATGGTGAGTGGCAGGAGATGGCTATCATCAAATAATCCTGACAGCTAAACTATGTTTCCTGTGTACCCTTTATACCCTCTGGCAACGGAGATACCTGGGAATAACTCAGTGGATACAGGGATGGTTAGAAGGGGTCAGAATGCAGTGTGGGTATACTTTCCAGACACAGCCTTACAAATGCATTTAGGAGACATGCTCACTACTAGCTCTTGAAACTGTGGCATAACATGTCCTGAAATGCAAATGTGGACTTCACCATTATAAGACAACTTTCACAGAACTCATTTAACATTGTAGTCTGTGCAATTAAATTGGATTTATCTAACATTCAGGCCCCACAATACCTCTTTGACTAGAGAATGAGTCACTCAAGAGAGCCAAGATGTAGCTGACCTGGGCATGGTCCGGATCCTTGGACATTCTAGAAGCAGTGGGTCTTTTGCCAATATTTCTTCATTAGAGAAGCTATGATTTGGCCATGAGTATTTATTTATATCGCTTTTGTTTGTGTGTTCACTTTATTGAACATGTAAACCATCGGATTAAGCCATAACAGGGCTAAATTATTAGAACATGAGCTAGCCACAGAGGTTAATGAAAATATAATTAGTACTGCTTGTGCTACATGCAGTTGAAAAGAGGGTCATAAATCCTATTAATTCTTCTTAGTTCAGGAATTATTGACCTGAAAGGCAATAATGGGTGTGGCCTACAGTGTCAGTGAATTTGAAGTGCAAGCAGACGATATGTTACTGATTTTCATTTGATTTTGAATATGGGGAGGAGAAAAGTGAGTTAGTTTTGCATCATTGTGATGCAGCATAAGCACTGAACAATGAACGTTTAGTATTGATCCTGTAGTCCATACAAGTGATTCATAAGCGAAGCTGTAGCTAAATATCATGCATATTCTTCACAGAAAGGCATTCATAGGTAAGATATTTTATGCACTTTTATATTGTAATGTAAAGGTAGTAATACATTTATAATAACTTACCTTACCCAAAAAAAGAAAAAATAAGACAACAAACAGAAACCCCAGTATCCCATGTCCTGAGATATGAATCTGCTAGACATTAGCATAAATGCTGAAGACATTTTCTATAGCTGGATATGGGTTAGAAATAGAAGATGGTAATGTTTAGCTAAAAAAAGTTCCAAATAAAAAAAATAGATAAAAATTTAAATTTTTTTTTTTTTAAATTAAAAACCAAGCCACAACAATACAGTTCTGTCTTAAAGTAGACATGAATCAACAGTTAAATATATTATTACTTGCAGTCTTCTCGAATGCCTAATTTACAGGTAAAGAATATTAAGCATATTCTTTCTTTAGATTTTTTCTGATTGTTTGCAATTCTTTCTATTTTTTATTATTTCTGTAAGAATTATCTCCCACAGAGTTCACTACCAATTAATCTGAGAAAGCTAACAGACTATAAAGCTTAATTTAGGCACTACACTAATGTTTTCTTTAAGAAACAATTTTAGAAACAAGTAAGTGTGACAAAAATTTATTTTTTTTTACTTCAGATTCTTTTTGCATGTCTGCTAGGCAACAGTGATTATTTTATTCCTGGATATCATAGTTTAAGACCAGCCGTAAATCAGAACCACACAGTCTCTGTCTCATTCGCCCTCTTCCCCCCACACACACTTCCGGAGGGATAGGGAGGAGAATCGAAAGAATAAAACTCCCACGAGTTGAGATAAGAGCAGTCCTGTAACTAAGGTATAACACAAACCACTACTGCTACCACCAATAATGATAAGGATAAGGGAAATAACAAGGGAAGAGAATACAACCGCTCACCACCCATCAACCAATACCCAGCCAAACCTGAGCAGTGATCTCCCCTTCCAGGTAACTGCCCCCAGTTTATACAGTGGGCATGATGCGCTGTAGTATGGAATACCCCTTTGGCTAATTTGGGTCAGGTGTCCTGTCTCTGCTTCCTCCTGGCTTCCCCTCCTCCCTGGCAGAGCATGAGACTCACAAAGTCTTTGGTCAGAGTAAACATGACTTAGCAACAACTAAAACCATCAGTGTTATCAGCACTGTTCCTAGGCTGAAAGTCAAAACCACAGCACTGCACCAACTACTAAGAAAGAGAAAAATGACTGTTGCTGCTGAATCCAGGACACTGGACACAAAAATAATATTGATAGAATTTTGCTTGTTTCTTAGGCTTCAGTTTTGCTTGGTTTAACTGCTCTAGTTATTTTATGCAGTTGTCATGACATAAGCCCAGCTAGTAACTCAGAACCATGCAGCAGCTTGCCCACTCCCCCCCCTCCTTTTTCTTCCCCCTGCTCCTGGAAGGATGGGAAGAAGAACTGAAAGAATGTAACTCTAATTTGTTGAGATAAGAACAGTCCAGTAACTAAGGTATAACACAAAACCACTACTGCTACCACCAATAATAATAATGATAAGGGAAATAACAAAGGAAGAGAATACAGCCACTTACTACCTGCCAACCGATACCCAGCCCAACCACAGCAGTGATCTGGGCCTTCCAGGTAACTCACCCCAGTTTCTATATTGGGCATGATGTGCTGTGGTATGGAATACCCCTGTGGCTAGTTTGGGTCAGGTGTCCTGCCTCTGCTCCCTCCCGGCTTTCCGTGTGCCTCCTCACTGCCGGAACATGAGACTGAAAAAGTCCTTGATCAAAGCAAACATTACTTAGCAACAACTAAATACATCGGTGTGTTATCAGCACTGCTCCCAGACTAAAGTCTAAAACACAGCACTGCACCAGCTACTAAGAAGGAGAAACATGACTGCTACTGCTGAACCCAGGACAGCAGTTTATGAAACTTTGGTCCTAGCAGAATGATCCATTCTAGTTGTCTCATAATCCCCAAAACATCAGAGCTAGCTTTTTAAGAAAGAAATCAAAAATCATGGTGTCATTAATGGATTCAAAGGAGTTAAGAAATGCATCAGATAACACATTCAGCTAACACATTGAAATACTAGTGTAGGTTGAATTTGTGCCTTTAAGGGTATTTGGTTGTTGTGGTCAGCCCTAGGGATGAGTAAACAGTTAGTGAATAAAATAATCCCTATGAAACTTAATAAAGGTTAAATATATCCCCAGATAGTAGTAAAGTGTTGAGTTAAAAGTTAATGCCTTGCTGTATTGCACTCTTCAGCAGGATAAAAGCAGTAATATTGTATGACAAACTGTGGCAAGATAGAGGAGCATACACATAAGAGACCACAGATTTTACAAGGACCCTATTCTCAAATGTTTTGCTTGGAATTAGTAATGACATAATAACTTAAATCATTATCTTTCACATGCAGATCTTGTGAAATTGATAAATGCATCCATTCTTTTTCATACCTGCATCCTCCCTGAAGAAGAGAATTATCAGGAGTGTACACTCTAATAAGCTAAATGTGAATTTGCCTGTGTAATTTAAAAATCAGACTTATAAAATTTACTTTGTTATGAAGTATGTATTTTATCTTCTTGTAACAGTAAGTAACAGACAAGCCAACTCTAGCAGGAGTTCTGCACAATCTTGGCTGACTGCATAGGAACAAATATTTTACATGGAATTTTAGAGGAATAGATCTTCTAAAAGAGAACTGAATAGTCAGTATCTCTGTCATCTTAAGATGTCTTTAGATATCTTTAACAAATTATAATACTTTTTATATGTATATATTGTAAACTTAAATTTTCTTATTGCCTGGATAATATGCTTTTTCTAAAAAAAAAGGGAAACCAATTCATTCAGAACTGAAGTTTATGCCTGAATGGGCTTCTAAAATTTTGAAGACAACTTTAATGATCTTGTAAAATAATCTTATAAAATGATGAGCAGCTACTGGTCTCTTCCAGGTAACTCCCTTCAGTTTATATACTGGCCATGACGTGCTCTGGCATGGAATATCCCTTTGGACAGTTCAGATCAGCTGTCCTGGCTGTACTGCTTCCTGGCTTCTTGTGCTCCTCCTCACTGGCAGAACATGAGAGACTGAGAAGTCCTTGATCAGGGTAAGCGCTACTTAGCAGCAGCTAAACCTGCTGTGTTATCAGCATTGTTCTCAGACTAAAGCCAAATCACCAGCTACTAGGAAGAAAATTAACTCTATCCCAGCTGAAAGCAGGACATAGCTGGAGGCTTGTGTCTACAGGCAAACAAACTGATCTCCATTAGGTTGCAATGGGAGCTTAGGTATCTAATTCACATGTTGAAACCTGCACTGTAGACATAGAGGGTGGGTTTCAGCTGCCTAATCAGAAACACCTGATGCTGTGGGTGACACCCTGATGTAGATGAAGTATGCATACAGGACTGACATATATGATACAAGATTTATGAGAGATGTGTTCCCTTCTGAGAGGCATCTGGTTCCTAAGAAGGATTATATCCATTATAGCATCTCCACAGGCACTAGGTAGTATTTTTAATGAACTGGATTCATCCACATTTCTCATCACCTGAAGTGAAAGTTTAGATACCTGTCTTATACCTGAACAAATACATGCACATAGCTCAGTCTAGTTGCCTACTCTATAGAGCTGATTAAAATCCCTAAAATTATGATCTCATGCTATAGGATGCTTCCTGTCTCTAGCTGCCACTCAGAGGTTTGCATGGATCACCCCTGGATGTCATGTGTCATCTGCTAGCTCCTGACATATTTATAAATGACATTTTACATGCATCTTTAGGTAACTGAGTGAAGAATCATAAGCTGTGTTTTGGTTTTAGAGGATTTCAATATTACAGAAATCTGTTCCCAGCACTTTTTCCTGACAATATTTACAGCTACGTGAAAACTCTGAGGGGAATTCACCAGTCATTGAGAAACCCCACTGCCCAAACACATCCTGCAAGTGTGATTTCCTGTTGTCTTTACACCTGCGACTCTAAGTGTTCTAACTTACCATTCATAGTAGTTCTTCAATAGTAGCTCATCAATGGTAGGTTCTTCTTGTAGACATAATATAGAGACATAATATAGAGAAGGCAACTGTGAACAGAGATGAACACTGCAGAATATGAAAATTGCCATATACAGTCCTCATGCAGCTACATACAGAATTCTACAGAATCCCTATACTTATTACAGGAATTTTCAGCTTTCTGAACTGGGAGAGAGGTGAAAAAAACAGCTGGTAATTAGTACTGCTCTTTGTCATGGAATTATTTCCAGTCTTGTGTTTTGTTGGTTTTGGCTTTTTTGTTTTTTTTTTTTATCCCTTCTTTATTTTATATCCAATGAGCTGTAAACTAAACACTCATTCATAAAGAGATCTTGTAATTGATCTATGGAGTGTTTATATGCACATACATACACAGACACACATATGTGAGTGTTTTATATATAGGCATATGTGAAATAAATGTGAAATATGAGATATATGTAATAACATGTTGCAACACATTGGTTACTTATTGCTAGCAGACTCTATGAAGGGCGATTATGGTGTGCATTGTGTAATCCCCACATTTGATACAATGTCTCTGTGTTGGATAAAGAGAGATGACAATAAAGTGCTGAGAGTAAGTGGTTAAGTTTTCAGTGGCTGCTAAACAGGACTGCAAGTTGCGACCTAAACACTTTTTTTCTTAGTCTGTACTAAATGTCTGAGCAAACAATTTTGTGTGAAGATACTTTTGTCAATAGTGTTAGATTCCAGCCTACAAGGAACCCTGAAAAGAGCAATCGGCAGATTCTGCAGTCACTTCTTTCTCAATATATTATTCAAATTTTTTTGGAAGGAAATTCCCAAATAGCAATGAGATATTGTTTCAGTAAAACAAGTTAATGAATTACTGAAGCAACATTTTGTGGGCAAATTTGAGAAAACTTTCTTCACGTTATTAGTAATTACAGACTAATATCTAATGTAGCTTCTCATTTATGAAATGCTGACTTTCCACATTTCTCTCACAATCCATTGAAGCAATATAGATATAAGGCATAGAAATGTCACCCAAATGGAAACATTTCCAGAAAGTAGAAATTTGTTAGGACTATGCTTTGAACATAATGAAATGGAGGCCTAAGCCCTAAAGATATGGAAGTTTTCAGGTTTAACTCCAGGCAATACTAGAAAATAGAGGTCTACGTTCAGGCCTCATCATTCAGATAGGGCAGAAAATTTGTATTCACCCATTCTTATAATGTTCCATTCAAGTATCTTCTTTTTTACATCTTATACTGTAGGGTTTGTTGTTTTGGTTTGGGTTTTTTTTTTTTGTCTTATCTTGTATGTTTCTTTAGCTATTCAAACTATGCTACTCACTATTACTAGGAAGCCTAATCTTTGTTTAGGCCTTCCAAATGAAATCATTAAACTGAAGTTATGCAATGAACTGGGCCTAAAGGCTGATTACAACCAGAGCTGCAAGATAGATGTAGATATCACTTGGAATACTCTGGTCTTCCTTATCACCAGCTGGTTTAACATATCAATGCTTGTGCTCTCTAGAGAGAATGTACTGTAAATTTTTTGTGTTAGGATGACATTTAGTTTAAAGCACAGATTACCTGTTGTGGAAGATCTAGGCTTTGTCATCTTGCTGTCCTCCAGTGGGCTGCTTTTAATTTTAAGGACCAATCACATCCAAATTTTTCTAAGTGCAAAATACTCCTGTTTGTCCTAGTATACTATTTATTCTACACACTAGGCTTTTTAATCTGTCCACTGTAAATAATTGCACCAACTGGCTTTTATCTTCTAATGCCAGAGATAAGTAAGAACACATTTATTTTTAATTGTAAGCAAAACTTCATCCTTTCTGTAACTGTCAATTAGAAAGTACCATACCCATACATTAACAGAAAAAAGGTATTATATTAAACATACATCAGACAGAAAAAATGTAGTTTCCAAACTTCTAGAACCTACAGCAGTTTAGATTCTGTTTTGATAAAACATGTAGAGCACACACCTGCAGTTGGCAATTTACCTGGAAAATATTTGGAGAAATATAACAGCTTTTAACTTACTCCTCTATTAGACTGACAAGAACCTGTGTGCCTACTCTTAGTAGGCTTATACTGTCTTTACAGAATACAGCTGACTTCTGTAGTGTGAATTTATTTTTTTTTTTAAATGACAATTCTGCCTTACTAAGAATACTTAGCAATTAGAACCCAGCGGTTATACAGTTATTACTCTTATACGGTATATAAAACATCTCAAAATATATGATTATTCAGGAAGTACAAGATGCTTTAAAAAAAAAAATCACCACTTGCAGTAGTAAATTCTGTTAAAATTAAGTATATCTCTTTCAATTTAGCCTTTAATTCAATTGGGATTTGAAGCGTGATGTCACAAGTTTATGCATGTCCCAGGATGAGTTTTCATAGGATCTGGCAGGAAAAAAGTTTAAAGAAGACCACTGCATGATTCAGTGTTCTGATGAAGAGCTGCCATTTAGAGCAGTAGCAAGGTCATTGAGGGTTATTAGTCAATCTTCCGTAATGAGCTGCTCAGCATTTTCAGCATTCACATGTGTTGTTGCTGACACAGGTCTCCCAGATAATGGTTTGTCACAATTGCTAGTCTCACCTGACTTGAAATGTTTCAACCATCTGTACACCTTTCCCAGTTTCACAGTTTCAACCTTGTACAGTTTGCATATTCTTATGTCTCTTTACTGCCTGCACTTCATGTTTCAATATTTCTTTCCTTACACATTGCTACATGTGGTGCCAGTATCATCTCATAAAATGTTCAGTTCACTAGCATTCAAACAACTACTTTAGAAACCCTCAAGAGCTGAGATGATACGTATGCAGAATCCTGAAATACTTAACTCTAAACACACTGAGAAGACATTTTCTTTTACTAATTTTAATGCTAAAAGGCTTATGACACTCAAATTTTAATGCATCTGTTTGCAGTTGGTGGTAATAATAGAGCTATTACCTGAGAATTTCTGGAATAATCTATTGTTTTCTGAATATCTGTATCCTTTAGCTGCAGCTGAAATGTGACGCAAAACATTTGGCATCTTCTTGTGTTCTTTCAGCCTTTGCTTTTGGATATAGCCAGAGTCATGACTGAGCTAAATGACCCATTATTAAAAACTGCAGTTACATATTTACAGTAATCCTATCAATCTATTTTTTGGAAATTGACTATAGCAACCACTCTGAATTAAAATTAATATGAAAAAGGAACACATGGGAAACTTTTAGTGAACTTCTTTGGATGGAGAAAAGAGTTAAGAGGTACTTAAAAACCAAGCAAAAGAAAATAAAGAGTCTTCTAGAACCACATAAGGTGAAATTAAACAGATTAATGAAAAAAGCCACAATAGATAAATAAATAAAACAAAACATAACAAAAATGCCCCAACTGCTGGCTTGATAAGAAAAAAATATATTGAAGAGAAAGAATTCTGGATCTTGATTTCTTTCAAATTTGCATTCAAAGAGAAATTAAAGAAGAAAAGAGGGGGAAAACATCTAAAGGATGTTGGAGACTTTCAGAAGAGCTGCTGTTACATACACCTCAGCACACACACCTCAGCTCATACATTTCCGTTCTTTTTCTTTTTTTTTGTTTTGTTACTGTTGTGGCATATATGAAGACAAATGTAATTTTAACTTGATTACTAAAAAATGGAACAGATTTTGTGTTTCCCTTGTGAAAAGTATTATTGATTTAAAAAAAATAGGAAGGAAAAAAAAAAAGAAATTAGATCCCTAAATTCTTCATCCAACTCCATGTCCTGGGTTAAAAGCCTGTGACCAGGGAACCAGAAATGTATTTGTATGTGCTTCCATGACTGCATACTGGTTATTTGTAAGCATTCCTTTAAAAGTATAACCCAAATGCATTTTACTTGAGAAGTTTTTATGCAGATCTTTCTTTCAACATTTTTTTCTACCACATGCTAGAACATTTGTACAAAAAAGAAATCCCGTCTTTATGTTTGAAATTTATGGGAACACAATTAAAATGAGAGGGGTCCAAAGGTATCGAGATAATTACATTTTTCTAATCTTACTAAACAAGATAAATTACCTGCAGGCCCTCTTATAAAAGATGAAATCTTCATAATAACTGAATTAATCAAGCAGCAGCTTGCTACTGCACATGCATTTATAACAGGAATGATTCAAAGACTTATTTTATGAGGAAATTAATGAAAACAGGCTTTTCATTCTTCTGCACCAATTGAAAACCTCAGCAACCAGCTGCCCACTTGTCAAGAAAACAGAAAGAAGCTGGAAACAAAGATAAATAAAAACACCTTTTTCCTGGCACTTTTGAAGAGAAAAAGCAGCTCTCATTTACAGCAGCCATCTGTTTGTTATTTAATATGGGTGAATTACATGCTGTAATGAGTTTGTTTCTGCATCACTCAATGCAATGGAACACAAGTTCACTCATAATATGCAGCAGTTTTTAAAAGCTAATCATTTAATTGGACACAATAGTCAATGACTAATGGAGATGTAAAAACTCAGCCAGCTGTAGTGAATATGTAATCATTGTGAAATCATATTATTTTACACGCATGAAGACTCTAACAGTAGCTGATGTTGGTCAGCATCAAAGACTCTGAAGAATGGAAGAAACATGATGAAAAGCAGCATTTCAAAACCATTCTTAATATAACTGGGCTATATTCAGGCACATGCTGTAGTTGCCATTAGGTTTAGGTACTTTATCATCTCCAAATTGTTTAGTGGCCTCTCCCAAATTTTGTTTACATTTGCTTTCAACATTTATGGTTCGGTAGGCATGATCTACAGTTTGTTGGGAGTCATGTGATTAGTTTCTGTTCAGGCTGCCTCATAGTTCCCACTGACTTGCTGCTTGTATTATTTATAACGCTACATTAAAATAAGGAGAAGAGTGGAAGGAATGAATCTCAGGGACAAAAAATGGATTCAGGGAATCTAAACTTTAGTTTAGTTGTTTTTTATCTTGTTGTAAGTGATTTATCTGTATTCAAAACTTCATAAGGAAACAAATATATTTGCAAATGTGTGGGGTTTTTTTTATACATTTCATGGATGCAGGCAGTCTGTAATCTTTATACAATTTCAGCAGAAGTTAGTATTTTTCTTTCATTCTAGTTTTATTGATTGTTCATCTGTGAAGACTGACAAAGCATCCTTTATTTTGGCTTTAAAAAAAAGGCAAGAAAAACAAGCTTAAATGTACATATCACATATCCCCGGATAAAGCAGATCTGTTTTTTTGGGTAACTGTTAATAGAAGCCCACTTAACCATGAGTCAACTTATATTCAAAGGCCTAAAGAGATAAGATGGAGCACATCAGCTTTCTGATAGCATGTTTAAATGTGTATTTTCCATCTCATTTCTCATTGTTGCATAAGGGTCTGTGTACTGTGAGATAGTATAGATGATATATCCAGTAAATTTTAAAACATGAAGAGGTAAGAAGTGAAATCATACTCACAGATAAAACTCAAGCATTGGTGTATATTTCCTCTTTCAAAATTTTACAGAATTACAGACAAAAAAGAAAACCAACACAACACACAAAGAATGAAAATGGTATCACATCAAAAGCTTTGGGAGGGGTATTAAAAGCACCAATAGGGGTTAAGTAGCTATAAAACAAGGGAGAAAGGGAAACTACAGAGTAGAAAAGTATCAGATAGATTATCTCCTTAGGAATAAAAAGAAAACTTGGATAAGAGCTTACTCATGTCAAAAACATCAACACAGGAAATACGATAAAGAGAAATGCACTGCAAATTGGAAAAGATGATAAGGCACACATCACAAATACCATCAGTAGAAAGGAAATGTCACACAGTTATTAGTGGATGATGAAAAACCAGGTAATGAGAGTAAACTATGAAGTACTTTCTAATACAATAGCTGGAACTAAATTTCAGAAGAGCTGAACAAGTTAAACTTATTAAGCCACTGTCCATCATATTTGAAAAATCATGGCAGTCAGGTGAAGTTCCCGATGACTGGAAAAAGGGAAATATAACCCCCATTTTCAAGAAAGGGAAAATGGATAACCTCTGTGCCTGTGAAAGTCTTTTAGCAGATTCTCCTGGGACATGTTAAGGCACATGAAAATCAACAAGGTGCTTGGTGACAGCCAGCATGGCTTCACTAAGGGCAAATCCTGCCTGACCAATTTGGTGGCCTTCTATGATGGGGCTATGGAACTGATGGACAGGGGTAGAGCAGTTGATGTCATCTACCTGGACTTGTGAAAAGCGCTCAACACTGTCCTGCACAACATCATTGTCTCTAAATTGGAGAGACATCAATTTGATGGACGGACCACTCGGTGGATAAAGAACTGGCTGGATGGCCGCACGCAAAGAGTTGTGGTCAATGGCTCAATGTCCAGCTGGAGACCAGTAACGAGTGGTGTCCCTCAGGGATCGGTGTTGGGAACGGTCCTGTTCAACATCTTTGTTGGTGACATGGACAGTGGGATTGAGTGTGCCCTCAGCAAGTTTGCCAATGACACCAAGCTGTGTGGTTCAGTTGATACACTGGAGGGAAGGAATGCCATCCAGAGGGACCTTGACACACTTGTGAGGTGGGCTGATGCCAACCTCATGAAGTTTAACCATGCCAAGTGCAAGGTCCTACACCTGGGTCGCAGCAATCCCAGGCACAGCTACAGGTTGGGCAGAGAAGAGATTCAGAGCAGTTCTGCTGAGAAGGACTTGAGGTGATCCTGCCCCTCTACTCTGCTCTCATGAGACCTCACTTGGAGTATTGTGTACAGTTCTGGTGTTCTCAATGTAAAAAGGACATGGAACTGTTGGAACAAGTCCAGAGGAGGGCCATGAGGATGATCAGGGAACTGGAGCACCTCCCATATGAAGAAAGGCTGAGAAAGTTTGGGCTGTTCAGCCTGGAGAAGTCTGCATGGAGACCTCATAGAAGCTTTCCAGTATCTGAAGGGGGCCTATAGGGATGACGGGGATGGACTATTCATTAGGGACTCTAGTGACAGGACAAGGGGAAACAGATTAAAGCTTAGACAGGGGAAGTTTAGATTAGATATAAGGAAGAAATTTTTTACTGTTAAGGTGGTGAAGCACTGGAATGGGTTACCCAGGAGGTTGTGAATGCTCCAGCCCTGGCGGTTTTCAAGGCCAGGTTGGACAAATCTTTGGGTGTGATGGTTTACTGTGAGATGTCCCAGCCCATGGCAGGGGGGTTGGAACTAGATGATCTTAAGATCCTTTCCAGCCCCAACTATTCTATGATTCTCTGATGCACATAAGATGGAAGGCACAGCCATTTGCATGGAGCAGTATCAGTAGTTACAATAGCCTAAATATAGCACTCTTGGTGGTGGGTGGATGGTGGATAAATTTAACTTGTATTTGCATAAAAGAAATATGGGGTTGAAGCTTAATCATGGAAGGAGGAGAAAAATTACTACATGAATAGAGGGTGAAGGAAAAGGCTGATTCTTTTGCATAATGCAGCCTTCAAAGTGGTGCACAGCTCAGATCTGAAACGATAGCTGTTGTGCTGGATCACAATTTTAGTGAGAAAATATGAATATCATAATCGTAAGAGCAAAACTTCCTGAAAACCAAATTAAGGTGCTTAATATTTTGGTTTTTAATACTAGATTCCAAATTTTAAGGAAATAGATAATGAAATGTACTGAATTCCAAGACTCATACCAAGTTTGGGTTGGTTTTTTTTTGTTTGTTTTTACAAGAGAAGTAAAGAAACAGTGTCATATTACCTGATGGTCTCACCCAACCTACATGGATGATACAAAGCCAAAGTCTGTGCATTACTTCAGAAGATTAGCCTCATGGTTGAAATGTACAAAGTGGACACGTTCTGTAAACCCGTCATTTCAGACAGAAGCATCACTGATCACAGTAAAAGAATTTTTAGTAAGAGGGGTATCAACACTTTTACTAGGATTACCCACTGTAATTCTAAGGAATGTTGCTTACAGAAGAAATTATAAAAAATCAGTATTTATCAAATATGGAATTAAATTTTACTGTTCAGCTATCTTCATATGATGAATAAGTGTAAACAATGGCAGACAATACTGAATTGTATCTTATATTGACAGAACATAAATGTAACTGGAAGTATATGACTTTTTCAAATGTAATTGGCAGTGCTAAGATTTTGTAACTCTTAGGTCAGAAAACACTTTTTATCCTTGTATGCTTGCCTTGTTTTGCTCAGATTATCATGTAGCACTATCAAAACAATGACATTTGCCAATGAATTATTTATTTCAATTGATTAACATAGACTTCATCAGAATAATTTAATCTTTGAACTTGCTTTCTGAGAATTTCATGCAGTTAAAAATATCCTATAAAAAGTTTCCTACAGCAAATTAAAAATAATATATATTAATTTCCCAATTTCTATTAAAATTTTCTTTAAACCAAAACACATTAGACAATTGTGCTTTCGGCTTTTTCATCTCTCCATTTCTCCATTTTTCTCCCTCTTTTTTCTGTCTCTTCTCTACAGGCAAGGAGTCAGTAATAAAGTGTTTTACTCCCACATGCTTCCTGACTAATACCAGGAGTTGTCATATTTGATATCAAAGACTGTAAAAAAGAAGGTAATCTCCCTTGAAGTGCTATGTTAGAACACCAAGATGTAAAAAGTCTGTGGAAGTTGGAAAGAGCTGAGCACCAAAAAGCCTCAAATATTTAAAAAAAATCTCCATCATAAACCTAAATAGGTTCTCTTGAAGCAATATAAGGCATTAAGATTTTAAAAATCCTGATGGAATTCTTGCACATTAACACAAATTCCTTTACTATTTGACCAGTCACACTTCGAATGAGTTGCTTCAGCTCTGAAGAGTCTATTTATTCATATTTGCTTTTGAGTATCTACCCTCATTGAAACTGACTTGAATCTACCAATATCTAAATAAAGAGGATTTCACTTTCTGCATCTGTTACTTGACCTTGGTACAGATACATGGGAAGAACGATAAGACTACAAAGAGGTAAAAAGGCTATTTGTTTTGAGTAGCTTCAGATATGGGCCAATGGTAGGTAGTATGGCCTCTGTATGAATATCAAATCAGACCATTATACTTCTGGGTGCAATTCAATGCAGTTCTAAGAAGTGGTGAGATATGTGCTCAACTTGGTACTCATTTCTCACAGTACTGTTTAAGTGTCTCGATATATACATATGTCAGAAATATCTTTAAAAACTCAGTAGGTGGCAAAGTGATTTAAAAAATTAATTTATTTGCAGAGATTAGTACTTTATTCTACACCTTAACTTTTATGGTGAGTGAGAAAAGGAGTATTAGATAATGTTCACATAAATCTAACATCATAATTAGATTAAGGAACCTGAAATTTGAAAGAAATCTGAGCAGAATGTCACTAGTATATTCAGCTACATAGGACCAATTCAGGACAAAAAGAAATTACTAGAGATGAGCTCATATAGCTCATTCCTTGTATACCAAATGGTTTTGTTTTTACTTTCATTATCACATAGAAAGAGTAATATGGATGGAAAAAGTTGGCCAAATAAAAGAGAAGCACAAGTTGATACACTGGGAAGAAAATGACAAAATCAAACCCAGAATGCAATGTACAAAAGTGGAAACATCTATTTCTTACTAGGATATTGAACAATTTTTACTCTAGGCAGTTTAACTGTGCATCCCAATCCACTAAGTTCTTTTTAAAAAACGTCTGGAATGCAATTCTTCTGACCAAATGTGCTCATCAGGCATGCAGACCCTGGCATCACAGTGGCTTTCCTTTCATAGTCAATGAGTGATTTGTGTTCAACATTAATATTTGCTCTTTAAGAACTGCTCAAATAGTCCAATTTTAAAAACTGTAGTCTTTTAAACAATGTTATTGCTATAAATGAGAGAATACATCTTCCTGAGTGCCTGGAAACTAATAAAAAAGCTCCTAAAATAAGACTCAAAAAAAAAGAGAAGCACCTCTTTATGTTTTTTGTTAGTCTAAGACTGGGACTGAAGATGAAAACTTTGGCAACTAAGTCATACTTCTGAAAATGGGCTCTGGCTCACCTCTTCTAAGATCTGTTGGAGTATGTTTTATCCAGCCAAAGGTGGCAGTTTAACCTCTAGACACCAACATCTCAACTGTTTATGCTAAGTTTTCTTTTTGCAGTCAGTGAAAAGGAACTTCACTGGGAACTTCTCTACACTGCTAAGGAGCGATTTATTCTGAATCATCATAAATATCTAAAATGCGTCAGCTGAAATGACCAAGAAGTGCCTGTTGTCTGTCTATAAAAGCAGTTTAGACTGACTTAGAGGTACATGTGTCCCTTGTAGATGTTAAAATTTCTATCAGAGAAATTCATACCATAGAAATTAAATACCCCAGCTTTTAGCATTGCAGCAGTATATATTCAAGTTGAAGTATCCAAAGGCAATATGTTGACTGTCATAATAGAAACAGAAGTCAGCTGAATTAAATGCAAGGAATATTCTTCACTTTCCTTTCATTACCTGTGTAGCCAATATATCAACATCCACTCTACCAAAGGCAAGGAGTTAGAGCAAGCAAGCTTTCTAAGGAGGGCATTCACGGTAAGATGATGAGAAAGCTGGATCATGATCTGGAAATGTTATAATAGTTCTAATATTGTTTTCATATTTTACCCAGTGACACCTGGAATGCAAAATACATAGCCAGTCCCATTATGGATCCGGGCCTTACAGTAAAAAACAGAAAAAAATGTGATAGGCAAATCTCAGTAGAAGGATGACAAAGATGACAGTGATGGGAATTTAGCTTTTGTAGCTTTCAAGGGTTTATTGCTGTATTATTTTGAAGAAGCGAAAGTGAAAAACTGATGAATTGCCAACAAATCACTTGCTTAGAAAGACCATTGCTTCTTAAGTCTTGTTTTAGCAAAAAAAAACTTTCAGTAGAGCCTTTAATGTACACATTAAAATATATTTCATGTTATATTACAGTTGATTTTATTACAGTTGATTTTATTTTATATTATGAATCTGTTGGAAAAAAAAAAAAGCAAGCCTCTTCTAGATAAGTCAGCAGCAATGTTTTATTGTATTTGAGCTGACATTTTGCAGGCACCACAGTTTCAATTAGATTAGTTATTTCAGTATCTGTTGAAAATTTTAAACATCTTCCCAAAAAGAGCTTTATATATTATACTTTATATGACATAGTGTTTCTTTATAAAGCCTGGTAAAATGCCAAACAAAACTGATCCTTTGTTTAGGCACTAGTGTGTGCCACCTCTAAAATTTCATGCCACCTGCATGAATCTGAAAGAATTCATGACATATGCACTGCTTAATCTAGGGTAAATCTTTTACTCCCTTCTAGTGGGATCTTTATCAGCAGTGACTCAGAATGACAACCAGTCATTGAAACAAAAAGCTTATATACAGAGACTAAAATGTTCAGCAAGTCTGTCCTCTTCCCACTTGATAGGTACATCTCTATTCTAAAAGTGCTTCCAAAATTATGCTTAAGTCATACACAGATGCAGAGAAAAGGGAGTCGTATTTCCATTTGCTGTGTCTTTATCTTTCTCTCCCTAGAAAAACATGAACAGTTTCTTAGCTACTGTGAATCTGCAGGCTTATGAAGCCCACTGTGAAGCATCTTTCTCACTCTTATCTTCCCAAAGGAATGCTTATGGCTGAGAGTTTTTCTCATCCCAATTATTCATTAGCAGAATTCCCTCTTTTATTTTTTTTCTTTTACATAGACCAGACTGCTGTAGACATACATTTAGTTGTGTTCTATCTTGACAAAACATCTTCTATAAAACCCTTTCAGTGCTGTAGCAGAAAATTGTCATGAGGTTACCTCACAGTATTTTATTTAAACATTATTTATACCTCTGATCTTTGCTTCCAAATAGTGTTCATCTTTTATGAATTTGTTTTATGATCTTTATCATTTAGTGCATTGTGAAAACATGGTGAATTACACTCTAATGATTTATTTTCTATCTAGTAATTGTATGGTAAAGGTAAAACTGTGACTGACCCTAACTGAAACTACAGGAATGAGTGAAAGATCATATATCCTAAGTCCTTCAGAGCCTGTACAATGAACCTTAAAACATGCAGAAGAACAAGGAGTGGCAATATTATATTTTCCCCTGGGTTAAGTAATTCTAGGATTGAAATGACGTGCATAAGGCATATATGGAACACTAATTCTGCCATCCATAATATGCCAAATAAGCCAGTTCACAAAGGGGAAGATAAGCCATGTATTATAAAAGCAGTAAAATGTCTCCCCCCTACAGCAAAGGAAAAGCAAAAAAAGAATTTAACTATCTGTCCCTGGTGTCCTTTTAGCACAAGAATAAGTTTGAAAGCTCAGTCTCACTCTATGCAAGTAAGTTTTCTAATGTTTTAGTGCTTTGTCTTTGCAGTTAATTAATAAATTTCACTGATGGAAACATGTGCAAGATTCTGGCTGATCTCACTTGATAATGCGATTACTGTAAACAGTGGTGGAAGTTTGTCTTAATACTTTTAATGACTATAAAATAAATAAGGCAAATAAGTAAAGAATAAAAATACAAATGTGTACTTGTTTCAGCAGGGGTAGAATTAATTTTCATCCTAGTGGCTGGTGCAGAACTGTGTTTTGGATTCAGTGTAAGAATAATGTTGGTAACACACTGATGTTTTAGTTGTTGGTTAGTGCTTACCCTAAATCAAAGACTTTTCAGTCTCTCAGGCTGTGCCAACGAGGAAGGACACAAGAAGCCAGGAGGGAGTACAGCCAGGACAGCTGACCTGAAGCGGCCAAAGGGATATTCTATGCCACAGCATGCCATGGCCAGTATATAAACTGGGGGGAGTTACCTGGAAAGGACCAATCACTGCTCAGGTTGGGCTGGGCATCAATGAGCAGGTGGTGAAAAATAACAGAATCAATAAATGTGCTGATCGATTCAGTTTTATTATGGAACTTCAGGGCTGAATTTTGACTATTTCATATGTTTCTAATTATAGCAGAGAGATGATGTAGACTACAGCAACTTATGGGGCTTATCTCATACATGTGAATGCCTTGTAATTTATTAGTACCAGAAGCTATAATGTGTTTTGTCACTCTTCTCTTGCATAGCCTCCAAAGCTTATAACGTACTACAAGCCATGAGTGCTATCATTTATTAATTTTTCAGTCTTAGAGAATACTTTGGCAATGATGCATGAAAACTAGAAATAAATATGAGAACATAAGGCTGATTCAAATACTCTTACCACTGTTTTCTGCATATCCAAGAAAGTAGTTCTCTTTAATTTAATTAAATCAAGGACTAAAAAATTCAGAATATTACAAGATCTATCCCTATAAGGGTGAAGTTTTCACGATGCAAAATATCCACTGATCCTCAGCAGCTTTTATAAGACCTGGATGGTGGTCTGCAACTAAGCAATTTTCTTAATT
Organism: Pezoporus wallicus; assembly: GCF_028554395.1. Classification (NCBI taxonomy): domain Eukaryota; kingdom Metazoa; phylum Chordata; class Aves; order Psittaciformes; family Psittacidae; genus Pezoporus; species Pezoporus wallicus. The sequence goes on along the minus strand of NW_026641478.1, from coordinate 957,811 downwards.
CTTTCAGCAGCGTAAATTTATGATCCAGAAACTTTGAAATCTAAAACCTTTTGATCTCAGGGTAATCTAACTCCAGGTGGAACAATTTTTTTTTTATTTATTTTGGCTAGACTACTTTTAGGCTACAGTTGAAGATCAGACTGGCATATTATGGAAGTTTTCATATGGAGATAACACTGTATCTTCAAATATAGTGAAATCTGAATTTAGAATACTTATAAGGAGGCTGGGTTAACTGTTTTCAGTAGCACTCACTGTACAATTCTGTATGTATTTAGCTACATCGGCTAATTGTTAAAGGATAAACTCAGTGGAATAATTCATGGTTTACAATGAAAAAAGCGAAAAAAAGAATCATGACTAGGAATTTGAGCTTTCTACGGCCCTATGTAAGTAACTAGAATTTCTCCTCATCCCAATTATAAGTATTTCAGTATGTTGGAAAACAAAGCTGAAGTTTACATGGAATTGCACAGTTTATTATTGTTGTTCTTGTTCAATTATTGAGGTGGTGAAGAACCTATTAGCATTTGATTTTAGATGGGATAGTCTAGTTACTGGTTCCCAGTTATCCTCTGTTGAGGTTTTTTTTCTCCTTCAGTAGTATAATTTAGAAAAATGAGAAGTGCCACTTTAGATAACTAAATCAGTAAAAACCCTCTCTAGCACTTAAAAAAAAATAAATTCCTGTTTTATTTGAAATTTCCTGCCCTTCTCATTTTTATTATATCTCTGGTTGTGGTCATTTGTCCTACATTTCAAAGGGCAAGAGCTTATGATTGGTTTCTGGCACTGTTAAGAAGCACATTTCTAAGGATTTACATGATTCTAAAAAGGTATTGACACAGGAATTAAGAAGTTACATTTCATCTCTTTTTCTGAAAGAATATGTGACTAGACAGGACAATGTGTGTTTCAGAAATAGGGTTCATTGTAGGATGCCTTACTGAGGGTTCAGACAGGCAATCTAATAAGGTTAAAGCTCTTGCTCAAGTAGCTCCACTTAATCAATGATAAATGTTCCTCGAACAGTTGAAAACTGTGGTTGTTCATTGTCGTGGTTTAAACATGTAGGTTTAACTTATACAGGTGCGTCCTGCATTAACTGCAATTTCATCTCAAGAAAGTCTATGCTCAAAGAGCAACAAGACTTCAAAGTAAATCTTCGTAATTGTAGGTAATCTTCAGGTGTAAGTAAAACAAAAGAATTCAGTTGGCTGTTGCAACCTTGAATCTGCCACACATGGTGTATGCTTTCATTGCAATCATACCAATAGAAGCTTCTAGTAATGAATTAACTCACGACACAGATTTCTGGTAATTCCTAGCTTTTAAGTATTTGACTGTGAAACTTCAAGTTGTATCTTCTTAATGTCATTTCTGAAGGATTCTTAGCAGACATATTGGTAGTTTAACACGTAATTCACACAACTACTTGATTAGTGTCAGTCTTGAGCACTGCTCAAGCAGTGCTTCAACACAAAATCCTTGAACTAAAGCAGTTGATGGCTAACGGCTAAGTAGATGTGTTCTGTGAATTAGAGAGGTATCACGTAACATGCCAATGTCCTGGGTTCAGCAGCAGCAGTCATTTTTCTCCTCCTTGGTAGCTGGTGTAGTGCAGTGTTTTGACTTTCAGCTCGGGAACAGAGCTGATAGCGATGTTTTGGTTTGGCCAAGGACTTTGTGAGGCTCATGCTCTGCCAGGGAGGAGGGGAAGCCGGGAGGAAGCAGAGACAGGACACCTGACCCAAACTGACCAAAGAGGTATTCCATACCACAGCACGTCATGCCCAGGATGTAACTGGGAGTTAGCCGGAAGGGCTGGGGAGACTGCAGGGTTGGAGGAGGTATCGGTCGGAGCTTGGTCGGGCTGAGGGGGGCGAGTTATCGGTCGGCTGGTGCTGAGGTGTTGTATTCTCTTCCCTTGTTATTTCCTTTATCATTATTATCATTGGTGGTAGCAGTAGTGATTTGTGTTATACCTTAGTTACTAAACTGTTCTTATCTCAACCCGTGGGAGTTGCATTCTTTTCGATTCTCCTCTCTGTCTCTCCGAGAGCAGGGGGAGGGCAAGAAAGGGGGGGGAAGTGAGCGAACGAATTACCTGACTGGGTTTAAACCACAACAGTTCGTTTTGGCGCCCAACGTGGGGCACGAAGGGTTGAGATAACGACAGATTTGACTGGATTAATAGTCACTCATCACAATGCTGATTTATTGGCTCTCAGAGTTGTTCTTGTTGATCTCACAGCTTCAGAACGTTGTAACTTACTTAGAGCCGGTATTTGCTGTGTTAGTGTTTATCAAGTGTGGGGCTTGGGCTAAGGTCCTTGTCTCACTGTGCTTTATGGCAATGGCTTGTAATACGGGCGGGCTCCAGCAGCAGGGCGGGATGGACGTGGCCGTGGACTTGTACCTGGCCGTCCGGCTGCTCTTCACCGTCCTGGCCCTCGCCCTACTCTCCATCTTCGTGAGGCTGCGGGGAACTGAGGGGGAGCGGTCCCGGGAGCCGGCGGCTGCTGAAGCGGCCCGGGAGAGCGGCCTCGGGGAGCAACCGGCGGTGGGTGCGGGGCCGGAGGCCGCGAAGGGACGGCTGCCGGTGGAGGAGGCCGGGGCGGTCGAGGAGCAGAAGGAAGCGGCTGCCGAGCAGCGGGATAAGGCGTAGGAGGAGCCGAGCCCCGCGGAAGAGCCGAGCCCCGCGGAGGAGCCGAGCCCCGTGGAGGAGCCCAGCCCCGCGATGGCCGAGAGCATTCCCCGGAAGCCGCCCGCCGAGCCCCAGGAGGATGCAGGAGACCACGCAGCATTTCCCAGCAAGGCAGAGGAGGAAGAGCTGGACTCAGGAAAAGGGAAGCTGGCGGTGGGAGAGCCGGCAAGCACAGCAGCTACACCAGCCCCAGTGACAAGTACAGGAGCATCAACTGAGAGTTCTGAAGGTTTTGAATGGCCTTTGGGTACCCTTGGGACCTGCCTGCTGATTGTGATGGGGATCAGCATGTTGGCACACACACAGGCTGTGTTCTACCCACAACCATTTTGTCTGATCTCAAAAGTTAAGCAGAGTCAGGTTTGGGTCTTGTCTGGGGTTAGACGACAATATAGGGGGACCAAGAGGTTTTCCCCAAGGCTGAACAGTCATGAGTGGCAGGGTGTGTGGGACAGTATGGGCAAGTATCTAGTCCACTGGGCCCCTCCAGTGCTTTGGAAGTATCAGAGATGGAAGGCAGCTGTATGGAGTCCCCAACAACAAGCTGCAGAAACTGCTTAAGGGGACAGTGAATTATTTTGAGCCTGGTGGGCCCATGGCACTTCAGGCCATCAGAGCAGAGATGCAACATAGAAATGGACTCATGATCGAGGGGTGGACTTAGCAATGGACACTATTGCCCAGGTTATTCACGAGTGTGAACACTGCACACAGTCTCTCCTGCTCTGGAAGACTGTTACAAGAGATGGAGCCTGACATCATGGACCAGATGGACTCAGCAGCTTTATAGGGACTGGTCCATGCACTAAGATAAGAGTGCACTGAGATAAGAGTGATGGTATATTGAAAATGTGGGATCTGAGCATGACGTGAATGGTATGGAATAAGGGGTGGATAATGTCCTGGGTTCAGCAGCAGCAGTCATTTTTCTCCTCCTTGGTAGCTGGTGTAGTGCAGTGTTTTGACTTTCAGCTCGGGAACAGAGCTGATAGCGATGTTTTGGTTTGGCCAAGGACTTTGTGAGGCTCATGCTCTGCCAGGGAGGAGGGGAAGCCGGGAGGAAGCAGAGACAGGACACCTGACCCAAACTGACCAAAGAGGTATTCCATACCACAGCACGTCATGCCCAGGATGTAACTGGGAGTTAGCCGGAAGGGCTGGGAGACTGCAGGGTTGGAGGAGGTATCGGTCAGAGCTTGGTCGGGCTGAGGGAGGCGAGTTATCGGTTGGCTGGTGCTGAGGTGTTGTATTCTCTTCCCTTGTTATTTCCTTTATCATTATTATCATTGGTGGTAGCAGTAGTGATTTGTTTTATACCTTAGTTACTAAACTGTTCTTATCTGAACCTGTGGGAGTTGCATTCTTTTCAATTCTCCTCTCTGTCCCTCCGAGAGCAGGGGGAGGGCAAGAAAGGGGGGGGAAGTGAGCGAACGAATTACCTGACTGGGTTTAAACCACGACAGCCAAAAAGGTTGATATCATTTGCACATAGTCTAAATAGGACAAAATACGATTTAATTAATTAGGTATGAAGTATGGGCAATTTATATCTAGTCTGCCATCTTTTCTCCAGAAAAATTCAGAGGGATCTTCTTCAGCATCTTCTTTTACATGGTCAACTCCAAGTAAATAGAAATGGGAATATTAAGGTAATCACTTTTCCCACATATGAATCTAAAGTAAAAAAAATGAGTGCATGCCCCACAATTCATAGCTATATTTGTTCATATGCTAGGAATGAGATATAACAGGTAAAAGAGAAACCCTTGAAAACCTGGAAGATTCAAGTAGATATTATAGGACTAAGCAGATTCACTTTTTTTTTTATTACAATGCAATGTTTCTGATCATTTTAGAGGCCTTTTTTTTTCACATGTAAGTAAACTTAACTATGGATAGTATGTGAAAAAAAGTCAAAGAAGGGTGAAATAGGTACATGTGAGTAAGTGCACCATGCTGTTGACTGATACTTTCAAAGAAGAATTAGAGCTCTTGGTTCAGAGTAAGTATTAAACAAATATTTAAATATGCAGAAGCTAGTTTAATTATTTGTAAACAGCATATTTTATCTGTTAAAAATTTTTTTTCTATGCTAAAAGCAATGAACCTAAGTCAGTCTGTTTATCCTATTTTTATTATTGTTAACTCCCTTATGCAAGACATGAACTGAAGCAATAGAATTTTTATAGAGTTAGCAAACTTGTGTCATTTTGCTGGGTGAGCATATATATATATATACACACACATATACATATGAAGCTTGCCAAACCTGTGTGCCATGATGAAGGAGCTTAATTAAAGTTCATGGAAAAATTAAAAGTGAGAAAAATATAGAGCAGCAAGAAATACATTAATTAAGAAAACCTGTATCTTAAAAAGAGCAGAGCCATGGGTATCAGTACAGTAATAAGTAACAGCAGGGGTGACCATCAGGCAGAAGATAAAATGGAGTAATATGGGATAAGAAATAAAGCTGACTAGGTGTAAAGTTGTTATAAAGTCCATTAGACTATGACTCAAGAGTGGTGTTGAAGAGCGCTGACTGGGTTGTCTGAGAAGAGCTATCCTTTACCTATGTCAAGGAAAAGTCCCATGAAAATATCT